>NC_033794.1:117502870-117527397 GCF_001876935.1 Asparagus officinalis | reverse complement strand
AACACTTTCCACTTATCGACTCTCGTCAACAGAGCGATAGGTCTATAAAATACTGTTAGGTTAACATCACACCTCTAACAGTCACCCCCCAATGAACTTGTTAATCCTTTTTTCAACAAGAATAGCAAGTTGTCATTATAAAATCCCCAGTGGATTAAAGATTTTCTAGAATTATCCTAGTGATAATAAAGAAAATTTATGAATTTCACTCTAAGTGAAAATTCACGCCAAGTTAATGCTACACCTCTGGCACTTCCAATTTTCTTTCAGTGTTTCAAGTGAAAATATAACACAGGAAGAAAAAAATGACAAAGTCTATGTATTCAAAATCATAGCATCAAGTCTAAGAGGGTTCATTCTCTTAGCACAACGTTACATGTGGAACGGACTTAGACAATCCACATGCTAGCCCGACTCAAACGGTAGTCGGTAAATGCTTATTAAATCCGTTGATGGCTGAGGGTTTGCCAAAAATCCTATACATGTTTGCAGGCCCATCAGCTTAATAGATGTGAGTCGAGACTTAAAACAGATGCGCCAAAGATAAGTCTCAAAGACTTAGTCAAAAATGCACGGAAGCCACTTCCATGTCTTAAGTCAAAACGTTGAGGTCAGACCCGCGATGCAAAAACCGAACGCCGAGGTCACACCCGTGTTCCAAATTCAAAATGCAGGGTCCACCCCCACAGTCCAGAAGCAGGATTATGGCGCATACCTTTACACAGGTCCTACGTGCAAATCCCTTCAACCAAGATGCCTTCGAAGCAAGTGCAGAGAACAAATCCTTTACCACAAGGAATCAACAGCTCCAAGATCAGAGTTGAGATCCAAAGTATTCCGAAAATTCGTCCCAGTCAACCGCGAACTTTCGAAAACTTTGGAGGGGGTTCTGTAGGCTGTCTAAAAATCACAATAGATAGCTGATCCCCATAAAACACCGATGATGGAAGTTACAATCTGACGACTTCCAAAAGGCTACAATTTGAAGACTTTCACGTAGATCGCTGAAGGTTACAATCTGACGACCTTCACGACAACTGATGGAAGCTCTAATCAAACAGCCTTCATAACCAACATCGAGAGTTACAATCTGACGACTCTCATATATCAGAGAGCTAAAGCAAAGATTATAAAATGACGATCTTTGCAACGCTTCGACAGAAATAGACTACAAATCGACGGTCTCTTCAAATCAAACTGTGGAAGTCCTCCCCGCACACCAGCATCAAGACGCATCGCGTTCATAGCCACGAACGCAGCTCAACGCATCTCATAACGCAGCTCAAACGCAGCAGACGCAACTCCAATCGTTATCAGACGCAGTTCAAACAGTCGCTCAAACGCAGCTCCAATCAGCTGCAGAACGCAGCTCCAAATCGCTGCACAACGCAACTTCACAACGCTGCGTCCGAGCTTCCAGATGCTGCGTTCAAGCTTTTAGGCATTGCGTTTGGAGACAAAATTCATACCAGAACGCGGGCCTGCGTTTGACTCGAGCTGAACGGTTTCAAAACCGTTTCCCACGATCTGAGGGGATCACAACTCCACTCAGGAGTGATTTAAGGGGCGGTTACATCCCATTAGCCCCACTTAGGAGCGAATTAAGGAGGTGGTTACACCCCTTAATCCCCTATAAATAACAACAAACTCAACAGAGTTAAAGATCGGATTTTTGATAATCAGATCAGGGCTGGATCTTTCAGGGTCGGTTTGTTGGAACTTCTTGGCTAGTCAACAGGATCCTTAGAGCATTTCTGGAGCTTTGGAGATCGGCAACAAGATCTTCTTCATCCTTGGCTTATAACCGACTTTCGGTTAAATCAACTCTTTCATAGAGTTTCAAACTCGTTCAGAGTTCTCCACAACGTCAAATCGTGAGGAGAAGACTACGTTCCAGTGAAACAAGACGTCGGATCGTCAACGAGAAGCAAACTCGACGCGAGCATTCGAGGGAGGCATCTCATCGCTACCGTAAAGAACCCAGAATTAAACAAAGGAGAGAATCAAATTCATTCTCTTCTCTTTTGTAATCAGGAAATCCAATTGTAACTGAGATTAAAGGAATACAAATCAAATTTTCCTTTATTGTCTTTTTACTGCAAATTTTCCCACAAACAACATTACATAAGAGTTAATGGTGGCAATCATGAAAAATAAACGGTTTTAATTTCATAATTATCAACAAAGCAATTTCTAAACTTTTAATAGAAATTCTATTTTACAAGAAAATAGAAAATCACTACTATAAAATTTAGAAAATAGAAATTAAATTTCTTCTAACATTAAGAAACATTAAGACAGTCTTTAAATTTTATTTCATGCCCTTCACTCAAAACAGAAACAAATTTCTTATTATTATTATTTTTATTTACAATGCTTATTTCATGCCCTTCACTCAAAACAGAAACAAATTTCTTATTATTATTATTTTTATTTACAATGCTGAAGCTAGGGCTTTTATTTTCATTGTCAAAGTTAATCTTTTCATGTACTCTTACAATAAATTTGTAAGTATGTAAAGATAAACTAGAATGAATACATCATATATAAAAATCATTCACATTAGTAGACTCTACTAATCAATGGGTGAACTATCTTCAAAAGATATTTTTTTTATTAAGTGACATAATGCAACCTTTACAATTTTCTTTTTAATGACTTTCATTATTTAAATTTCCGTTCATGTTTAGAAACCTATTTTACTTTTCAGATTTCTCTCTTAAGAAAATTTTCTTTTCTTAAAACTGGACAATCCAATTCGATATCCATCATTATGGATTTAACCTACTTAATAATATTATTTTTCCTCTTTTTCTTTAACAACTTGTTCAATTCTAATAAAGCGATAGTTAAAATAAACAAAGAGTGAGATTAGGAAGTAAATATCACATCAACGTTTGATTTCGATCTTAACTTCCAACAAATCTAATTTGTCAATATATATCAAAACATCTTATGAAAATATATATCTGTTTTCATCTTATGAACATTACTTTTATCATTATTATCTTTAAGCAGGATTATGATTGATGATCTTTATCATCAATTACATCTGGTTAAGCGGGTATGTCACCTTAGACAATCATAGGCCAAACATTCAGCATTTGAAAATTAAATAGATTTCTTTTCCAATTTAATAGTTCGGGCTATCTAATTTATAATCATTCAATAACATATCAAAATGACAAAATTTAGTCATCATGTATAAGCAGAATATAATAACACAAATATTTCAAGTTATTATTTTATTATTGCACAATCATTACCAGGGATATTTTAAGTAATGATTTCATATTTAACATTTCTCTCATTTATTCAAATGTGAACAGGAAATCCAAGTTTAATTATAAACCTCCAGATTTTCAAGATCGAATATAATTAAACAAGGTAGAATCATCTATTCAATCATTAACAATTAACGATTTTCCTTTAAATTTTGGTCTTTGATATAAGATGTGCCCCACTATTTTAGAGAGCACCCCAATACATCAATGAAGTGTTAACCCATCAATCTAGCTATTTTATATAAAACAGGTGGCACTACCTATTTTAGTTTAGTGGTCCCATTATACATAAAATACTTGGCATCCTTATGCGAGATATAACAAGATAATAAATTTTAACAAACTCTATCCTTTGTAGCATCAGATAAGCTAAAAATTATTATCCAAGTTATATCTCTATGATGGAAGACCTTTAGATTTATATTTCTTAAAAATTAATCTATCTACTCTTCTATACAACTTTTGTTATTTATTATAACTGAGAGAAAATAACAATAATAAATTTCTAATAAATTCTAAACTGTTTTATTTAATAAAAAAATTAGAACAATTCTAGACCTATTAGTAATTTCCATGTATTACTTTAATCTCATGAAAAATTAAAATTAAACAATTTAAAACAATACAACCATGTCACATATATAATTTAAACAAGTATTTCAAAAATACAATGATACATTATCAATCAACAAGAGTTAAATAATCTTTTCAACACAAGAAAATAAATTATATATGTATATGGGCTTCAGAACAAATTCTACAACTGTTAGGGACTAATCAGAAATTAGTCTTATATTCAGATGGATCTTAAAACAGTTTCAAAATCAATCAGGGGCCTGAAACTAATTTCACATCAAATCCTAGTAGACTCAGAACAATTTCTGGATCAAACACAGGTCTATAACTAATTTTACAGTTATTTATCAATACTGGTGGACTTCAAAATAATTTCTGAATCAAACAGAGGTCTGATAATAATTTTACAACAATGTAGCAATAGTCAAAGACTTCAGAACAGTTTTTGGGTTTATCAGGAAGCTATAACTAATTTTATAGCATATTTGAGAATGTGATGGACTGCAGAACAATTTTTGGGTTAATCAGGATCTCAAATTAATTTTACAATAAAATTTAAATCTAATAGGGTTCGGGTCTGGTTCTGTTTGCGGGTCAGACCCGTTCAACTAAAAATTAAATATTAATGGGTTTGGGTTCATAACCCTTAATGACAATAAACCCAATAAGAGTTCATCTTCTTCAAAGAAGATCTAGGGTTTTGGTAGGGTTGTGGGATGACCCGCCGCCACCCTTAGTCGGGCGGCGGCGGCGGGNGGGCAACCGCACCGGCGGCGACCGATCTCCGGCGGTCCAACTCGCTGGCATTGCTTTTTTTTAATGAGATCAAATATCAACTAGGTCACATTTAATCAAATTAAAATAACCAAAATACATTATCTAATCAAAGAACCATAATAATGATCATATCAAAAACCTCAATTGATCTCTATCAAAAACTTTTTAAAAAAAAGTTCACTGATGAACAGTAACCTGTGAACAGTACTTCGCCGATGAACAGTGCCTAACCCTAATTTTAATCTTAAACAAAATTTAATTTAATTTAATCCAATCAATTAATCATAACCCTTGAACAACAAGAATATAGTTTGATCTAATAAAACTTTTAATTTAATCTAATTAATTTTAGTTTAACAAATTAAACTGAGATGAATAGTAACCCGATGAACATTGTTTCGGCCGATGAATAGTAATCCAAAAAATTTCAATCAATTTTTTTAATTTAATCCAATTAAATAATCCGAAAATAGTTCAAAACAAGATAAATTTAATCCGATGAAATTATTACAGATTGGATTCTAAACCCGCTCTGATACCATTTGTTGGAATCATGACATACATGATACAACGCAGTGGAAAAAGTATATCATGACTATTAATCAAAATTGATTAAAAGCTAGAAGAATACCGGAAATGCTTTTCGAGTTTCTACAATAATCTGTCCCGAGATCAATATGAAATAGCTTCCTCAAGAGAAAAAGCCTCCAATTGAAATCCACCCGTCACCGTAGAGGAGCAATACTGAGAGATATGTTCTTAAAAATCTATTTCTTCATATTATCTTCATAAGATTTTCAATCTCATCTATCTCCTCTCATAAGGCTACAATTTCTTCATATTATCTTCATAAGATTTTCAATCTCATCTATCTCCTCTCATAAGGCTACATATGAACCATATTTATAGCATTACACTAGTCTTAGAGATTTTAACTTTAAACAATTCATAATTATTTAAAACTCTATCCATAACAATTAAAGATAGAATAGATTTGTTTAAAAATTTTATCCATAACAATTAAGGATAGAAATAGAATTGCATTGCATGTATACCTCTTCTAATGACATTAGTAAGACCAATTGGTCCCATATCGAGAACTAATTATTAATCAAATTAATAATTTTAATTTAACAATCAAATTCCTATCCGACCAACTGTTCATAAAAGTTCTTCCATAATATGGGATTAAATAATATCTTACATTCACTCCCTTCCAGTATTATTTATTTTAGGCAACTCTTTTAAGCAGGACAACTCACCTATTTGCTCATGCCTAAATTTACAATTCCCATGAACATACATAAAAAACATTTTGAAACATCAAAATATTTTATTTTTATAAGAAAGTAAATTTTTAAAAAATATTTTCAAAACCACCTGCCGGCAGGAATTTAATAACTTCATGGGAATGCATAATAAATTAACTCATCATAATGAGCTTACTAGATCCTATCTAGACATCCATTATTTTCCTAAATGAAATTTAGCAACCCAATGTTTCAGGTTGTGTAGCGCTTGCTAAACAAGCTTAACCATCACATCAAAGCATACTAAATTATCAAATCGAAAATAACAATATCATCAAGTCAAATGGACCATGTAACAATTTGAATTCTCTATCTCTTAGGTGACTTATCCTAGAGAATTCAAATACGGTCTAGTGCTACACACATCATAATGCGTGCTTATGACATACACCCGGAGAATCTCTATTCCCGATGGTTGAGACCCACCACCATATCTCATATATCGGTGTCATGCATAATAACCTGTTATAACAAAGTTGTCCTTTACTAGTTATAGGTTAAGCACAAATTTAAGGAATTTCTAAGTTAGATCACATTTTCAAGCAAGTGACCATCACAGTGCATGATCTAACAAAATAACTTCTAAGGATATATATAACAATTATATAAATAATACCCAAATTATGTGCAACAATTAAATCTATTAACATTACAATATTATTACATAATATGTATTGGATGTTCAAGGGCAAATTATGATTACTATTCCAGCAATCTCTCACTTACCCTAACATCCAATCAGATGTAATCCTTTCTCCCATCTGTCAAAAACATTTTAAGACAATGGTCTATAAAAGGACATTGTTATCTGCTTAGCCATCTATTAAACCATAACATATTTCTTCTTATTAACCTTTAATAAGATAATTTTTCTTTCTAAGCATCTTGCAACAGCTCCATTACTATCAAATAATAATGAGAAAGAAAATTATTACAAGAAATAATATTAAGCTTATGGAGTAACTCATTAATCCATATTCCTTCTTTTAATGATTTAACATGGCACTACATATTCTGCTATTATTATTAATGATATAAATATAACCCGAAACAGACTTTCTATTATTAGGATTGGATTGAAAACTACTTACAAGATCAATAGCAACCTTTTTAGGACACATTTCCTTAAAGAGTGATTGTTTATGTCTTATAGGAACCTTTCCTTTCTTAGAATCTTATTAAGTTAAATCTTTTATAGATCTTATCCATATAAGTAGATTGTGACAATTCTATATATTTATTTCTCTATCTATATAGAGTTTAAGATCTACGATATAGAATGTCAAAAAAAAATCCTTCATAAAGAACTAAATCATACTTTTAATCATGACATTAAAATATCATTCTTAATGAGCAATATGTCATCAACATGCAATGATTGGAATATAATGGACTTACTTTATTGTTTCTTATACGCACATTATTTCTTTTTAAGGATATGATCAATTATTTCATCAAAATGAATGTTTGATTGATTAAGTTCATAACTTTAATTGATTCAATTAATCAATTTTATCTTCTTGAATTTTACATACTTGATTCTATAATATGTAAATATCTTCTTAAAGATATCCATTCAAGAAGGTTATTTTAAAATCTATTTATTGATATCTTATATTCATAACACGTTGAAATGACTAAATGGATCCTTATGCACTATAATATTACAATTAGAGGAAAAGATTCTTCAACAATTAATACACGTTTGTCATCAAATGTGACATCAGGTCTCTTACATGAAATCATGTGAGTGGGGGATTCTATTAGATTAGTTTTGCACAAAGCTGAGGGGCAGAGGTTTTAAACATTGAGTCAAGCGTATGGCTTTTTCTGCTACAGTTACAGTATATGGATTAAAAGGAATGCCAGGATTTTTCAAAATAAAAACAGAAGCGTGGAGTGTTTGGTTAAAGATATAAAGCTGGATATTTTGATCACAAATCTGAACACTCGAATTCCAGTTGAGAATAGAGAATGATTACTATCCTTGTAAAGCTCTGTGTATAAATTTATTTCTCTGAGCTTTGGTTACAGGTTTCGGTTTTGGATATCTCAAATTGTAAGAGATTTTTGATGTACTTTCAAGTTTTCACATTGGTGGATAAATAAAATCTTTTCATTTACCAAAAAAAAGTATACATGATTATTAGAAGTAACCAACTAAATTATTATAATAATTATATATCAATTATAATAAAATAATTAAAATAATAGCATAAATAGAATAATATATTACTAACATACTATTAAGAATTATGTTTATAGACGTCTAAAAATGCTTATACATATCCAAATACAGCTCAAGATAAAGAGAAGATAATGAATGTAATTATCTAAGTCATAATGGATCATCCAAAGCCAAAAGAAGCAAAGGAACAGGTAAAACAACATAGAAGAACAAAATGAATACCCGCGACAAGGTACACTGATGCGCATAGGTGCGATAGTGGAAGGTGACATGCAAGCAAAGAGAGTGTCTAGCCTATGATAAGTTGTAGAGCTCTTCGCTAGCTTTCCAACGCTTCTTGGATCACCTTATTTCGATATCAGACGAGGGAGTTAGAGCCAAAATACCCGAGACAACGCAAACTGCCTCGGAGGTGCGCGACAATGGTAACTAACGCGGCAATGGCACAACAGTGGAAGGTGATGCACAAGGAAAGAGAGTGTCTTGCCTATGGAAAGTTTTATAGCTCTTCGATAGCTTTCCAACACATCTTGGATTACCTCATTCCGATATCGGACGAGGGAGTTAGAACCAAAATACCCGAGACAACGCAAACTACCTCGGAGGTGCGCGACAGTGAACACTGACGCGCATAAGTGCAGCAGTGGAAGGTGACACGCAAGAAAAAAGAGTATCTCACCTATGAGAAGTTGTAGAGCTCTTCATCAGATTTCCAATGCATCTTGGATCACCTAATTCTGAGATCGTACGAGAAAGTTAGAGCCAAAATACCCGAGACAGCATAAACTGTCTCGGAGTTACGCGGCAGTGGTAACTATCACGGCAATACATGACAGTTACAACTGTCGTGCACACTGAGAATCTGAAAATGTTATTTTTGATAGTTTTCTTGAGTTTCATGTGGCCCACATGACTTATTAACTGCTGGGGGTCACTTATGAACGTGGGGGAGCAGTTACAAACAGAAATCACACCCATAACCGCTGAAATAAAGGCAATTAAAGATGGTGGGAGTGGTTATGAAAGCTAAAAAACTACCTCCTTTAGCCGCGTCAGTGTCCACTACATAGAGGGTCAGACTTGAGTGACCCGCGAGCTGAAGGGTCAGACTTGAGTGACCCGCGGCATGGAGGGTCAGACTGGAGTGACCCACGAGCTGGAGGGTCAGACTTGGGTGACCCGCGAGCTGGAGGGTCAGACTTGGGTGACCCGTGGGCTGAAGGATTAGATTTGGATAACCTGGGGGCTGGAGGGACAGACTTGGGTGACCCGCGAGGTGGAGAGTCAGATTTGGGTGACCCGCGGGCTGGAGGGTCAGATTTGGGTGACCCGCAGCTTGGAGGGTCGGACTTGAGTGATCTGCGACTTAGCGGATCAGACTTGAGTGACCCGCAGCTTGGCGGGTCGGACTTGAGTGACCCGAGGCTTGGCGGGTCAGATTGAAGTGACATGTGGCTTGGAGGGTCAGATTGAAGTGACCCGCATTTTTTGAGCTTTTCGACCGCTGTTTCGTACTTTGGCCTCTAAGTTTAATGCAGTCTTGGTTGTTTCTTGGCTATGTCCTGTAGGCTGTCTAAAAATCACGATAGACAGTTGATCCCCCATCAAATGCCGATGATGGAGGTTATAATCTGACGACTTCCAGAAGGTTACAATTTGAAGATTTTTATATTTTCAAGGAGCCAAGATGAAGATTACAAGATGGTGATCTTTGCAACGCAAAAGAGACTACAAATCGACAGTCTCTTCAAATTCAGACGCGGAGCTCACCTATGCGTCCCAGATTCAAAACACATAGCTCGTGGCCACGTTCCAAACTCCCAGAACAAAACGCGGAGGTCCTCCCCGTGTGTCAACAACAAAACGCAGGGGTCGAACCTGCGTTGCAACACCAAAACGCGGAGGTTCTCCCCGTGTGTCAATATTGAAACGCTGGAGTCAGACCCGCGTTGCAGCATCAAAATGCTGGGGTCAGACCCGCGTTGCAACATCAAAACGCTGGGGTCAGATCTGCGTTTTTTGTGCTTGATTGGTTCAAACAGAACCTGAACGGTTTTAAAACCGTATCTCCACTTAATGGGGTCGGTTACACCCCATTATGGAGAGATTTTAGGGGGGATTACACCCCATAAACCCTTGAACAGTTTCAGAACTGTTTCCCATGATTTGTGGGCGGTTACACCCCACTTAGGAGCGATTTAAGGGGTAGTTACACCCCTTAATCCTCTATAAATAACTGAAAATCAATCCAGTTCAGGGGTTCGATCTGTTGGAATTTCTTGGCTCGGATTGACCATTCGGCTTGGCAGCAATAGGAGAGATCCTTGGGTGAGCTTTTGAGGGGATCGGCATCATCCTCCAAAGAAGATCATCTTCAACGTTTGGCAACGAGGAGCTTCTTCATCCTTGGCTTATAACCGACATTCGGTTAAATCAACTCTTTTTCAAGAGTTCAAACTCGTTCAGAGTTATCAACTCATCCAGAGTTCTAACTCGTTCTGAGTTCTTAAACTCGTTAAGAGTTATTCATCAAACTTTCCACAAAAGTTCATCGTTCCCACAGGATAAAAGACGGTCGGATCGTCAATGGAGAGCGAATTCGACGCAAGCAATCAAAGGAGGCACTCCATCGCTACCGAGAAGAACCCAGTTTTTAAACAAAGGGGAGAATCAAATTCATTCTCTTCTCTTTTGTAATCAGAATCCAAATTGTAATTGAGATCGAAGGAATACAAATCAATTTTTCTTTTATTTCTTTTACATCGAATTTTTCCACAAACAAAAGATGGCGACTCTGCTGGGGATAATGATCGTCAGAAGTGTAATGTTAACTTGACGATATGAAAGATTCGTTACTCTTAATCCAGTGGATTCTAAGTAATCAACCCCCAGTCTTGATTAAGACTTAGCAGGGGAATAAAAAGAGGTAGACGAGGCACATCGTCTAGTGGGACACTATCCATAAAGTCGGAATAGAGTCACATCACTAGGTAGGCTATTATCTGATGAGTTTGACTATCAGAGGTAACTGTTAACGTGATAGTTTTTTGTGGACCCGCCATCCTACTTGAAGAGGATTGACAAGAAAATTTGGAGGGAATGGACTATCAGAGGTAATCATTAATGTGATAGTTTTGATAGACCCGTCATCCTACTTGAAGAGGATTGGTGGGGGAATTTGGAGAAAATAGACTATCAGAGGTGATTATTAACGTGATAGTTTTAGTGGACCTGCCATCCTATTGAAGCGGATTAACAAGTTGATGGACTATCAGAGGTAAATGTTAACGTGATGATTTTTGTGGACCTGCCATCCTACTTGAAGAGGATTGACAAGAGAATTTGGAGGGAATGGATTATCAGAGGTAATCATTAACGTGATAGTTTTGATAGACCCATCATCCTACTTGAAGAGGATGTAAATATCCATGAACCTGCCATCCTGCTTGCATGGGATCTTTGCCTGTGCCTGGGATGTAAATATCCATGAACCGCCGCGGATCAGATCAGTTTGACAGATTACAGAATCAAAGCTTCTACTTCACGAATGAAGTATTCGCTGCAATGATAATCTTGACCAATCGAGATTACGGCTTTTCTCGAGATTAAGACTAAGCTTAAATCCGGAGGAATAGGGTACGGGTCTCAGATCTCTTGAACTCCACTCTTTATGCACAGGAACTCGCTAAGATCTGCTAACCCTCGCTGTAAATTCGTGGCTCCACTCTCCAATTCGGCAGCGTTTCGCCCTCTTGATATCCTCCCTCTGAACTGAGCCCCTAGACCTGTATTTATAAGCTTTAGTTGAGGGGTTTTCGGATCAAAATGAGTGATTTGGCATTATCGTCAGTTAATAATGGCCTAACCATATTTGTGGATGATATCAAGTCAGTTGGGAACCACTGGAACAGATACATCCTAAGAAAACCGCTTAAAACCGTCGAAAACGTGTCTTGGGGTCGGAACTGTGCGATATGCCCTGCTGACCCGCGGGGGGCCTGGGTCGGCACGGTCTGACCCACACGGGGCACGGGTCGGCTGCGTCCGACCAGTGCGAGCGCGGGGGTTTTGGCCTTTGGTGTTTTTTAATTTTCCGAGACGAGACTTGTACTTTCTGCCGTTTTGCGTATTTGATCGTCTTGTTGACTTGTACGCATTGTTAACTTGCTTCATGTGTTCGTTAGCTTCTTTACGGCACTTGGAGTTGATCGATGCACGCAAGCTGACTGAGGAGTGCGTTCGGTCACTTGGAACTGACTGACGAGCGTGGGCTGATTGACGAGTGCGTTCGATCACTTTGGATCTGACCGATAAGCATGTCAGGCACTTTGGATCTGCCTGATAGGCATGTCGGGCACTTTGGATCTGCCTGACAGGCACGTCAGGCACTTTGGATCCGCCTGACAGGCGCGTCGGGTAGTTTGGATCTGACAGACGTGCATGACCTAACTGACAAGTGCGTCTGATCACTTATGGCTGACTGACGTGCGCGGGCTGACCGACAAGTGCGTGTTGACTGACGTACGCGCGTTGACTGAGGTGCGCAAGCTGACTGATGTGTGCAGCGGCCAATTGGATAATTCATCATGAATCGTCTACTCTTTGTTTCGAGCTGTGTACGGACACCTATAGGTATTTTTAGACGCCTACAATGCTCGGGCTGGCTGAGGACGAGCGGACGACCAGGACGTTTGGAGAATGAGGGGAAAGAAAAAGAGAGAGGGGTTGAGAATGAGAAACGGTGCTAGGGTTTGGGTTGGGATAATGTTTGGATATTTAAATTTAGCCCCTCAAAGTTTTAATACTATTAAATTAGTCCCCTAAATCATAGAAATTGCAATTGCATCCCTCAAATCTAACTATTATTATAAAATTTTCTTTTACATCCTTGAGTTCAGAATCAATAATTGGAATATTTCAATATTAGTCTCTCAAATCTTAAATATTTCCAAATTACTCCCTCACATCTTTAATATTTCCAAATTACTCACCCAAATCATGAATATTTCTATTACATTCCTCAAATCATCACAATATTTACAATTAGGTTACCTGGTTAACACCGGTTAAATTTAAATATTCCTTTAAATCTAACTATTATTACCAGTTTCTCTTAACTTTTAATTATAAAAATCCAACCCATTTGGACCTAGTTGATCCATTAAAACGTGGAAACCCAAATCCATTAAAAACTTCTTTATATATCATATTCCTAATTAATTAAAAAGGGCTATAATAAGTTCTGGTATATTTATTCTGCTAAAGAATTTAATTTTTAAGTATAATTAAAATTCATAAATAAAAATTATTCCTTTATACTATATATATGATGTGTATATATTTAGATCAAAATTTAATTAGAAAATAGATTTAAGATTATTTGAGTCTTAAATTCAGTATATAAAACTTAAGTAAGTGGTTAAAAACACGACATCATATATGTAAAATACAAATAATAACTTGTGATCAATTTTAAATAAATATTTAATAGACAAACGAATCAAATATACATCTGGTCAAATTCTAATCGTTAGCAAACTCGAATACTAAAAAATAAATTTTAAAAATAAAAAATAAATTTTAAAACTAACATAGAATCTGCTAGCATAAATAATAGTAGAGCTCATCGAATCTGCTGGTATAAAGAAAAAAGAGTAGTAGAGCTCATCGAATCTGCTAGCATAAAGAGTAAAAAACAAATTTTTAAAACTAACATAGAACTCCTAATTAATTGAAAAGAGCTATAATAAGTTCTCGTATATCATTAGCAAAATCAATATGGTTACATGTTCGTAACGCGTATAACTAAAAATGATATCATCATTGGTCTCTCACCATTTTCTATTCATTTTCACTTTTCTCATCATTTTCTCTAAAGTAATCAAAGATGAAGCCAAAAACTCACAAATATGACATCATATATGCAATAGTACAAATAATAACATGTGATAAATTATCGAACTATTTGTTAATTATTTGGTTCATTTACATCCCTAGATATGTTAGCAATTTACATAATTTATTGGACTACTTTTAAAATATTATAGATTTGAGGGACTAATATTAAAATAATTCTTAATTTTTTGTGGGGATCACTCTTTAACAATGGGATAATCTATCACTAATGTTAAATTTTTTACGATGAGCACATTAGTGTTGGCGACGGATTCGATCCGTCACCAATAAGTATTAGCGACGGATCAAATCTGTCGCCAATAGTATTGGCGATGAATGTGTTCCGTCGCCAATACTTATTGGCGACGAATTCGATCCATCGCCTGGTGACGGAACACATCGGTCACTAATAAGTATTGGCGACGGATCGAATCCGTTGCCAATAAGTATCGGCAATGGAACGCATCCGTCGCCAATAAGTATTGGCGACATATCGAATCTGTCGCCAATGCAAACATTGGCGATGAGGTATTGACGACAGGGCTGTTTCCGTCACCAATGTTTATATTGGCGACGAATTTCAAATCCGTCGCTAATACCGCGTCGCCAATGTCCAGTTTTTACTAGTGTATATATAAATATTTTATCATTATTGTAAACCAAATAAATTCTCCCTTTTTCTGAAAAACCTACTCCTACCAATGATAGTTCTTCAGTCCTAATTCCTACAGGGGCGTAGCTATTAAGGCCTTGCCCTGGGCAGCTGCCCAGGGCAAGAAAATGAAAATTTTTTTAATACCCCCAGTCTACGAGTCCGTCCGAGGTCTCCCAGCGGCTCGTCGATGCGACCCACAGGAGCGATCTCAAGGCGGCAACGGAGTGCCTCGTCGATCCCGCCGTCGACGTGAACTTCGCCGGAGCCGTCTGCTTCAAGGGGAGGAAGGCCGAGGTCGTGATCGGAGAGGAGGTCTCCGATGAGGTCATGGTTGAGTACGAGGAGTACAGGACTGAGGTCTCCGCTCTGTTCCTCGCTTCCCACGCTGGGAATCTAGGGCTCGTTAAGAAATTGCTGGTATGTATGTGATCGAGATTCTTTTTTTTTTTTTTTTGTGGAATTTTAGAGCTTAATGCTTAATGGTCTTATTAGTAGTTATTAGTACCAATCTCTGCTCCCCCTAATTTTTTTTTAACAAATAACTGTATCGATGCTTTGGTTGAAGATCGGGATGTTTGAGTAAATGAAGCCTCCTTCCTTCTGTTTTTTGTCATTTCTTGAAAAGTTGTTTAGTGGGTGATTTTACTAGCGACCGCTATCTGTTTGTTGATGTCTCCTCTCCCCTCGTCACCACATCCTCATCCCGCTGCCAGCATCGCCGCCTCGCCTTCCTTCCACTTCTTAGATCCAGACCCGTAACCACCTCTAGCTCTCGTCCCCGCCGACAGCAACCGCCCTCCAAGCCTCCTCCTCCCTTTCCTCCGCCACCTTCCCCATTCACCGTCCATCGCCTCCTTGTCCTCCTCCCCTCCACCTCAGCTCCTCTGCCCATCTTGCATAGAACCGGGCCTCCAAATTGTCAGCCACGCCTCTGCTCTGAGCCCTCTCTTCGCCGAGCAAGCCTTTAGCCCTCGACGGCTCGACCGATCGAGCCTCGACGTCGATACCAAGCTCTCCGAGACTTCGACGACTGCCCCGACCAAATCCTCGCCGTTGTCGACGCCCTCCTCGCCTCCCAGAGCAAGCCCTCGACCGCTCGAACCTCAACGCCAATCCCAAGCTCTCCGACGACCGCCCCGACCAAATCCTCGTCGTCGCCAACTCGCCCAGGGCAAGAAAAATTCCTGGCTACGCCACTGAATTCCTACCCATGTGACTTATTGGTAACTCACTCAAAGTTCAATGATCATGCAAAATCAAGAAGATCTAAAACACGCCAATCCTAACAACTTGAGGAGGAGACCAAAACGGAAAGAAAGATCAAATCCAACTTCAAAAATTTTCCCAACAACTTAGGACCAATCCTGAGGCCCAAATCCCTATTCAAAAACTCAAATCCCCTCTATTTCAACTTTCAAGTCAAAATCCTAAATCCATATTATCTATATTATTGTACAATTAACTTAGTGGGCTTGACAAAAAAAAGATAGAGCATTGCTTCGGTGCTCCCAAATTAACATTTTTTAGCATTTTTAATTTGGAAAAAATAATTAAAACTGTCTAGAAAGATGGAAGGGTATTTTTGTCCAACCAATTTACATACTTTTCTAATTATCCTCTTCCAAAACTATTCTTTGTTTCCTCCATCTTTGTTCTCTCTCTTGTTGCGTCAAATCTTCACCGCCAGAGTCATCACCGAACTCTACCCGACCCCTCTCCTCCACTCGTGCCTTCTCACTGACCTTCCGCCCTCTCCTTCGCTCCGGAGACCTGTCCGCCTTATCCTTCCTCCTCGAATCCAACCGATCCCCTCCTCTGGTTGCTATTTTTCTTTTTTAATTAATCATTTTCTTTAAGGTGTTTATTATGATCCCGCACTCTAAATTTCGATGATCAATTGTTATGCCATTTTACAAGTTGTTCTTTGTATCAATCTGAACTATAAATTTTAGATAAATAAAAATTATCAAGGAGAAACACAATCAGATGACTGACTCTACGAAAGTATAACATTGATGATATTATCTTTTTCTACAAAAGAAAAAATTAAAAAAGGAATTTTTAATTACCTTACATATTTCCTCCCTCGATGAAATTAGTTGGTGTGTTGAATGCCGCTAAATTTTGGAAGAAAAATTGATATTCTGATAAAAGAAATTATTCAAATTTTGTGGAAGGGAGGCGTATACATTATATAAGAAGAAAAAATTGAATAAAGTTTCGTGGTCAATGATCCCAGAGATCTTACATCTGTTTTATAACTTAATCACTTTGTATTAGTTCCTAAATCACCCTTATGGTTAATTTAAAAGTTCTATCTATTTACTAAAATGTCAGTGGAACTCCTTTTAACTAACGTATCCTACAATTAAGGATTAGAGAGCTAAATATCCGGTTTCACAATTACATTTCCTGCCATCGGAACTCCCAACTGATTTTTTGGGAGCATCGAAGCGGTCGGCAAAAAGATATAGGTAGAAATGGTCATACAATCCACAAAAAATAAACGGCATTACTATAACTCTATGGTACCGTTTGGCAAAGGGTTAAGTGAGGGGTTAAGGAGACTTAACCCCTTCTTAACCTGCCAAACACAAAAAAATCTATATAAGAGTTAAGGTGAGTTAACCCTCCATAATTTGCCAGACATAAAAAATATAGAAGGGTTAAGTTAACCCCTCTAGAGGGGTTAAAATGAGTTAACCCCTCAAAATGAGGGGTTTACTAATACTCCTATTTAGATAGAATAAGAGTTAACCCTTCTAATTATAAAGAAAATAGTCAAAATCATTGTTATTCCCAAACACTAAAACTGATCATAAGGGCTAAAATAAAACTTATTTAACGGGTTAATAATTTAGTCATTCGGATTATCAAATGGGCTAAGTACATTAATCCTTCTCTTTAACCCCTCTTCATTAACCCTTTGCCAAACGGAGCCTATATGAATAGAACTCTATCACATCTCTCTAAACTGTAACTATGAAATTGTACGTGCAAATCTCTCTCTCTCTACCATAACTATGACTGTGCAAAAAATTCATTTAAAAAGAAACATTTGTGCAAACAATTATAGAATAGAAAATTTTAGCACAACATTGTTTTTTTTTTCTTTCCTTTTCTCTGTATTTGTTTGTGGTAAGTAATCTTATTCACCGGTAGTAAAAGAAGCGCAAAGCTGTTTATGTACAAGAAGTCCGCATTGGCAAATTATGCCAAGCAAAACCACTCAGACTAACTAAAAGAAAGATTCTCTCCAATACTAACATCAAAGGTAACTCCCACGAACCAAAGCAAAAACCTCATTGCCAGGATCTTCTTCTAGCTAAAAATTCAGGGTCAATCCTCATAGTTTGACACTAAACTCTATTAGCCTGTGTATCCTTCAAATGCACTACTCTGCTGGAAAGAACTTTGATCTCAAAAATGATCTCCTGCAAGCATTGCTCAATTAAGATGTACTTACGCTGAAAAACATTTTTATTGCTGGATATCCACAAATGATATATGCAGGCTGCAACCGAAGCTTTATGAATATTGTGAACTGCAGAGTTTCCTCTCATAACCTTCTCCACCCATTTAGTGATATCATTCCATCTACAAGGGGCATCAGGTACTTGGATGAATCTCATGACAGCTTTCCAAACTTGTAAAATGCAATCAAACTCAAAAAAGAGGTGGCTTGATCACAGCAAAGTGGACAGGTATCCTCATCAACAATACCAAAGCTCTTCATTTTGTACTGTGTAGGCACCCTAGCTATCTAAACATGCAATCCAAAATATAAATGCTTGGGGACTATATAATAGGACTATACCAATCTAGTCTATTTCTTTTTATCACCACCTGTAGCAAGAAGTTCGTATGCACTTGAGATGCTAAAAGCTAGCTTCTCCCCCTTCCATCTGCACCCCAAATCATCAATATCAATACATTGTTTTCCTTATTAAAATCAAAGATGAAAGATAACTTTTGAGATCTATGATGCTTTAAAAAGAATGACAATAAATTTTTGAAAGATGCATTATAACAAACATTTGTTTATACTTAATAACCATTTTAATAAATTACTTTAAAATGTATTAAAAGACTTAAATTTTAACAAGCAGATCTAAAGCACACAATTATTCATGAGCTTTTGTTTCACCTTAAAGCATATGGTTATATTCTATTTTTTTCTTCTTATACAAATAATATTAAATAAAATAAGTGTATCTGTTTATTATGTTCATTATGAACATGATTCTATAACAAAAGAAATAAAACTTATACAAATAACATAGATAGAGGATAAAAAGACTTATACTTTCCCACATGATAGAATAGTTTCACCATATTAAGATCTCACATTACAACTAGATCTACTATAATTTTTACATAATATGATTTGTTTAAAAATAATTTTTTGCCTTTCGCACATGCATTCGCACATGTAGCAATGCTAGTAAACTCTTGTTCTAAGTTGTAGGAGTGGGTTGAATCCATTATGAATTTGTAGGATCCATTTGTAGATACAAACCATAAAATGCTATTATTTGCTTTAAAAAACTAACTCAATAATTTATTAGATCCTTATTTGGGAATAAGTCATATGTTATCCCACATTCATGCTACATACTTTTTCAAAGAACTGAACACCCAACATTCAGAATCTCAACAAAAATGGTGAATTTGTGAATTGATTATTACATTCAATATCCTCTCAAGTATAGTAGGAAAAGAAATTAGCAAAATAAAAGTATCCGTGTCAAATGGTCCTAGTAATATTCAGGAGTTCGACTACAGCCATCAAATTAAACTTCTACATTCATCCACTTCCGGCAAAAAAAAAAAACTGTTACAAGTTTTCTGATCAACTCGTACTGTTTTATTTAACTGTTCTAAATTGTAGCTGTATGAATCATGTTTAATTTTAAAGGCAACCCTGATGTATATATTAGATGTACAATCGGATCAAAACGTAGCGACAAATTCTTTCGCAGAGGTTTTCTCGAAAAACCAAACAATTTCAGCCCTTCACGACCTTAACAACTGCAAAATTTGGGAATTTCCAAGTCACCGTCGCAAGCACCCATAAATGAGCGCCGAAGGGTGAGAACCCAAAATAGAACCCAAGCTTTGAGAGGACATTAGAACGCAAGCCCATCACCCATTCCATGTCCCTGAGGATAACATTATCATCGTACCCTGCCACGTGGCACTCAAAGAGGGGTGCCTGACGATAAGGGTATCATCCACCCACACCCTAACATGTGGTGTCTCGTCCCTCGCATCAACCAACGGTCACAATGAGCCTAAACATCCAATAGCCTAAGAATCAACCATTGGTTTTGATAGATAGAGGGCCAAAGGTTATATATAGCTGAGTCATTGAGGATAGCAGGTATTCAAGCTCATTACTTCCAAGTAAAAGGGGGTAGGGAGAAAGTCTTGAGAGGAAACTTTTTGAAATGGCCTCTTCGATGATGGTCTCCTCTGCCGCCGCTGCCGCCCGTGCCGCCCCGGCTCAGACCAACATGGTCGCCGCCTTCAGCGGCCTGAAGTCCACCTCTGCGTTCCCCGCCACCCGCAGGGCCAGCGCTGACCTCGCCAAGCTCCCAAGCAACGGCGGAAGAGTTCAATGCATGAAGGTAATTTATTCAATAATAAACCATGCAAACGCCTTAGTATATATTGAAAACTAGCTATGCGGCTCTTTCGCGCTTTCGATCTCATATTTAGCCGATTTTTGTGCGACGTCGCAGGTGTGGCCTGTTGAGGGCATCAAGAAGTTCGAGACCCTCTCCTACCTTCCTACCCTGTCCATTGAGCAGTTGATCAAGCAGATTGAGTACCTTATCCGCAACGGCTGGATTCCCTGCCTGGAATTTTGCCACGTAAGTAGCCAAGGGACAAGCCCCTCTCTTGTTTACAAATTTGAGATATCAAACACAAATTTTGTTTGTTAACAAAGAAAAATAACATTTTCCAACACATTCCTAGCTTTGAGACAGGATTAATTCCTGGTAATTAATTTTGCTGAAATGACTCATCACATTTCAATAGTTCTGGTTTGGAATCCATGGAAAGAAACGAACCCCTTAACCACTCATGCATCAACAATACGATTGACAATGCAGGAGGGATTCGTGTACCGTAAATACCACGCCTCCCCAGGGTACTACGACGGCAGATACTGGACAATGTGGAAGCTCCCCATGTTCGGGTGCACCGACGCCATCCAGGTCGTGAAGGAGCTCGACAACTGCAAGGCCGAGTACCCCACGGCATTCATCCGGATCATCGGATTCGACAACAACCGTCAAGTGCAGTGCGTCAGCTTCATCGCCTACAAGCCCCCTCAGTAAATGATCCGGAAGTCGACTTCCGACTAGTTTCCGCTTGATCATTTGGAAGTGCTTTCCTTTTCAATTTCCAATATTTCTTTGCCACTGGTTTTTTTAGATTGTTGCATGTTGGTATATATATATAAGTATTTATATAGCCGCTCTCTCTCCAACGGATGAGAGTTGTATTGATGATATGTATGTTGGTGATGAGTAAGTTATAGGTCCGGCTACATGGTATATGAATGAATTATGTTGGCTATGATGGATGTCGTTATTTTTTGTTTGCACGGATCAAGTGTTTGCTTGCTTTTTGCATTACATTAGTTTGTGAGTTCATTCGTAATATACTTGCTGTTGATGTTAATAATCAAACAAGTAATATAGTGGGGACGAGGTTGATTAGGGGGGCGCTCCCTTCTCCGAATATCTAGTTTTGAGTTGAGTAGCTTCAGCCTGCACAAATAGCAACTCGTGAGAAGACAATGACTAGTTCCCCCGTGGTTCCTCGGACGATCAAATTAGTTGATGGACTTGAGTGGGAAAATGATGAATTGTGTGAGTTCTAATGTGTAGTGCAGTATAATTTGCAGATATTGCTTGGAAAACTAGCCTCCCCTCGATATTTAGAATAGTACCTCTACTTATAGTGGTGAAAAAATAATAGAATGGTAATCTCAGCCGAGTACAGGATGGCGGTAAATATGTATACTTGGAGGCTACGTCAGCACCTACTTTACAGGTGTCAGTCGGTGAGTGGAGGAGAGGCCACCTCAGCATTTAATGTGAAGTGATTGGACACAATGGCGATACCGACGTCGTCTGATGTGTCATGAAGACTATAGGGGCTAGAGATATGATGGCGCCTACCTAGCATTTAATATAACGTCGACGCGTTATCAGCGGGGAAGGCTCGAGGTTGAAATCGTCTTTTGGCTTGGCCAAGAAGTGACGCCTTTAGAATCGACCTCGCAAGGCGTCGAATAACTGGTTGAGTGGGCTTGTAGCGAGTCATCTACGATGAGAAAACTGACAAGTACCGCCATTCGAGTCGACCTAAGGAGATGTCGACTCGACAAGTCGACCTAAGGAGATGTCGACTCGACAAGTCGGCTAAGTCGGGATTCTTGGTGGTTCTGACCGTCAATATGATTTTAGCGGTGCTTGTAGGGGAAAATTTATCCATTGCTGGCAAAGGATCGTACTTTGGAGACTGAAAATACCAAAACAGTTGGCCTCTTTCGCTTGGAGTCGGTTTGGGTCGGATCCGAGTGAAATGACAGTAGCTTTGACTGGCCTTTCCGCCGTTGGGTTGCAGAGTTTGGCACTCAATTCTGGGAGAAGTCCAAGGGCATGTTGATTGGAGTGTCTTCGTTCCCCTGCTCACCCCGGAAGGAGGTCCCAGAGGGCGATAGGTTCTTCGTGGAGGCACCTTTCGACAGAGAGAGCTCGGTCTTGGCGTTGATGACTGCCCAAGTCCGAGCTATCCAACAGTTCACCCTCCCAAAGGACGAGACATTCTTGCGGGAGATGCCAAGCGTTGGCTTGCACCTGGCCCTCAAGAGTTACTTGATTCGGAGGGCGTTGGTGGAGTCGGAGCTGTTCTGCTAGCTCTCCCACATGGACAACTCCCCTCCTGAGTGGTAGGCAGACTTCTTCAAGGAGAAGTCGGTCAGGAAGGAAGCAGAGAAGAGGATCACCGCCTTGGAGGCAGAGCTAAGCAGCAACGAGGCCAGCTGGCGCCGGGAGCTAGATGTGAAGGATAAACTCCTCAAGGGGTACAGCTCCTACAGTGCTAAGCAGATGGCCTCCGTCGAGAAGCTCCAAAGCGAGGTGGTCCGGCTGAAGGAGGAGGTTGGTCGCCTTCAACAAGGAATCTCTTAGCGCGACTACCGCCTAACTTCTCTGGAGGGGAGATCGAGTCCTAGAGGCATTTCAGGGTGACGGTTGAGGAGGATGCTCGATCGAGTCGTCTCTCGGTTGAGCATCTGAAGTGAGACCTCGAGGTGGAGCGCTCATCCTACCAGACGTCTGTCGTGACCATGAAGGACCTGGAGGATCGGCTCGTGAGCTTGGACTCGGAGCAGTACAAGGCGAAAGTGGTCGACGATTGGCGTCAGGGTCCCTTAGGAAAAACTAAGATGGTCTTGGCTTGCAAGACTGGTGTTGACTACCTGGCCTCATTGCTCCCTCCTGCCTCTTGCCTTGCGCCTAACCGACTTTACCCGCCCTAAGTTACTTCCTGTCTTGACATCTTAAAGGAGATTGAGGTGAGTGGAGTGGGGTTGGAACTGGCGTTGGGCGACGACGATGACAACGAATCAGGGGACGACCCCGGAGAAGTCCCTCCCGCTTCCTCTTCTACCGCTCCCGCCCCTGTAGCCTCCGCAAAAGACCTCCCAAGCACTACTCCCGGATCTGGTCGAAAGGCCTGAGGGCTTGTATCTTTTCTTTTCTTTTTATAAATATCGACATGGATAATATAATAAACTTTGTAATAAAATTTGAAGTTGGGACTTTGTTGTCATTCTGGAATTTGCCTTTAATTATTCATTGTTTTTTCTTTGTTTCCTTATAGCTTTGTTCTGATTGAGAGAACAAGTGTTGATTGTTGTGAGTCAGTCATGTGGGGATGACCCGAATGCTGAGGGGTCGGGACGACTGGCTCGTTTTACGCCTTTTGTTGGCGAGATGTCCGGGTCTTTTTCTCGATGAAGACCGGCAAGTTGAAGTGCCTAGGTCTTAATAAGGATGCCTAGATCTTTTTAGTAAAATAACAACCCGAAGGTTGGGTGCCTAGGTCTTAATGAGGACGTCTAGGTCTTTTCGACAAAATGATAACCCGGAAGTTGGATATCTAGGTCTTTATAAGGACGCCTAGGTCTTTTCATCCTGCTATGTTAGTTGAGTTGTAAATGTGGGAGCCGACCTAATGGTAAGTGTGCCTTGGGTTTACCCTGAGAAGGCACCAAGGGCTTAGAATTCCTGCATAGATTTCGCACCATGAGAGTGCGACATAAGAGTCTGTTTCAAAAAGACTTCATTTATAATGAATAAAACTTTGTACAAGATCATGAAAACTGATCATGTTGATGACCCCCTTATGGCTAGGCTCTGGATGTCAGCTATCCTGGCGCGGTTGAGGACGAGGTGACTGCGATCGGGATCTACTATTCGCCTTGACTGAGGGAGCTTCCCTCCGGTCTCTTTGAGAGCCAAGCTTCTTCAAGTACCCTCTCTCGATCAGGTTCTCAATGCCCCTCTTTAGGATATGGCAGTTGTTGGTAGGGTGGTCGTGATCTTTGTGGTAGCGACAATACTACCGGGTATCTTGGCTCCGTGGATCCGACCTCATCTCGAGAGCATGCTCCTTAAGGTGATCCTCCTTTTGGACCACGGTGAGAGCTTCTACAAGGAAGGTGTTGAGGACTATAAGAGCAGGCCTCGGCATCGGGTCACTCCGTCGATCCCTCTTGTCAGACCGATTGGAGCAGGAGTCGACTCTCGGGGAGTCTC
>NC_033794.1:117457131-117502860 GCF_001876935.1 Asparagus officinalis | reverse complement strand
CGGTGCTGCTACAGATGTTGGCGATGCAAGTGGTACTAGTACTGCTGTTGGTGTGTCTGCTACTACTGAAGTCGTTGCTATGAAGATCTATGTGGCCCTGACTGCTACCTTATAAGCTCGGGCATCCTCCATGTCCATGTACCCATGAGCTTTGGCCATCAACTGTTCATAATTGGCGGCCGGCTTCTTGGTAAGCGAGTTGGCCAACTCGTTGCTCTGCAAGCTGGACACAAGGGTGGACGTAGCAACTGTCCTCCCTGAGTCATTAACCTTAGCCTCTTCGCCTGGAATCTCTTAAAGTAGGCTTTAAGGCTCTCTCCCTGCTATTATCTCATCTGGATTAACACATGAGGGGCGAGCTTCTGCTTGGTGTCAGCCAGGAAGTGGTGGATGAACTTTCAGCTGAGTTGCTAGAAATTGCTGATGGACTTTTTCTCGAGGGTGTTCCACCAGAGCTTTGCACTCCCCGAAAGAGTGATAGGAAAGCATTAGCAAATAACTGCTTCTGATGCTTGAAACATGTTCATCACATTATAATAATTCTGGACATGCTCGAAGAGATCTCCCTCGTCCTTGTACTTCTCCATGTGGAGCATCTTGTATTTTTCACTTGGGGCATTCATGAGGTCATCAAAAAGGGGGGTGTTTCTCCTGATGGGTTCTGCAACCGATCTGTACACCCGATCGTATCCAGAGGTCCCCACGGTAGCAGAGGGGGCTGGAGAGGCACGGTAGTAGGGGAGAGTCTTAGAGATTGCTCCCCTAGTGCGATCCACAAGGTGACCAGGATCGGGACTCTCGCTGGTGACTTTAGGATGAGGGAGGAGACGTCGGGGAGGTTCATTGGGGCAAATCGACCAATGTAGCGGCGGGGTTGCGTACTCGACCGAATCCCTCAACTCTTTGGCAGCAGCATGAGGAGTCCAAGGTGGGACTACTTGATATGCTCTAGAAGGAGGGTGAGTCTCTGATTGTTGGTCTTCAGAAGGTGGGGGGACAGCGGAAGTAGCTTACTGCTACTGTGGAAGCCGGCTGAGGAGCTCGCTGGTGAAGGTAGAGAGTTGCTGTTGGAGGGATTGAGAGATCTGTTGAGCTATTTCTCCAAGCTGAGCTTGAGTAATGTAGCTCTGGTGTGGTCCTTCAGGGTGAGACCGGTCATCCTTATGCTCAGAATCAGACATACTTGCTCGAAAAAGAAAGAAAGCCCCCATGGTGGGCACCAAACTATTGATGTTAATAATCAAACAGGTAATATAGTGGGGGTGAGGTTGATTAGGGGGCGCTCACTTCTCCGAATATCTAGTTTTGAGTTGAGTAGTTTCAGTCTGTACAAATAACAACTCGTGAGAGAACGGTGACTAGTTCCCCTGTGGTTCCTCCGACGATCAAATTAGTTGATGGACTTGAGTGGGAAAATAATGAATTATGTGAGTTCAAAAGTGTAGGGTAGTATAATTTGCAAATATTGCTTGGAAAACTAGCCTCCCCTTGATATTTAGAATAGTACCTCTACTTATAGTGGTGGAAAAAGGATACAATGGTAATCTCGACCGAGTACAGGATGGTGACAAACAGGGATGGCCTAGCGGCTACGTCAGTACCTACTTTACAGGTGTCAGTCGATAAGTGGAGGAGAGGTTACCTCAGCATCTAATATGAAGTGATTAGGGGCATGGCGGTGCCGATGTGGTCCGACGTGTCATGAAGACTATCAGGCTAGAGGTATGATGGCGTCTGCCTAGCATTTGATGTGACGTCGACACGCTGTCAGCGGGGAGGCTCAAGGTTGAAGTCGTCCTTTGGCTTGGCCGAGAAGTGACGCCTTTCGAATCGACCTCGCGAGGCATCGAATAACTGGTCGAGTGGGCTCGTAGAAAGTCACCTGTGACGAGAGAACCGACAAGTACCGTCCTTCGAGTCGACCTAAGGAGATGTCGACTTTGACGACTGAGAACACCATAACACTTGCCTAACGCGGATTAAGAAACGAGAGAGAGAGAGAGAGAGAGAGAGAGAGAGAGAGAGAGGATGGAAAAAAAAAGAGTTAATGGACTAAACTGGTACAGAATTTTAAGATTATAAAACTATATAACCATCAACTCTCATCATAAATTTTGAATCTAATGTAGTGAATCTACTGATAGAGATCTTTAACAAGATGTCAGAGCAGTCCAAATTCAGTTCCTACCATTCACAAATTTAAAGTAAATTAAATTTGTAGGCATTAATCCTCACCATAATTTTAAAGTTCTGGTATAATGAAATAAGTCATTTGGTATGGAGTCGGGTAAATTTTAGTCCTCTCCAGTGTGAATAGACCACTATGATTTTTTTTTCATTTATAAATATCTGTCGCGCAACATATAGCCTGGACTTCTCTTGATCATCGAAGATGACACTAGTAGAAAAATGAGCATTGGCGACGGGAAAATCCGTCGCCAATGCAGCAAAATTCGTCACCAATACACTTTCGCGACGGGCGGAGTCCGTCACCAATAATCCTGTCACCAATAAACATTGGCGACGGGGAAATCCGTCGCCAATGTTCATTGGCGACGGATAGGTATTGGCGACGGAAAACATTGGCGACGGGCTATAGCTCGTCGCCAATGTACATTGGCGACGGGAATACATCCGTCGCCAATGTACATTGGCGACGAGTTGTAACCCGTCGCCAATGTACATTGGCGACGGGAATACATCCGTCGCCAATGTACATTGGCGACGAGTTGTAACCCGTCGCCAATGTACATTGGCGACGGATGTATTCCCGTCACGGATTTGTCCCCGTCGCCAATGTACATTGGCGACGGGTTTGTCCCCGTTGCCAATGTACATTGGCGACGAAAAATGCCTGTCGCCAATGTACATTGGCGACAGGTGTATTCCCGTCGTCAATGTACATTGGCGACGAAAAATGCCCGTCGTTAATGTACATAATCAGGTAAAAAAAATTATTTCTGCATTGCAAAGCCCCCCAATCGGGAATGCGTACCTGTTACTATCATTATTCACAATATATTAAACAATACTCACAATATCACATTTATCGATTCGCATCCAACAATATTCACGTTCACCGATTCACATTCAACAATATTCACATTCACATCCAACAATACTAACATTTACATTCATCGATTCACATCCAACAATATTAACATTTAACAATTCACATATATACATAATCAGGAGGTCATAATATGTTCAACACAATCCAAAAGTCTACATAATCAGGAGGTCATAATATGTTTAACACAATCCAAAAGTCCACAAAAGTTACCAAAAAGTCTAACACATCACTCACTCATCATAGTCGTGGTCCCTATCGTCGTGATCCCTATCATCGGTGGCGGCTGCATCAGAATGCCGTACCGTACTGCTGCTTCCTACGACGGCACCTCCTCTAGCCTAAAAAGAATGTAAACCAATATGAGAATATATTCCAAAATACTCATAATAAATACATATATATAATATGACATATATACATCTCCACCACTTGCAGTTGCATGCTCATCAAATGCCAACACCATAATATCCGCGTATATAGACTGCGGAAGCAAGTCCTTTACGGGTTGAGAATCGATGAGTCGCTGAACGACATCCCAAGTCGTTTGTGCACCACTTAACTCGTGCTTAATAGTGGGAAGAAAACTTAAAGCCAATGGAATTTCAACATTCTTCATCAAGTATTTTCCAATCTTACCCACGACATATGACGTGTCTGTAGACGTATAAAAATGCCTATAGATATGAATATATCCCTATCTAAGTTAGAGGAAATCATCCAAAGCCAAAAGAAGCAAAGGAACATGTGAAACAACATAGAAGAACAATATGAACACCCACTGACGCGCATTTACGCGGTAGTGGAAGGTGTTGTACACACAAACAGAGTGATATGCCTATGGTAATTTGTAGATCTCTTCGATAGATTTCCAACGCATCTTGGATCACCTCATTCCGACATCGGACGAGGAAGTTAGAGCCAAAATACCCGAGAGGTCGCAAACTATATCGAAGGTGCGCGGCAGTGTACACTGCCGCGGCAACAGCGCGACAGTACAAGGTGTCACGCAAATAAATAGAGTGAAGCGCTAATGGGAAATTGTAGAGCTCTTCGATAGCTTTCCAACGCATCTTGGATCACCTCATTCCGACATCGGACGAGGAAGTTAGAGGCAAAATACCCGAGAGGTCGCAAACTACACCGAAGGTGCGCGGCAATGTACACTGCCGCGGCAATAGCGCGACAGTACAAGGTGTCGTGCAAATTAACAGAGTGAAGCGCCAATGGGAAATTGTAGAGCTCTTCGATAGCTTTCCAACGCATCTTGGATCACCTCATTCTGACATCAGACGAGGAAGTTAGAGCCAAAATACCCGAGAGGTCGCAAACTGCATCGGAGGTGCGCGGCAGTGTATACTGCCACGGTAATATATTGCACATTTAAGCCATGATATGATCCAAATATGAAGAAGCTAAAAAGACAAAAGTTGTAGATCTCTTCGTCAGCTTTCCAACGCATCTTGCATCACCTCATTCCGACATCGGACGAGGTTAGAGCCAAAATACTCGAGAGGTGCGCGGCAGTGGTCACTGCCGCGGCAATGCGCTACACCACGTACTGTCGCGGCCACTGGGAAGCTGAACACGTCATTTTTAACAGTTTTCTCAAGTTTTGTGCAGCCCACATGACTTATTAACTGCTGGGGGTCACTTATGAACGTGGGGGAAGCAGTTACAAATGAAAATCATGCCCACTAACCTCATAAAAAGATGGTATTTAAGTAGTGGGACGGCGGTTACAAAGGAGAGGAAAATCATGCCCACTAACCTCATAAAAAGATGGTATTTAAGTAGTGGGACGGCGGTTACAAAGGAGAGCTGATTAGAGAGCATCCAAGAGGGGAAAGGGCAGATTAGAGCAGAGGGCCTGGAGTTTTGGTGAATTAGAGCAAGAAAGAGAGTCTTCCTTCTTCACAAACGTCCTCAAGAAGCTTCTGGCGATTCCTAGAGATCTAAGCTCTGACTTGATCTTTAGAAGAGTGAACATCTTACATCGATAAGATATTCGCTTCAAATTCTTACTTCGATAAACGAAGGAAGAATCATTAAACCCCTCACGGTTCAATCAAAATCTGTGATTCGGTGGTCCACGAGTCAAAGCGATCCCGGCACAGGCAAAGTCCCACGCAAGCAGCGATCCAAACAACGATCCTGCGTTTGTTTCTAAGAAGTTGTAATTTTTATTTTGTTGTGTAAAAGAGGTCTTATAAAAAGACTATTCCTTTGAATTTATTGTAATCGACTGAAGATATAATGAATTCCATAACAAAACCAACTTTTGACGAAAACAAACTGGCGACCACAGTGGGAGCCAACAGTCTCGCTACCGAGACCGTCGTGTCGCAGCCGATCAAGATCCCGATTGAATCAACGGGACCAAACCAAGTTTGAGGAATATCTCTCATCATCCTCTTCAAGATCTTCATTGTCTCGCAAGTATAAGAGGATCTCACAATTGAGGAAGACTTACATGCCAAAGAAGGCACAAAATGAAGACTCTCGCCTGATTGTTGCTGAGAATTTTACTCGCAACACCTCTGCTCACAATGACTCTTATCTAATTAAAGAGTCATCGAATCAAAGCCCAGCGGCACTGACGAAGAGGGCTCGTCAGAGACAACGTCAGCGCCGCGCTCGCCAAATAGCTAAGGCCTTGGAACAAACCGACGGGGTTCGTTATCACGCGGACCTAAAGTCGAGGAGGCATCGAGTGGTTCAGTTATCTCAACAACCAACCACTCATGTCTCTGCACAACTCACAATAGAGGAATGGACTATTGTCAAGAGGGCTCGCTCAACCCTCAAAGAACGTATACAAAAGCGTCGTGCAAACGCTACTCATGCCCGTGCTCTCTTACAACAAAGACGAGAAAGGAAGAAGGAAACAGTGGCCAAAGAACCACCGAAACTCCACCAAGCTTGGATTCCAAAGTCTGAAGTTGTGAAAAATCAGCATTCGGAGCCCGTTAAGAATCCATACCCGCAAGGGGGTGATTTTAAACGTGCGACTCCCGACATAACCTTGGATCGCTCAAAGACAGAAATAAGTTGTCCTGAGAATGCCAACAAGGTTTTACATCCTCAGAAGAAAACATGTTTGTCAAAAAACATCGTTATACCTGGGGGGTCATACCAACAGACGATAAGATTTTTCGGCAATCATACCGATGAATCATACTATCAAGCTGGGGGTATGAACAAAATCCTGTGCGCGACTCGTTAAAGCAGCATTATCAGAATGTGACTGTTTCAAACGAGAAGCCATCCCACGAAGAGTCTCTGTATTGTTGAAACCTAAGCCGAGACATTTCCGCAAGAGAAAATCAGCTGCCCAAGATGATGAATTCCCTGAAGTCACCATCAATGTGGCTGATAAAAGAAAGTCTAAGCGGCATTCAAGTGACTCAAATCCCGATATTTCCCCGAGAGAAAAAGTCAATCCAAGAATTGTTCAAAGGATGTCTCGATTCCAATTAGGGGCCATCAGACGCAGAGATTACAAAAGAATGCAAGAAGGAATGTCCTTGGAGGATGAATTCTCGGACACTTGTTCTGCAATCGCTTCTGATGATACAATGTCTAGCACGGGACAAACCAGAGAAGTACTCACGATCACCTCTGATCAATTTGCTCAAATGCTTCAAGAAGCTCTAGCGAAGCAACGTGAAGAAATTAGAGCTGAGATGAAGACAGAGATGGAGTTAGCTATTCAACAAATGAGAGAATTGCTAACCACAGAAGGGTGCTAAGATGATTACAGATCCAAACTACTGTGCATACCACAGAAGGGTTCTTCATCCCACTAAGGTTTGTTTTGGACTCAAAAACAAAATCCAAGCCTTAATTGACTCCGGCGTCATAACGGTGAAACAAGCCGAGTAAAGACGACTCTTACTCCATTGGATACACAAGTATAAACTGTTTTCCCCTAACTCCAAAGAGTATACGAGTATAAATTGCTTCTTCATGTCACTCCGAAGAGTATACGAGTATAAACTGCTTCTCAATACTCCATTGGATACACGAGTATAAACTGTTTTCCCTAACTCCGAAGAGTATACGAGTATAAACTGCTTCTTCATGTCACTCCGAAGAGTATACGAGTATAAACTGCTTCTCAACACTCCAAAGAGTATACGAGTATAAACTGCTCCTCGATACTCCAATAGGTATATGAGTCTAAACTGTTTCCCACTCTTGACGGAAAGTTCCTGGAGAATTTTTACATGTAATATTCTTAAGGATAACCCGGTCATGTAACTCAGTATGATGTCAGACCCAGTTTCGCGAAGAAAGCTGGGGGTGGATGGTTTGTGTAACGAAAGTTGTCTCAACTCCCACATGGTCAAACCTTTAAACAGTTAGGACCAAAGCCAAAATCCCCTCTCGATTCTTTCCATGAACGAGAGGTCCACAAATTGAACGATCAAACCTTTAAACAGTTAGGATCGTCTCAAGTCCCCATTTGGTCAAACCTTCCAACAGTTAGGACCAAAACCAAAATCCCCTCTCGATTCCTTTCATGAACGAGAGGTCCACATATTGAACGATCAAACCTTTAAATAGTTAGGATCGTCTCAACTCCCACATGGTCAAACCTTTAAACAGTTAGGACCAAAGCCAAAATCCCTCTCGATTCCTCCCATGAATAAGAGGTCCACAAATTAAACGATCAAACCTTTAAACAGTTAGGATCGTCTCAAGTTCTCATTTGGTCAAACCTTTAAACAGTTAGGACCAAAGCCAAACTCCCCTCTCGATTCCTTTCATGAACGAGAGGTCCACAAATTGAACGATCAAACCTTTAAACAGTTAGGATCATCTCAAATTCCCATTTGGTCAAACCTTTAAACAGTTAGGACCAAAGCCAAAATCCCCTCTCGATTCCTTTCATGAACGAGAGGTCCACAAATTGAACGATCAAACCTTCCTACAGTTAGGGTCGTCTCAAAACTTCCATCTGGTCAAACCTTTAAACAGTTAGGACCAAAAAACCAAAATCCCCTCTCGATTCCTCCCATGAACGAGAGGTCCACAAATTGAACGATCAAACCTTTAAACAGTTAGGATCGTATCAAATTCCCATCTTGGTCAAACCTTTAAACAGGTAGGACCAAAACCAAAATCCCCTCTCGATTCCTTCACTGAACGAGAGGTCCACAGTTAGGGTTGTCTCAAAACTCCCACTTGGTCAAACCTTACTACAGTTAGGACCACAACCAAAATCCCCTTTCGATTCATTTCACGAACGAGAGGTCTACTTTTGAATTGAATAATCAAACCTTATGACAGTTAGGATTATTCAAACCAGTCTAGATTCTCAAAGTGGAGATCCCACTTTGAGTTTCTTTTACGCCAGGAGATAGAATATAAAATTCTTCCTCTTCGATTCTGGGTTTATCTCTACCAACAAAAAAGAGACAAGGAGATAGAATATAAAATTCTTCCTCTTCGATTTCGGGTTTATCTCTACCAACAAACAAGAGACCAGGAAATAAAATATAAAATTCTTCCTCTCCAGTATCGGGTTCATCTTTTCACCAAAAAGACGTAACCCATCAACATTTCCAAATCCATGTTTGATGCATGGGGGACTTTATCTCGATCCCTTATTAGAGATAAACCTACGCCTAATACGCGTTGTCGGGTGGTCCGTTCCCGCGAAAACGACCAAGCCTAGGTATTCAACATCATAGCACCAAGTCTAAGAGAGTTTATTCTTTTAGCACAACGTTACATGCAGAACGAACTTAAACAATCTGTATGCTAGCCCGATTCAAACGGTAATCGGTAAAGGCTCATCAAACCCGTTGATGGCTGAGGGTTTGCCAAAAATCCTATAAATGCGATAATCACTGACGCACCAGCTTCATTAGTTGGTCTCGTGACTTGAGTATTCGACAAACTCAGGATAAAATCCATACCTACAGATGAACCGACCTGAATAATTGGTCCTGCAGCCTCGACACTCAGGACCGCTATGCTCCAACGTCTTAAGAGCTTAAACTATGTAGACTCCAGTAAACACACGAGGATAAACTGTGTTAACGCCTGTCAACGCGCCAATGATTTTCGCCAAAATAAAGCTAAGGAAAAAAGTCCAACGGATGATCTCAGGGGATTCAATTGCGATCCAGATATGAATTCCTAATGAAGACAATCAGTTCAACATCAGTTCAACGACAAGAGCTAATTCACAAATCAAAACATCAGTTTCAGTTCAAGACTTTGACAACGGTCAAGCAATAAACGCAGCACCGGAAGAATTTTAGCTATTCTACAAAGCACTGAGTAGACTAAAAGATAAAGAAGTCAAGAGTTGAAGCCATTCACAGGTCCTTCTACACGATCTTCTCAACTAAATACTGAAGGGATTGCAAATAAGACTTATCTTATCCAAAGTGTCCCAGACTCCTCTATAAAAGAATGAATCTGAGATACTTTGAAGGGGATATCTGTAGACGTATAAAAATACCTATAGATATGAATATATCCCAATCTAAGTTAGAGGAAATCATCCAAAGCCAAAAGAAGCAAAGGAACATGTGAAACAACATAGAAGAACAATATGAACACCCACGACAAGAAACACTAACGCGCATTTGCGCGGTAGTGGAAGGTGTTGTACACACAAACAGAGTGATATGCCTATGTTAATTTGTAGATCTCTTCGATAGCTTTCCAACGCATCTTGGATCACCTCATTCCGACATCGGACGAGGAAGTTAGAGCCAAAATACCCGAGAGGTCGCAAACTACATCGAAGGTGCGCGGCAGTGTACACTGCCGCGGCAACAGCGCGATAGTACAAGGTGTCACGCAAATAAACAGAGTGAAGCGCTAATGGGAAGTTTTAGAGCTCTTCGATAGCTTTCCAACGCATCTTGGATCACCTCATTCCGACATCGGACGAGGAAGTTAGAGCCAAAATACCCGAGAGGTCGCAAACTACATCGAAGATGCGCGGCAGTGTACACTGCCGCGGCAACAGCGCGACAGTATAAGGTGTCACGCAAATAAACAGAGTGAAGCGCTAATGGGAAGTTTTAGAGCTCTTCGATAGCTTTCCAATGCATCTTGGATCACCTCATTCCGACATCGGACGAGGAAGTTAGAGCCAAAATACCCGAGAGGTCGCAAACTACACCGAAGGTGCGCGACAGTGTACACTGCCGCGGTAACAGTGCGACAGTACAAGGTATCGCGCAAATAAACAGAGTGAAGCGCTAATGGGAAGTTGTAGATTTCTTCGATAGCTTTCCAACGCATCTTGGATCACCTCATTCCGACATCGGACGAGGAAGTTAGAGCCAAAATACCCGAGAGGTCGCAAACTACACCGAAGGTGCGCGGCAGTGTACACTGCCGCGGCAATAGCGCAACAGTACAAGGTGTCGCGCAAATAAACAGAGTGAAGCGCCAATGATAAGTTGTAGATCTCTTCGATAGCTTTCCAACGTATCTTGGATCACCTCATTCTGACATCGGACGAGGAAGTTAGAGCCAAAATACCCGAGAGGTCGCAAACTACATCGGAGGTGCACGGCAGTGTATACTACCGCGGTAATATATTACACATTTAAGCTATGATATGATCCAAATATGAAGAAGTTCAAAAGACAAAAGTTGTAGATCTCTTCGTCAGCTTTCCAACGCATCTTGGATCACCTCATTCCGACATTGGACGAGAAAGTTAGAGCCAAAATACTCAAGAGGTGCGCGGCAGTGGTAACTGCCGCGGCAATGCGCGACACCACGTACTGTCGCGGCCACTGGGAAGCTGAACACGTCATTTTTGATAGTTTTCTCGAGTTTTGTGCAGTCCACATGGCTTATTAACTGCTGGGGGTCACTTATGAACGTGGGGGAAGCAGTTACAAGCGAAAATCATGCCCACTAACCTCATAAAAAGATGGTATTTAAGTAGTGGGACGGCGGTTACAAAAGAGGGCTGATTAGAGAGCATCCAAGGGGGGCTGATTAGAGGGCATCCAAGAGAGGAGGGGGCAGATTACTTCAAATTCTTACTTCGATAAATGAAGGAAGAATCATTAAACCCCTCACGGTTCAATCAGAATCTGTGATTCGGTGGTCCACGAGTCAAAGCGCTCCCGGCACAGGCAAAGTCCCACGCAAGCAACGATCCAAACAACGATCCTGCGTTTGTTTCTAAGAAGTTGTAATTTTCATTTTGTTGTGTAAAAGAGGTCTTATAAAAAGACTATTCCTTTGAATTTATTATAATCGACTGAAGATATAATGAATTCCATAACGAGACCAACTTTTGACGCAAACAGTGTCACTGTGTCGCGTCGATGTCACAGATTGGCTGCTAGGCTTATTGGTGGTGGTGAGTGTCTTAACTCTAGTACTTGACAGAGGCACTCTTCCTTTCTTTCTTGAGTGTAAACCGTAAGCTCCGTCGACAACTTTCATCCACTCGTCTCTGGTCATGCGGTTAGGCTCTACAGGAGTGTCCTCTGTACTTCGAGACTGCGTGACACGGGTGAAGACATCGTTTTGAGAAGCTTCTAGCGCCGCCTGCATATCATATATCATAAAAATTAGAAACTTTGATGAAAAATCATTAAGTATATACAAATGTAAAATTAATCTTATACTTACGTTCAATTCATTAATTTTCTCCACCATTTTGTCATTTCCATCAACATTTTCATAGCCCTAGGGTGGTGTATAAGCTCTTTTAGCCAGAAGAGTCGGGGGCATAGTCAAAGCGTCCTGTGATATATTAAATTCCAAATTAAATGTAGGAAACTAATCACATGAAATCAGTTTTAATAATATGATCATACCGGGTTTTCGCTCAAATACTTATGCTCGATCTGAGCATAAGAAGTAGCTCCTAAAAAGTGATCGTATAGCTTTGATCTACGATTCGCCAATGCCGTTTCACATATTTTCTACAAAATAAAGTATTTTTTTAGTATGTGCGATGATAATATATAAATGAAAAATAACGTGATGATAATGTCATAAATTAAAAATAAACTACCTTCTTCTCACCCTCCCACTCGATAATGAGAGTCATCCAATTAAATGGAGGAACTTTCTTATCAAGCTCATAGATCATCTTCCAATCAGTAGATAAATTTGTGAAATATCTTTTCTTTAGATCACTCTTCCAACCCCGAATAAGCTTGGCCATTTTCGGGATAACATAATCCCAAGACTCTGGGTTGTCTTCAAGACAATAATGATCCTGCAAGTTACATGGCAAAAAAATTACACTATAAGAATAATCATTGTGAATTGTAAACCCCATTCCCAAATTAACCTTCAACCAAATTAGATATACCTAATTTCTCCCACCGTTACAGAAAATTCGTCATTAACATCGGGAATTTCACACATCGGTTACGAATTCCTCTCCGCCGTAGCCGAAGAGTTCATCGTTTTACCTTCTCCGACGAAGCCTAAGCTTTCAAAGGCACCAAGTTAGGATGATCCATAGTCCCAATCCCCTCAAATGTCTCCTTAAACTCCCTCGCACTCAGATTCACATCCTTCAGTCTCTTCACAGCCACCACCATTCCTATTTCAAGCACGGCCTTATAGGCCTTCCCAAATGTTCCCTTCCCCAAAACCTAGGCCCACAAACCTCAGCCAGCTCCCTCCTCCCACAAACCGCCACCGCCGCAAGAAACCCCGAAACTCCACAAGCAACCAAAAACCCCACCAAGCTCAAGCTCCTCCTAACCCTCCAGCGAGCCTCGATGGTGCCAACATCGCCGGAGAAACCGTCGTCGACGAGGGATCGGAGGAGGCGGTGGTCCAGCAGGTGGCGACGGTGCCCAGTAGGCGGCGGCGGCGGTTGAGAAGCCAACAAGAGAAAGGGGGGATGAGGAGAGGGAGCTAGGGGAGGGGAAATGAAGAGAGAGGGGGAAATGAGAGAGGGATTTGGGGGAAAATCCCTCTCTCGGGCGCGGGCTGCCCAAATTTTTGGGCACGCCCGCGCCCAAATTTTTTCTAACTTTTGGGTTTTAGCGACGGAAATTAGCGACGGAAATTCCGTCGCTAAAACCCAAAAAAAAGCGACGGAAATTTTGTCAGGAAATTTCCTGAAAAAAAAATTATGTCAGGAAATTAATGGCGACGGAAATTTTCCGTCGCCAATAGTGAAATTTCCGTCGGTAAAACTTTTTTGCCGACGGAAAAATAGCGACGGAAAATTCCGTCGCTATAACCTAACTTATAGCGACGGAAAATTCCGTCGCTAAAGGACCGTCGGTAATAGTTCATTTTCTAGCAGTGGTTTCGGATTAGGCTGATATGCCTATACTTCGTAGGGTGTTCGAGTAAGGTAATGAATCACATAAAATTATAAATTTGCTCCCGTGTTACCTACCTTGAGGGTAGAGTATAAGGTTATGGTTTGTTATGTACTATGTATCCTAGAAAAGATCTTTTACCGAATATTTATTTTTGTTCCCAGCCAACTACCCGAGGAAAATATGAGTCGTTATGATATGATTTGTTATGGATGAGGCTTGGTAATGTATTGTTCTTTGTTAATTATTTTATTCATAGGATTTTGGAGTTAATATTTAGTGATCCACAATTTGAGATACATGGTATATATATGAGGGTTTTCTTATTTGGATTATTTCGCTCAACGTACTCATTCTCATGTTGTGAGTTTCTAAATATTAATTCCTCTTAGTTCAGGATGTAGTATATTTATATATTTATATATGCTATAACTTGTATTTTTATACACCTTACCCATTTTTCCCTGGGGACGGTGGAGATGTTCTTGTTAGTGATTTGACGCTCGTTGTTTCCATCTTTTTTAGGCAGCAAGTCAGGGGTTCGGAAAGTCACAGGTTGACGGAGACTCGGCATAGTTTGCCATCATTTATTAGTAGATAGTTAGTAGGCACTCCACAATGGATATTTTATTGTTTTTAGTCTTATAGGGATGTACTTCATTTTAGAGGCTGAGTGTCTATATACTTTTTCAGTTGACTCTTTTGTATTAGAGATTCATTATCTTTATTTTGGTTTATTAGATGCACTTCTTTTCTTTTGTTGGAACATAATTATAAATGTTATTAGATCTCTCCTCTATATTGTGCTCCTTGTATTATCATCTTTACTATATCTGCTTGTACCATCACTTCTTGTATTTGATTCTAATAGAGAGATATTACTATGATAGTGAAATATTTTATTGAACAGTGTTGGGTGCATGACATGTTTGACATCTTTGAGTTCACCTTAGACTACAGCCTTGTGTGAAACCAAGGGCGTCATAGTATTGATGCAAATTCTTATGTTTAAAATTTATTAATATATTAGATTAGATATTACAATGTCATGTTATGTATGAATATAATCTTGTATGACACCTAGTATTACATACATATTCCTAATTTTTACAATCTGATATCATGGATTTATTTGTTCAATATTCATTTGATGTCTAATATTTTGTAGTAGACCTTCCAAAGCCTCTTCTAAAGTTTTCTAAGAGAAGTATATACTTTCATGAAATAATTTAAAATCTTGAGACTCATTCAAAATATGATGCTTTAATTTTTCCACATCTCTTCTACTATATAAATATAAGCTAAGCATCTGACCTCATATTGTATGATGAGTATTATTTATCAATGGGATCATATACTATTGTTTGTAGATAACAAAGGTCTCAAATCTTTTATTGTCTTAACTGAACTTAAATACCTTATAGTTTACCAAAATTATACTTATATACCTCCACTTGTATCTTTCTGCACTTTTTTTTAAAATTTTAGATAACGTATCTTGCTCACTTAAATATCCTAATATTGTCTAAAAGTTAATATTTATACCTTCTTCCTGTTATCTAAACATAAAAATGCTCTTTGTAATTTTTCTATATAAGTTTCATAGTATAATTTTAGAATTTTAGGACAATTCTATGTTTTTTACTCTTTCTATAAATATTTTATTGACATGCAATTATTATTATACATTACTAATAATTAATATGATGTATAGTTTTACAATAATGTTGAAAGTTTTAGGGACCAAATTATACAAACTTAAAGTGATATATAATATAATTAATTAACAATGATAATTAATTTAGTTTAGCTAGTATTAGAATGTAATATTAAAAAAGAATAGGGGTAATATAGTCCTTGAAAAGTTTTTCCACAAACTCCCTCTTTTAAAAGGAGTATGATCAACTGAAGGAAGTAGTATATAAGCTGACACTGCCTGTAACATTAAAATATATTAAAATTAAAACTATTACAAATCCTTTAATAAGAAAAAAGATTGCAAGTTTCCTAGCTTTTCTACGTGTTCGTGCATCTTCTTGCTCATAGGATTCGCCCTCTCGAATCTTCTATTTGCCTTTCTAAGTATGATACTTTGGTCATTAGATTTCTATATGATGTTAAACTGGTGGTCTATATATGATTAATTGTACGACAAAATTTAGGTTTACTGTCCTAGAAGTTTAACGAGTATTGAATTAAGACCATCGTATTCTAACCCTGACTTTGGGCTGAAGCTTTTAGTTGGAACTTTTTTGATGACAATGGCAAAATAACTACACATACAAGAGTAGTCATATTGGATGGTGTGGAGATTTGATGATTCTTTTTGTGGTATGAGTTGAAGAAACTTCATTTTCTAGAGGAACATCTGTGATTTGTTAACAAGTATGAACTTGAGGCAATTTGATGGAAATAGAAGTGAAAAAAGGTGATCTAAGTGAGAAATGATCAAGGGAGTGCATGGTAAAAAGGTAGTTATTTGTGATATAATAGGGATAGATTCATTACAGTCTTATGGACACCCCATGTCCTACAAGAACTCCGCGAATACTCACAATCTGCAGTTAGCTGAACTCCAAGACTATACTTCTCGTAATCTAGCAGCATTAGTATTGACCATTAGACCAAGCCCATGATTGTACCCATGTAAAAAATACTAATCCTGTTCTGCATCTTTATGCTATTGTAATTCAGCACAGACAAACCACTATCTGCATGTAACATGAATATTTGAATGGTAAATGGTAGTTACATGTTATTCAATAGGGATGAGTTCACTTTGGTATAGCAAATTGTATTTATATGCACAAAATGGATGCTTATTTGAATGGTAAATGATAGTTACATGTTATTCAATAGGGATGAGTTCACTTTGGTGCACAATCCATCTTCTCCTGTAAGAACTCCATATACATGCAATCCATAGTTAGCTGAACCCATGTATTGTATTTTTATACTACTGTTATTCTTAGCTACAACTTTAACCAACCTATAAAATGTTAATAAACAAACATCACATGCATCAATCACCACATTTCTGAAAAGTTTGCTTCAGAATCACTAATAGAACATGAACCTATGGTAAAGCCACCAACAGATTAGCACCCAAAAAACAGATATAAAACAGATAATAATATGAACCTCTTGATAATGAATAGATAAAGATGATTCTGAGGGAACTAGCGTAAAGCAGCAGGAAAAATAGACCTTAGGTGTTTTGCTAACCATTGATACATTACTAAATGCTACATTAACTACAACGTAAAAATACAGATTGTGACTGACCAACTATTAAGAACAGCTAACTGAGCATTGTTACAAGTTAGAGTCATTAGAAGCACAAACCTGTCCACAGCCCTAATGTATTCTCAGGATCCACAAAATCGCTTGTTGCTGCTGGTGTCGGTGCAAGAATGGCACTTGTACTGCCTAATATGCTCAGCACGAGCCGGGGTGATCTTCACACATTTGCCATGAAACCACTTCTCACAGATATCACAGCAAATCCAAAACTCATCAGATGCGTAGTTATCTCCACAGGCGCAACATAAGGTCTCACCATGCTCCTCTTCTCCATCCTCACCACCTTCATCACCCATATTCACTAAGCATGAGTCAACAATTTAGGACTTGCTTTTCTCAGCTCATAGAGCAAATAACAGCCACTGTGTACACAAGGAGATAACATTTAGATAAATAGGAGCAAAAAAAGTAGATATTATGGGCAAAACATAAATATACACAGGTTCATATCTATGAATCCTATATGAACAATGAATGCTCCAAACACATCTAGAGATGAATTCACAATTTAGTAAACTTAATGATACGTGAACTTGCAATGTCTACTATGTAGATATCATGTAAAGCAGATAATAGTTGCATTAAAAAACCTCTAAGTTATGCTTGAACCAGCATGGCATGAAGCAGCAGCAGATTCTGGGGACAAACTTTTTAACAATAAAAACGTAAAGAGACGGAAGAATGAAGGGAGAACTTGCAAAACATTTACAGGGATAGAAAATGTCTAATTGTCATAATGAGTTTGTCCTTCAAGTTGGCGCACCTTAAGAAGAAAAACCTGAAGCACAGTTCTCAGCTGTTTGAATGCAAGAAGAATTTAACCCCTGCATCTGTTAAGAACACAATAAACGTTTTTCTGTGGCTGCAAAATATTTCTCCCATTTTAATAAAATATTTCATAGGACTAGTTATTAAGGAACAAATTTAGAACTACAGGTACCTCCTCAGTATATCATTGATAAAACCTTAAAAACCATAACTTGGCCATGTTGCTTCTTAGTCGAGAAAAGATGGCATATTTATGCCTTCTTTTCTCTGTGATGATGGAAGCTTTCCTTTTCTTTGGAGTGCACTTCGTCAGAGTTCCTACCCAGCTTCTTTAAATGAATTCTACTCACGCGCACGCACAAAAACGTAGTGAAGTAGATAAGGTGGTTTACACACAAAAATGTAGTGAAGTAGAAATGGTGGCTTGCTGAGAACTTTCTTGAGCAGAAACTTATTAAGTCAGAAATTTATTAACTCGTTAATTTGGTTATTGATTTGTTTTCATGGTAAACAAACGTCTTTCCTACTTCTATGAACATGCCTGCTGAATGTTTTTCTATGAACAAGAAGTAGAACTTTATTAAGTTCTTGTTTAATTCCTTGTCGGCTATGAAATGCACCAGGTAGTTCCTTGTCTATCTTATAAGAGAATATGTTTTCGTGACTTAACTTCTTTCTGTTGAATTTGATTCTAAACCATCATGTGCTCCCATTTCTTCAATTATATTGAGCCATTATATCTACTGTTGTGAAGTAGCTTCCTATCTATACTGAGCCATTATGTGTTCCCATTAATTTTTTTTTCTACAAATTCTGTCATTTTTTTTGTATTTTCAAATGGAAATGGGTTAGTTATTGTTTTTTCTACAAATTTAGTACATGCACACATAACGTGGACAAGAAATATATTCCTCATTAATAGTATTTTAGTAAATTTCTAATAAGCCTCCTTTGTTTCGTGTCATCTTTTTAAAACATTGTGTGAAATGATGTGCAATTTTGTAATACACTTTTACGTCTAGATTTAATAATTTAACATTTTCTCATAATGTGAATATAAATACATATTCAGAGAATAGTTCACTTTATTACTTTAAATTTTCATGTCAACTATTTTTTACTTATCTATACTGCACACAAACTATTGTTGATGAGTCATTTGCAAGATATATGATGACCAAGCACAACTTCCTGAACCTGTTGAAAGGAAACAATAGCTTTCTATAAAGAAGGTAGCTTATTTTACAAAATTGTTATTGTAAATTATTTCTTTTAGTAGCCCAAATTTATTTGTTTCTGTTTTATGACATGGCCAGGTTCTCAGTGTTTTTAAAAGAATAATCAATGAAGATTGCATACTACTAGGTTTCATACCGAAAGATGATCGCCCGGATTGAATGATATTACAACTTCTTCCTATTCAACCACCTACTATAAGACCATTTGTTTTGATTGACAGCTCTGCTAGAAGTGAGATAAGTTTGTTCTGTTTCACAAAATGAGGGATAACCTGTATAGCGTTACAAAACCATTGCATCACAAATTTTTTTCCTTTTTACTACAAACTATTCATGCTTGAAGAATTATATCTTATTCACGGAATTTTTTAAAATATATGCAGTTTGTCTCATGTTAAAGGAGTGCTAAATCCAGTTTCAAAGAATTTTCATTTATTTCTAGCATTTGATGGCCTGAAATTCATTGTTGCTACTTTTTTGTTTGACAAATTGTACCTTTGTAAAACACTCAAGGTTAACTTCCTGCCATGAAGGTTATGCCTTTACGGAGTAGAACAAAGCCCCTTCTATAAGGCAGGATATAGATAGTTGAAGTGAGAAGCTTGAAAGTCCTTACTGTTCAACATTTCCAACATGCTATGGGTTACAACAAGAAATAAAAAATTTGATGTTACTAAATTCCTTATAAAACTGTTGCATTATATGCTCAGTTTATTGAACTAATAGCTGCATTATTTCACTATTCTCAGAAATATACTGAGGCTAGCATGTTGTTTTTGGCTATTCTCATGATTGATGTACATATTTGGTATGAAAATGTTTTCTGAGGATGCAAGTAAACATGAATATAATAAAATGTTTACAATTATTACTTTGCATTCATTCATAAGGCATACATATTACAATTGTTTGGTTGTATTCGTGTTATCTGTGTCTTGCTGAAGGTAGCGGAAAATACACGACTACAATATTAGCATTTCCTTCTAATGAATTCTTAAGAGTTGGCATTAATGTGTCTGTTATATACCACAGTAGCTCATGTTATGCAATAAAAATAACATCGTTCTTATGTTTGTGACCTCAGATATGGGTGGTAGAGAAGGAAGTGGTCACTCGAGTTTCCCTCATGTTGCACTCAATGAGTGTATCCTTTCATCAATGTCGAAAAAGTATATTGCTGCGCTCAACCATGGCATGATTTAGAAATAGGTTTGCACTAGCCTACAAAATTAAAATCTGGATTATTTTCTCCTTTTATATATTATTTTCATTTTGTTTTCTCACCCTCTTTTCAATTTTATATTTGAATTTGTTTCTCGTGTAACTACTTCAGGAACCATTTGTAGATTTTAGTGTTTCTCCTCCCCTTTGTGGTTATTTTACTTGTCTAAATGACTGTTTACTTATGATGTAGGACCTGGAGCAACTGCAGTTTTCAACTGCGTAAGTTACTTTTCATAGTTATGATGCGACTTTCAATTGTGCAAGTTATTTTTCAACTACTCTAAAAGGTTTTAGCTATCAGTGGGATTCAGTTTTGTTCTGAAAGTATTAGTATATAATTATCTTTACAATAACAACTATTTATACTTTGCTTCTTAAATTATGAACTACTTTGCATAAAAGTACGTGGAACATCTGTTTTTACTAAATTTGTTTTTAAAATTTGCTACGTTTGTTCCTCAGTTTAATTAAAAAGGATTTTTTATAAGCGTCAAAAATGATTTTAAGTGGTCAGGGGTAGTTTTTGGATTCTTGAAAGTTGAACACGTGATCTGTAGAACATGTTTTTTAAACTTATTAAAAACATTGCTTATTGTTTTTACTTTTGCATTTTTACAAATTTGTTCATCAGATGAGTTAGGAAGAAATTTAAGTTATGAGGATAGTTCCGGGCGTTTTAAAATTGACACACATGACCAAAAGCAAGGCTGGTCTCAAATATATATATAGTACGAGATATGTCAAGTTAAGAAAGCATGTAATATTCAAACTCAATAATTGACACACATGTAATATTCAAACTCGATTATGTGCTTTGCATCTGTTTTCTTTTCGTTTCTGACTTTGATTCTACCTTTTTTGCTTTTACCTGACAAATATTCTTTGTGCGCTTACTATTTTGTAACAGAGGTACTTCGTGATCTCAAGATCTCCACTTCAAGGAGGCCTTCGAGCCATGCGAGAATCTGAGGTAGTTTATACAATCTTAGCAATCTTAGCAAACCATGAGAATTAAAGCCCATGGAGATATCTTCGAGGCTTGTACCAAGGCAAGACTGAACTTTTAGGAATTGATAATCAAATCCAAGAAGTTTGTCTCAAGATCTTGAAGACAAATCAGAACTCCGTATTTGCTATCAGCCTTCTCTTAGATCTCCTTTGCAATGGCTTTCAGCCTTCTGGTAAATTGAGGGGTGTTATTGCAATTTCAAGAAATCTTTAAGCCGGATCTGCAAATTCTAATTTAGCGACGAGCATTTGCTCTATTTTAGAGGCTGTTGCTCCTATGAGATTCAACTATTGAGAATGGCACATGAGCCGTATCTCTTCTCAGGTTTGTTGAGGTGGTCAAGAACCTGTACTAGTATTCATTACTTCAGCTGTTCTTTATGGGCTTCTTCGATGATTCAGCGATTAATATTTGCTCGTTGAACGTTGACTTTTTAAACATTGAAATTTAAATATGTATGTTCATGGAAAATACAATTGGACTTGGGGATATAATTTAATACTCATATGTAGCAGCATTAATTTGAAATGTAGTTTTTATATTCCTGACTATCGTACGCGAGTTTATTTATTGGATGAAGTTGCAAGGCCTAAATTAAGTGTTTTGCTTTATCGTGCTTGTGGTATGTCGCCATTGACCATTGTGGAGGTTGAACTCGCACAAAGCGTTTTACCTAAACGTAAGTTATATCAATGTGTAGCTTATATCCTATTATAATAGAAGCTAGATTGCAGCCTTATGTTTTCAGTGAGTGGGAATTTTTTTTTTTGCATATTGAGTCTATTAACTATTGAGCATGTTTAACGTTGGTTTTACTTATAAAGAAGTCTACTGAATTTTTTTGGTAGCATATTATGAAAATAACTTATCTGACATATATTGCTTCTGTATATTTTTGAAAGTGGTTTTTGAATATATACAGTTAAGTCATGGGAACTTGTCAATTTACCCCTCAAATCATTTACTTTTAAATTTGCCCTTCAAATTGCTCTTTCGTCAAGTCCCCAAATCATTATATTTTAAATTTGCCCCTCAAATTGCTTTCTCTCCTAAAGTTTACATTCCATGCTAAATTATGTCAAAATGTTATTTACTTGTAAATTACATTTATCTCCCCCAATTCAATTTTTTTTAGAAAAAAACAACAATAAATCTAAACAAGTTGTTTTATCAAGTTTGGAACAATATATGTTTCTTTTATCATGTCACAAAATTTAAAATCACATGAGCTCCGTAACATAAAATCATATTTCCATCTTTTACTATATTACTTGCAATACAATTTATTCATATGATGTTATACTGATACTTTTGCAATACATTTGGCGTATCCCTTTGTAGTCCATAGACTTGACTACTGCAAGTGTGTTGTGGTCTCAAATATCAAATTGCCATGTAGACATGCATATGCATCTGATCTCCTTTCCTGAATCCTCACATGCATGGTTTTAGGTGTCGTCCAGCAAGAAGTAGCAAAGGGCAGATTACATCCTGCACGTTAGCACCTTATCATATAATACTGCTTCTAACATATGTTTAAATCTGCTTGCTATAAGCAACTTGTTTATGACCATGTAGGAAAATAAAAAATAACAAATAGTAGTTTCTGTGTGATCAATAAGACAATAACTTGCTTGATGAAAAAAACAAGAATATTCCCTCTAACAAGCAATTTTTTTAAAATTTTGTAGACTTCGTACTATGTTTGTGAAAGTTTCTATGATGTAAGCCATTGAGCTTTAAAAAAAACAAGAAGAAAATATAAACAAATGTAGCTTCTATAAATTTATTGGACAAGACCATACTAGAAATGCATGCATCAGTGCAATCAGGAGATTGTTCTCCAAAACCATTGAATGGTCCGACATCAACTCAGAAGTACAATTAGTTAAATACAATAATGTTTAGATTATGTCTATATTTTTATCAATTACTTAAATTACATAACGTTTTAACAAAAAATTATAAATAAAATTAAAAATTTAAAATAAAAAATAAAAAAATAACCACGTGCATTGCACGTGCAATCCAACTAGTTGTAAACAAAATAAGCAGCAGTATATTAAATAATTACCATGAACTTCTCCCAAATCTTTTTTATGCATTTAAATTCTTGCTCCTCAAAATTATGAGCAATATTAATAGAGCGTGGATCTCTTATTAAATAGCCAATGAAGTTATTAAATCTGACAGCCCAATCCCCAACAGGAATGTTGTCTTTCCACTCCAAAATGCCCCGGTACCCTTTCGGAGGTACTTTCGTCTTTTCCTCACTCCCATGCCTACCGGGTTTCTCATAATCTTTTTGGCCTACAAAGTCAAAGAGAAATAAATTTCTTATACACTTAAGTAAGCAAATAAGTATAAATTATCCAAAGTTTAAACGAAATTATTACATTTTTCCCTCATTAGATCTGACATAGCTTTATCTAGTCTCTGTTTTATGGCACGCTCCTTTCTTTTAATATCATCTCTCTTCAATTTGTAGTTCATATCACATTTTTTTTGTAATTCAATAGCTTTTTCTGGTAGAGGGATGCGAGATACTGACGGAGTCCATGGGCGGAGACATGCCATCTCTGACTGAGAAGATACAGACATCCTCTCGTGCTCGATCTCATCATCACCAGATCCATCGCAAGCATTGTCTGCAAATATTTATTAGGAATATAAAATATCATTACATTACATTAAAATATATTACAAATGTATAATACCTATACTTGGTAATACGTCTTGATGTTGCGGTGTACCCATTTGAGATGTCACCGCAATATCTAACAAATTATAAAATAAGAAATGAGCATATAAATTTATCAATTAAGGTAATTACATGCACAGAAAGTTCAAACTGAATAAAGCAAGCAAATTTTATACCTTCAATTGGTGAGGATCCATGTAGAGATAACTGACTCCGAGATGGTCGTGAGGACGATCCTAAATAAATAAACAAAATAGTAAATATAATGCATATTTATATCAAATATACAACTTACTTAAAACAAAAATTGAATATGCATACCGGATGCGTACGTATTCTGTGAATAAATATCTATCTATTTGTTAAAGATGAAAAATATAAAAGCTACAAATTATTGTGATATGAAATATATATAAAATGGATAAATGAATTTATCAGCAATAAGGTCTAACTCAACTGAGGAGAAAAATCAAATTCAGCATGTTTTTACATGGGACATGACTCCCATCTTTAAAACAAAACAACAACATCAAATTCATTTGAGCAACAACAAATCCATATGACTCAACTGAGGAAATACCTCTCTAAGCGGAACTGCAGGAAATAACTCAACTGAGGAAATACCTATCTACAACATCAATGATACAACAACAAATCCATATGAGCAATAACACAATAATTTATTAAAAAAAATTGAAAAAACCTCTCTAAGCGGCTGGTCGAGGGCGGCGGGTTGGCTGGTCGAGGGCGGCGTGCGGCGGCGGGTCGTCGAGGGCGCGCTTTTTTGTCGTGGCAGATCCAACGGGCGGGGAGACGGAGGATGTGTGGGGGACGTCGGGCGGGTCAAGGCGGGGAGACGCAGATCGAGGGGGGCGAGATGTCGCGGCAGTCCAAGGAAACCGGCCGGCGGCATGTCAGGCTCTGGGGAGGACGGCTGGCTTCCACGGCGGGGTCCGCGCGCTCGAGGGGACGGGAGCGAGCATCTGGGCTTTGGGAGAGACTGCGGGTACTGAGAGGGTTTGGGAGATGAATAATCAAACGTTTAGGTTTAGATAATTAGGTCTTTCATATTTATATTTTAGCCCCTCAAAAGTTGGTAATTTATAACAACATTGTAAATCTCGCACACAATTTGTGCATCCAGGGTATGTTAAGGTAATCGTCTGATTTTGTAGGAAGTTGACATCTCTTTCACCATATATTTGTCATTTTGTAGGAAAAGTTTACAACAACTCTCCATTAAGCATGGTGCAAATCAAGTTTAGTATCAGTTGCTTAATAATAAATTGCAGTGTCATTCACATGCTTGTGATCGATCTGTCTATCATTAGTGTATGAATAGATGCATGTATGCTATCTTGTCAAATTTGATAGGCCGTTTCGGCAACTAGATGATAGTTTCAAGGGATTTAGATCCCCTGGTTAACACCGGTTATATTTAAAGAAATATTCTTTCAAATCTAACTATTATTATTAGTTTTCCTTGACTTTTAATTATAAGAAGTTAACCCGTTTGGATCTAGTTGATAAGTTCTGGTATGATAAGTTCTGGTATGATAAGTTAACCCGTTTTAAAATTAGTCCGATTGGCTATCTTCAATATTTCAAATTTACTCACTCAAATCATGGAAATTTCTATTACATCCCTCAAATCATCACAATATTTACTATTAGGTCCCCTGGTTAACACCAGTTATATTTAAAGAAATATTCTTTTAAATCTAACTATTATTACTAGTTTCCCTTGACTTTTAATTTATGTATAACAAACCATATTGTTAATTATTACAGCATTAGTATCGGGGTAGAATACCTAGGAATAACTTTTCTCAGACAATAGCAATATATGCGTCTTAAACAATAATAGTACGTAGATGTGTTTCATGAGCCTAGAGGTAGGGGTGGAAGTGAACCAAATAATCAATAAATTGTTTAGTTATTATTCATCTAGCTATTCGATCAAATTTGATTCGCTATCTCATTTAACAATAAATGAATAGCTATTAGTTATTAAACTCATAAACAAATAGAAATTAACCAAATATGTATTCGATTTTCTTGGTCATTAAATCTTCGTTCAATTTGAGACATTAGCTTAAATGGCAAAGACAATTTAGAGGGGGAAATTAGTAAAATGATGCTTTTGGGGGGTATTTACAAATATATACAATGCTTGGGTATATATGTAAAAATTTCAAAAAAAAGAAAGTATTGGCGATCCAAGAGTTCGAACATAGGACCTGTTATATCATATTCGCTCGAACTCAATTTTGACGGCTCTTTCTCCTCTTAACCTTATAAAAAACTCCAAGAGAACTCTATCCAAACTATTTTCATCCGGTTTTTAGTGATTAAATCTAATTTATCTCCTCTCAGATTCATTAATGATGTTTACAGGGTCAAGTCCATCCATAAATGAAGCACAGAGTAGTGGAGTTCATCGAATCTACTAGCATAAAGAATAAAAATAAATAAATTTAAAAACTAACATAGAATTCCTAATTAATTAAAAATATTTTAACATAAGAATCTGATAACATATATATCTTTCCATCGCAAATGTTTGTATTGGCGATGGATTTCAAATATGTCGCCAATACCCCGTCGTCAATGCTCAGTTTTCTACCTGTTAGTGGTTATCTTTAGATTGGTTTTCTTGAAAGTATAAAAATATGACTAGAAAACCACCCTCTTATATTGCTTATTAATTCCACTAATTTTTAAACAAGCAAAAGGTATTTCCACTAATTCCATTCATTTATTAACGAGAAAACTACTAGATTCGTTCTACAAGCAAATTCAAATTCAGGAAGTATATATCACTTCTCCCTAAAGTAGGGACATGCCTCCAGCGACAAAGTTGCGGCTACAGCCTCCTCGACGATGACGCTAGAGGGGAGCAGGGGGCCCTTGAGAAGGCCACCAAACAACTGTCCTGGATCATAGTAGACTTTCACGTCCTCAGCTCTCAAGCTATCATCTACCTGCGTGGAACAAAATAGTATTGGACTACATTTAAAATATTATAGATTTGAGGGACTAATATTAAAATAATTCTTAATTTTTTGTAGGGCCACTCATTAACAATGGGATAATCAATCACTAATGTTAATTTTTTACGGTGGCGACGGACATTGGTGACAGATTTGATTTGTCGTCAATAAGTACTGGCGACGTATTCGAATCTGTTGCCAATAAGTATTAGCGACGGAACATTAGCGACGACTCGAATCCATCGCTAATACTTATTGGCGACGGATCGAATTCGCCACCAATGTGTATTGGCGACGGATAGAATCCGTCGCCAATAAGTATTGGCGACGAAACATTGGTGACGGATCACATTCGTCGCCAATACTTATTGGCGACAGATTCGATCCGTCGCGAATACTTATTGGCGACGAATTCAATCCGTCGCCAATAAGTATTGGCGACGGAACATTGGCGACGGATCTATTCCGTCGCCAATATGTATTGGCACCGCAACATTTTCGTCGTCAATACTTATTGACGACGAATAGAATCTGTCGCTAATAAGTATTGGTGACGGAACATTGGCGGCGGATAGAATTCGTCACCAATACTTATTGGCGACAGATAGAATTCGTCGCCAATGTTTATTGGCGACGGATCGAATCTGTCGCCAATAAGTATTGGCGATGAAACATTGGTGACAGAACACATTCGTCGCCAATACTTATTGGCGACAGATTCGATTCGCCGCCAATACTTATTGGCGACGAATTCGATCCGTCACCAATAAGTATTGGCGACGAAACATTGGTGACGGATCAATTCCGTCGCTAATACGTATTGGCGACGCATCATTTCCGTCGCCAATACTTGTTGGTGACGGATTAAATCTGTCGCTAATAAGTATTGGCGACGGAACATTGGTGACGGATAGAATTCGTCGCCAATACTTATTGGCGATGGATTGAATCCGTCGCCAATACTTGTCGCTAATGTTGTCCCGTCGCCAAAGGTTATGGGTGACGGAAAACATTGGTGACGGATTGAAATCCGTCGCCAATACAAACATTGGCGACGGGAACAACCCCGTCGCCAATGGTCCGTCGCCAATGTTTGTATTGGCGACGGATTTCAAATCCATCACCAATACCCCGTCGCCAATACCCAGTTTTCTACTAGTGTGAGGAATGAGAGGACCATTCATGATGGTGTGGTGATGATTATATGATAAAAATGAATAACAAAATTTTAGATATTTAAAAAGAGAATCAAAATAATTTTGGTATTGCTTTCCTAGATCCATGGGTGGTGTCAGATGCCCTGAGAACAATCACGATAATTATGAATTTTTATTTTTATTTTCATGAAATTTCTTTAAAAAGTATTGCAATGATCAATCCGTTTGACTTCTTTTGCCAATCGTTTTAATCTTTGTTTATCAATGCAACTTGGATTTGAAACGTACGCGAACTTCTTGCACGAAATAGATAAGCTATAACATAAGCTCACCGCTATTTACACACATAATAATACAAATCGCAAATTGATTAAATACATAGATTAGACAAGTGAAAAAAAAATCCTAAAGGAAAAATATTCCGGTGAACAAATAATGTATTTGATCAAATGTTCTAACATTTGGAGATTTTGTATTAAATACATAGATTAACTAAATACAAACCTCAAGTTGATCAATACTATCTGTCTCATCTTGATTATGCTGCTTAGTCGAGTAGTCATGTTCAAATCTTCCAAAATTATGCGACAGTACCTATTTCTTGATTATGCTGGGCCCGTTTAGATAATGGAAGTATTAGAAGTAAGAAGTAGGTTATAGAAGTAACTTTCAAAGCTATGAAGTAGGAAGTAGTGGAAATAGCATTTTTTTTGTTTGTTTCATATATTTTTAGAAGTAATGGAAGTAGAACTTCTTCCTCTTCATTTACTTTTTTTGTTTGGATAACATTTGAAAATATTATTAGGAAGTAATTTTATCAATGAAAAGTTGTTAGAAGTAACTAATAAAGGAAATATTAATAAAAAAATTATTTATGTCATAATTAATATGCATTTCAACTGCTTCCGAGCTACTTCTGAGTATTGAGGATTGGAAAAATATTTTGGAAGTAAGGATGACACGTAGGCGCCACATAAGCATTTAGGGAAGTATTGGAAGCAAGTTTTTCAGAGAACCAAACACATTTTTTTGCTTGGAAGTAGCAGAAGTAGTCTCTACTTCATTTACTTCAGCTACTTCACAATTACTTCCGTGCAAACAAACAGGCCCTTAGTCGAGTAGTCATGTTCAAATCTTCCAAAATTATGCGACAGTACCTATTTCTTGTTAGCAAACATTATAAACTTAGTGGACTTAGTACAATCAATTCAAACAGTTAGAGCATCAATAGAAACAAAATGAACAATACAGAAAATATATAAATCTATAATTATCTACTTCATTTGTTTCTCCTGACTTGGCGAGTTCTATTGTGGGTCCAGACCAAGATAAGACCCACATGAGGTCCACATGAATTAAAATTCTATTTAGAAGAGGATTTGGAGGTTCTAGTTGTAATAGGAATATGTTTGGAGGACATGAAAATAAAATTCCTTTATAAAAAAAAATTATTCATGAGAAACCTGTAATTTTTTTCGGTTCTACAATAAACTGTGAACAGTAACCCGAGAGAGAAAAAGTGGAGAGAGAGAGAGAGAGAGAGAGAGAGAGAGAGAGAGAGAGAAGTGAGATTCCGGATAGCTCAGTTGTCCGATTACAGTAATTCAAAAGTCGTTGTCTTAAGAACGACAACTTTCGCGGGTATTGGAGATTTTTGGTGAGATAAGTTTTAGGATTTTGATGCCTTATACGTAACACTGTATCTTTCTCTTATGATATAATTCTCAAGTTTAGGTGTAACTTGGAGAGATTGTACTCTTAATTCATAGTAAAATATTTCTCTCTGGATTGCTTCGTAGACGTAGGCACGATTTACCGAATCACATTAAATTTTGGTGTTTGCATGTGGTATTTTCATTGGTGTCATTATCCGTTTAGTGTTTAATTCCAAAGATTAATCTCCATAAAATTCTAACAAGTGTTATTAGAGCCCTAATTCGAGGTGTGCTTTGGGCTGGAAAGATAGAGAGTTTTGGCATAATAATGAAATTGGATGGTTCCAATTGATAAGTATGGAAGTCCAAGATGGAAGATATTCTGTATTGTAAAGATTTACATGACCCTATTGAAGGAGATGAAGCTATGCCAGAAAAGATGACTGATAAAGAATGGGAGAAACAATAAGGAAGGTGATCGGTTATATTCAGATGTGAATCGACGTTAGTGTGTTTCATCATGTATCGGGTGAAACTAATGCGAAGTCTCTTTGGAAGAAGCTTGAGGATCTCTACAATCAGACGCAGGAAACAACGCGTTTATTATGAGGCGATTGGTGAACATGAAATTTAAAGAAGGAAGCAACATAGCAGGTCACTTGAATGAGTTCAAGAATTTAATTAATCAGTTAGCTACCATGAAGATAACTATCAATGATGAGCGACATGCTTTATTGCTATTGGGTTCTTTGCTAGACAGTTAGGAGACACTGGTGTTAGACCCTAGAGGGGGTAATTAGGGTCTTATGCTAATCTAATCCGATTTTATGCCAATTAAAACTAATTAACAAATTATTCTTGCAAGAGAGATATACAATATGTTACAAGCAAGAATAAGCAATATGAACAAAGGTAAATATCCTAGCAATGAGATATACTATAAGATATATACAAGGATATATAATTAACACAAGGGTAAATAATCTAAACTAGATAGTGGGCAATATAATCAACAAGCAATATACAAACACGATATAAGATTGAACATAAAAATAAGTGTGCCAATGCAATCACAAACAAACGATATGATTACGGAGTTCGGTCCCCACGACCTACGTCTCCGCTCCTCACCTCAAGGAGATCTTCACTATCATAACCGGGTTTTCTACATTTACCCGAACAACATTTACACCTCACAATATGGTTTTCTAGTTTACCGAAAACTCTACAACTCACACACTCTTGCAATCCCACTCTACACCCTCTCAAGTGTTAGAACTAGACGTGTCTCCCTCAAGTGCTTGGATACAACCTCTCCCTAGGTTCGTCAACCGACGCCACTCCTCTTAGGACGATCCCTAACTCTCGTCACACACTTCTCTCGGTGTATAAGTGTATTACAAAGTGATCCTCATAATAAGCACAATTACAATAAATGATTGTTCTCTAATATGGATGAGAACACAATGAAAGCTCATACTTAATTGTTACAACTCTCACCAACCCAAATATACAATCTATGCAAATACAATAAGTTCAAGTGGGTGTGTGTAAACAATTAGTAAAATCAAATCAACCAAACTCAATATAAAACTAGCTTTAATAAAATGATAATCAAATAATAGATGTAAATCTAGAAATAGAGTTTAGAAAACTTCTCAATATATCAAGAGGTAGAGGGGGAATAGATGGATGCCCAAACACAAATAGATGATCTCCTCAAGCTCTTGTGAAATTAATTTTACAAACTCAAACTTCCAAATGCTTAAAAGCTCTCTTGTGAAATTAATTTTACAAACTCAAACTTCCAAATGCTTAAAAGCTTCTTAAACAAACTTAAACCGAACTTAAACCCTTGTTTAAAATTCTTTAAACTTTTTTTAAAAACACTCTCTTATTATGGAAGAGCTGAAGGCAATGGGGTATTTATACCCACTCAAAACATCAGCCAAAATAACATTAAAAAGACCAAAATATCTCCAGAGAATCAAATCAAAATATAGCCATTGGAAAGCAATCATTAATTCGGCGGTCGACCGTGAGAAACTGGGGGTCGATCGCGAAGCACAAAATCCAAAAGAACAGTTTTGAAAAGCTGGCGGTCGACCGCAATGGTCGACCGCAAAAATCTCTTTTCGAGCTGACGGTCGACCGTGAAAGTTGCTATTGGCTCCGCAGGTTAAAAACAAAGGCGCAGTCGTCCGTAAACTGACATATAAGAAAACATGTTTGAAAGTTGATTTTCTGATTTTAAAACCCTGTTTAAAAATATCAAATAAATTCAAAAAAATATAAAACTTTAGAAAATGATTGTAGACATGATAATACACATGCTACAAAAACTAGTTTTTAGAAAGGACCTCTTAAATAAAAAATATTATTATTTTGCAAAATAGTCCAAAACATGAAAATGTAAACACATGAGTTTTGACATTTAGCTTAACCATATTTTGAAACAATACAAAATAATTTTATAGACATGAAGAAAGATGTAAACTATTGTTATGAAGTCTATAAATAATGAATATAGTATTTTAATAAATACAATAGCATATGAAATATATGAGTATGAATATGAATATATATATATATGTTTCATATCTATGAAATTAAACCAAACCAACTTATCCACATAAAAACAAACATGTATGAATATAAATATTTATTTATATGCTTGTAAAAACTTTGTTTGTGGATAAACCAAAATCCAAAATGTGTACATATATATACAACTATATATATACATAGAAACCAATAAAATATGTGTGTATATGATATTGAGCTTAAAGTACTTAACACACATAATATAAACTCCTAAACTAAATTACCCAAGTTTGTGATCTTCAACGAAGCTCTATCTTGGTACACTTGCGGATGAAGCTTGAACTTGGATCTTTAACTTGAATTGCGTAGCTTCACTCTATAATTCCGCCAACCTCCATTTGATATGATCGTGAATGCATAATTCCATCCATCCTCCAACATATTGTTTGTCTATAATAAATAAGAAAACACGAATACTAGACAAACAACATTAGTGGTAAATTGTTTGTTAAATATCATCAAAACAAAGAGGCCAACAATCTCCCCCTTTTTGATAATGATAAACAATTTACAAAAAAGATATATGCATGAAGGAAAATAAATATACAATATTATAATTATCATGCATAACAAGGAAAGAATATACTAAGGCGAAAACCATATAGATGAAAGAGAGCAAAAGCTCCCCCTACCTATAAGCATGGGTGAGTATAACACATAGAAAGATATAGGGATTGCTCCCCCTATCAAAACGCCTCATGAATATATGAAATGAATGCTAAGACATACATATGTGAGAAAGCATAGATTAAAAACATGCTAAACATAACTCACATACAAAAAAGATAATGAGAACACATATAAATATGTTAATATGAAAGAAGTGTCTCATTACACAATTATAAAAACATAGTGTATATAAATAGATTTATGAAATCAAAAGATAGAACATGAGAATCATGCAAAAAGTTTTCAAATGAAAACAAATTAATTAATGAAATCATAAATCAAGATTTAAGTCCAAAAACAATGCTTGATCAAAAAAGAAAATTTTCTTTGAATAACTTAATCAAACCACTCATAGAATACATTATAAGACATGAATAGATGATCCATGAGCACACATATAAATATCATCATATAAGTGAAATATAATGAGTTCAAAGCAACAATTCAAAATAAAATCTTTGACAACAGAATTTCAAGAGAGGCAACAATATATCAAGCTCTTAAGCTTGTTCCAATCCATATAATCATTCTAGCATCCGGTAAACATGATTTAGGAATAAACACCCAATAAACCCGGAGGGTTATATAAACACAAACCTCTCATCAAAATCAAAACTAATAATCATGAAAACAAAAGAATTTGATCAATGAAAAAAATTATTTTCATGTTCAAAAGTTTAAAGTATAATTTTTCAAAACAAAAAAAAAACACTAAAATTCTTGGTTTAAGAAAAATTATTTTGGCACCTAAGCATTCTTGGTGCCGGATTGGTTAGGGATATGACCCCTATCATTTAAGCTCAAAGCCCTAGCGTTATGAACCTGTTTGGGCATATATGGTGCACTAGGACGGTCAAAACAAAAATTATACACATGAACTTTCCGATTACAATAGGTGCAATCAAGAGGTTTAAATGATTTGTGTTGACCAAGTGAGCGTGCACGGGAATCATTTGCAAATAAAGATTTTTTTTTAAATTATATCGCAAATGAGAAACATCTTTAAACAAAGGTGGTTTACTTGAGAAATTTGGCAAGTTTGAATATTTTTTTAAATCATAACAAAACTTCGCTAAATAGCCAAATCTACCACAAACATCATATTTTAAAACATGTGGTCTACTAGAAATATTTGGCAAACTTGAATTCTTTTTCAAATCAAAGCAAAACTTTGCCAAATGGCCAAAACGACCATAATAATTACATTGATACACACTAGCATGCTTATGATGAACATTATGTGCATGTGCATGAGTGTGTGATGAAGAAGCTTGATGAGATGCACAAAGAATATTTGATTTTGTAGGTTTATGTGCATCATAGCAAAATTTAGTGTGACGCCCCAGGGTTCACACAAGGCTGCAGTCCAAGGTGAAACCCGGATTGTCAAACCTGTCAAGCACCAAACACCATACTACGACATGTTTTACCATCACAATCACTATCTCTCTAGTGGAAATAATAAATAGGTGAAGGTACAAACATGCAAATAATAAAAGTAGTACAAAATCAGATATGCACAGAAGAAGTATATCAACAAATGAGCCCAACTGAAATAAAATTAAGAAATCTCTGAGTCAGAAATACATCTCAACACAATGAGTCAAATGAAATCTCACTAATGCACTCAGCCTCTACAAAAATGAATACAACTCTAAAATCTGATCAATGAACATAACTATATAGTGGAGCTTTAACTGCTAAAACCGTGCGATGGCGACTATGCTAGAACTCCGTCATCCTGCGGTTCTCCGAAACTCTGATCTGCCTGAAAGATACAATTTAAACAAAAAGAACAACAACAAGAGCGTCAGAGCGGTACAGTAAGATCACCTCCATCCGCCCCCAGGGAAAGGGCTGCTAGATAAAGTGGAGGCTCTATCTATTAAACATAGTCTACCTATATCATGTTCCCCGTATCTAATGGAGTTAATATTTAGACACCTATAAGACAAGACGTAGTACATCGAGCGAAATAATCCAAACAAGGAAACCCTCATATATACTATACGTCTCAAATTATAAATCCCAAAATACCAATTCCAACTCTATGAATGGAAACAGCACTCAAAAGAAATACGCCAAGCCTCAACTATATATGTAAGGACCATGAATTTTGATACTAGTTAAAATAATTTTCTAGTATTTTAAAATATTTAATTATGATTTTTAAAAGAGTATTTATATTTTTCTCGAATTTTTAAAATTTTCTATGATTTAAAGTCTAAGTTTTATATTTATTTAAATGATTTAAATATTTATCAATTTATTTAGTGCAGTAAAAGTTTCTGGAATTTATCCATTGTGTTACCGATTCTATTACGTATTATTTTAATACTACGATGTATTATTATTATTATTTCGTATTATTTTGTATAATATGCAGTATTATTAATTATGTATTATTGGTATAAATTGTTATATTATTTTAATTATTGCGTATCAGCTATCGTATTAGCACAACTGGTACGTTTTATTGTATGAGAAATTATCCCATAATTATTTTATTTTAAATGTAGGAAATTATACTTTTTATTAATTAATCTCGTTTAATTATACAAATTATGGTATTATTTTTACTGTTGCGTATTATATGTTATATTAGTACAACTAGTACGTTTTGATGTGTAGATAATTTTCACGTAATTATTTAATATTTTTCGTGATTATAATTATTTTTAATTAATTTTCAAAACCCTAAATACTCTTTATATATATATAAAAATATATGTTTTTCTCTCTCTTCTCACTCCTTCACCCCCACGAAGCCGAAACCACCTCCTCTCTGTTTCCAACATATGACAATATGGCATACAAAATATACAAATGTAGAGATCCCTGGACAGATGCCTATGTTTTATGAAACAATAGTAGAGGCATGGTATTACTTTTGATAATAGCAAGTTAGTCACCAGATACTGAAACAAAAATAAACCAAAGCTCAAGTATGCTAAGATCTTCTTACTTTGCTGTCAAGGGTGTTCAGATTATTTTAAGAAGAAAAAAATACAGCATTGCATGGTGCCCCAGACTTAAGATTATTCAGAGTATGATGCCCAGGACTTAAGATTATTCAGCGAAGGAGGAAGGGAGGGACAGAGATTTTTCAGTTTTTCTTGTGTTTTTATGTACAAAGGATACAACACATTAACACTAGTAGAAAATCGAGTATTCTAGACGGAACATTCTAGACGGAATTTTTTCCGTCTAGAATGTATTAAACTAGACAGAAATTTTCCGTCTAGAATATTCCGTCTAGAATAAAGTATTCTAGACGGAATTTTCCATCTAGAATAGTATTCTAGACGGTATTTTTATTTTTTATTTTTTTAATAAATAATCAATTATTCTAGACGGAAATTTCCGTCTAGGATACTCATCCTAGACGGAAATTTCCGTCTGGCACTGACCTCCTCGTCGTTGCCGCCTCCCTCAACCCCGCCACCTCCAACAAACTCCGGATCGGATCCATCACCGGATCTCCCTCAGGTCCTTGATTCTCTCATTTCAATTCAATCAGGGAGAAAAAGAAACCCTAGAAATTTGATGTTTGGATGTAAATGTGATGTTTTGTTTTTTGGGTGTAGGATGGAGGAGGAGCGTTGCGGATGCAGCTTGATTAGAACGCAGCTGCAGTTTAGTTCTGATTTTTTTTGTTAGTTTTTGTGTTTTTTTGGGATTTTTATTGAGGTTTTTGTGTTTGGGTTTGTTTTTTGAAGGAGAAGTGGAAATCTCCTCCTCTACCAGAGGACCGCTTCGCCCTCATGTGCGGGTCCTCACGCCGGAGAGCTCGTCAGCAGGGAGAGCGGCGCGTTCCTCCACAGGTTCATGTGGCTCGACGATGGCGACATTGGCGAGGTCCCCTTCGTCTGGAACTTCCTCGTCGGCCACAACAGGGATAAAATCAGCAAGAGAATTTGCGTGGAATTACAGTAAAAACATCTAATTTAGCTCGGCAAGTGCCTTAATTTGGGTATTTGTTTGTTGTTTTTTCATTGTCACAGGAAAGTGTACTTGGTTGGAAGACGGGGCCCTGCTCAGGCAGCTTGCACAGCGAAGGAAATTCATGAAATTCTTGGTATAGCTTGTTTGGTATAGTTCATTTGATTACCTAAATGAAAACTTTGCTGGTTTTTGGCCGTTTTAAATGTTTAGATCAATATCAAAAATTGTTGCATTCAAATTATTTATGCTGTAAAGTTGAGATCTAAGCAAATCAGCCATCCATTTATGACTTATGCCAGATTAATGACTGAAGTTTTTAAAGTTCTCACATTAACCTTAATAGTTCGTGCACATTTCAACTAATGCAACATCATAAATATGAAAGCTATCATGTCGGTGAAATTTGATTTATATTTGTGCTTCATAGCTGAGTGCCAAATCGGGTATATGTCATGCATCATTTCCATATATATACAATTTATTATGGGAGAAATTAACTCATGTCCAATAGTGAAGCTTACAGCCGTTTTATCACAGTATGAACAAATTTACTTCGTGGAGCAAGGCATGACTAAGAAGACATGCTAAAAGCTCATATATGAACATGCATATATATAAATCATAAATGTACAGGCTCAAGTTCAATAGCCTCAACGTTTTAATCAGAATGAAGCAACTTTATTCAACGATGCCAAACATGAACGTTACTAGTTTTATGCATTGAGGTGACAACTTTCATCTTTTAGTTAGTCTATATTATTGAACGGTGATTTCTATTAGGAATACTCTAGATCGATATATTATTGAACGGTGATTTCTATTAGGAATACTCTAGATTGACTGTCTATCTTAATTAGCTCAATCATTTCTTTGCCATTTAAATTAAAGGTTGTGGTCAAATTTTTGTTTGGATTTACTTGAAAGTTACGTCTTAATTTTTAGAGTCCTAGCAAACGTATTACCAGCTTAAAAGTCTATTTCTTGAGACAGCTATTCATTATAAAACTGGGTGGTGTTTAGTAGTGTATTTTGTATTCAAGATCTTCAGGTAAACACATTTACATCAATTTTGCATACTAGGATGCTGCATCTCTCGCAATTGCAATCATGAAGAAAAACTTTAGAGGTCAAACGTTTTTAGGGTGTGATGACCATCCTTTATCGCGGTCTGTTCTCCCTCTCTTTGCAATATACTGTCAATTATGTCTTTTGGTTACTTATGGAAAATATTTCCCCCTTGATATAGGCAAGAAATAATGAAGTGTGTGAAACGAAGCGGAAAGTTCAGCAAGGAGTTGAAGAAGCTTCTGCAGTGTCATAGCCATTGTAAATAATTTATGTAAAAGTTTGTAAACAATTTATGTATCTCTTTACTATTTTGGTGAATGTATTATTTGAATATAATGGGATTTGATATTGTAATATAATTAGATTGTGTTGGATATGAATATAATTTTTTGTTGTTCAATATTGTGTACATGCACCCAAAGTAGACTCCGCAAAAAAAAAACTATTGTAGCACAGTATCCTAGACGGAAATTCCGTCTAGGATACTAAAATTCCGTCTAGGATGCCTTTTTTAAATAAAAATAAATAAAAAAACCAATTTCCGTCTAGAATGTCTAGAATAGACGGAAATTCCGTCTAGAATACTCATTCTAGACGGAAAATTTTTCCGTCTAGAATACAGTATTCTAGACGGAAATTCCGTCTAGAATAATCCGTCTAGATATATAAAAGAGAATGGTTAGGCTTCTCTTCATAAAAAATATGATTAGAATAACTAAAGAAGTTGAAAATTATGATTTCAAAAATAAAAAGAAAGAAAAAGAAGAAGAAAATCTAGGGGAAGCAAAAATTGAAGGATAAAAATAGAAAATATGGGTACTTAAAAAGAAAACTCTGCTTGCCAGGGATTGAACCCAGGACCTCCAGCTTCACTGAAGACAACATCTATTTAATACTCTGCCACTGGGACAAGGGGTTCTTTGCTTGTTTATCTGAGTTATATAATATATAAAGGATAGTTTCAAATCTGAGGTGGTTCAAGTGAACCATGACGAGATCCCCGCGTCATCGAACCAGTCGCCGATGTCGCCGTCCAGCTCCACAAGTCAACCGTCGATCCACTACGCGCGTCGTCGAACAACGAACAGCAAGAAATGGCGCCGCCGTCTCGTCCGCAGGTCCCTCAGTCTCGTAGGCAAGATCCCACTTCTCTTTGATTCGTTATTTTTATCTGATATTTATAGATTGGACTGATATGTTATTATCTGCGTGGGTTGTTGAGAATATTGCGGTGGTTATATTCTGTGAAGTGATGCTATTTATGATGAGTAGATATGTTGAAAAGTAGTTTATGATTAATTACGAAATATTTTAGAAAGAAAGAATAATTTGTAAAAGGGAGTATTCTGAATTATTATTATGAGAAATATTTTAAAAGGATTTACGTTAGAAGAAGTAATAAGTAAATAGAATATTTAAAGATTATTTTATAATTATTGTAATGAGAAAAGAATTTACTTGATGAAAAAGGGATTATTTAGAATAATAATTTAAGAGAGTTTATTTTATAGAAAAGATTATTTTAGAATAATTATTATGAATTAAAAGAATTTATTTCGGTAGCGGAATCATCTCTGGATAATTATAATAATTTTAAAAGAAATTATTTTGGAAAAGAAAATATTTCTAAATTATCTAGACTATGTTTATGGTTTATAATTCTTAATCTTGATTAGATGATATGCTACGATATTATTGTACATGATTAGTTGCATTGATTGTTTCTGGTTGTGTTTGAGAACCATTAGTAGTTCATGACTTAGTAGCCTCGTGCGTCATGAACAGACTTAGTGACATGTGTGGGTGTGTTGACTGAGTTTAGGTGGTGAACCCGAGTTTCAATGAGGATTATGGTTGATTTAGAAAATACAAGAGAGTTGGGATGGGGAAGTCCATGTTCGTGTGATCGGATAAGGCTGTTGATGTATCTTCCAGACTAGAACCAGTGAACCATTTCACACTGGGGTTAGTTTGTTGGGCCAAGTGAACCGTTTCGCACTTGGTCAGTGAAATCGTTTCGTCACCCGAGTTTTGCTTCAGTTCGAACCAGGCCGAAATCGGATTGCGTGTAGTCCTCTCACCGAACCGTTTCACGGGTTTGGATGCACGTAGGGGATTTGTGAACAGCCAGTTATCCGGTGATATGAGCGTTGACTCTGTGTGAGATGTGGACCAGTGACCTATTATAGAATGACTAGTTACATGACCTTGTTACTCAAGGTGATTAGGATTCTTGTGTGAGATGTAGGTCAGTTGTGTTCTTTTCATACATAGATTGTGGTTAATATTTAATTATCAATAATTTGAGGCATATGGTATATACATGAGGGTTTCCTCGTTTGGATTATTTCGCTCGACGTACTACGTCTCTTGTTGTAGATTTTTAAGTATTAATTATATCTATTGTATGCCCTGTTACTTGGATGATTAGACTGATCGCTAGCTACATGATCTCGTTACCTGATTGATTTTGGATGCTTTATGTTATTATAATTTAGTAGTGTTTTCATGTTGATTTGGGGTTTTCAGTTGTACGTTCTTTTGTTGTTTCTTTTATCATATCGATTTTCGTTTTGGTTTTCGTTTGTTCTATTTTCTTTGTGGGGTCGGGTCTTGCCGTGTGCTATACACGCTTACGTACACCTATTTTCTCTGGTGTATGTCAGACTTAGAGGAAGAACAGGTTCAGCTGGAAGATCATCAAGAGCCAGAGGATTCTCAGCAGGAGCGCCTAGCGGATGGAGCAGAAGAAGAAGCCGAAGCTTAGTCATTCCTTTCAGTTTGTTTTGTAGCACCTTCATTTCCCTTTGCTCAGTGTATTTTATATTCTCTAGTATTTCATTCAGATAGTTTGTATAAGGGCATGTTTGACCCGTATCATTATGTCTCGGATGTTATCCCATTTGTGATATGATATTTTTATTCTGAGTTTGTCTATTATATTCTTGCTGATTGTGATCGGGGACCTGTGACTTCACATTGTACTTATTTTCATACGCTTAGCGTATTAGGTTGAGGAGAAACATTTATTTTTATTTATTCTTCTTGATCTAATACGTCGCGGGCTTGTTCACGTTCCGGTTCCCGTGTATTTTGGGAAGCGGGGCGTGACAATATAAAACCAATGTTACAATCTCGAACTACTTCTCAAGTAGTTGGCGCAATTATAAGAGAATATCGTTCAACTCAAAAATCATCATAGGTCATATCATGTATGCCACAAATCAAAGAATGTACCCTACTCATGGGAAATCTAACATGGGAATAACTATAACTGATAATACATATATGTGTGCATCTCTTTATGCAATAGCGATACTCTTTTAATATTCTTACTCAATCGCTCTGCGGCAATTGGTTTTATCTCCCTATCCCGGATACATGGAAATAATGATACTTTTGTAATTTCATACTCAATCGCCCTGCGGAAATAGGTTTTATTATCTCCCTATTCCGGATACATGTAGTAATGATACTATTATAATACTCTTACTCAATCGTTCTGTGGCAAATAGGTTTCATCTCCCTATTTCCGGATACGTATAGAACATCATTATTCATATGTGTTTATCAATTTAACTCGTGTCGAAAGTGTGTCAATCTAACACAATCTAGCATACATGCATCAATCTCGGTGTGCGTGTCCACATCTGAAGTTCACCATCATCTCAGGTTTTTAACAATTACTAATATCATAGTCTATCATCATAAGGTCGAGAAATTCGTTCGACAACCAAAAACAAACTCCAATACACATGCACAGCCGAAACAGACTGGCGGTCGACCATGATGGTCGACCGCGACGGGCTCCAGAGACTACCCAGCTCTCTGTCATTCACGCGGTCGACCGTGACAGTCGACCGTGGATCATGTTTCTAGATTCTCATGCTCTTTGTGTATGTCGTGTTCACGTCGTGTTTCCTCGATATAAACATGTCTAAAACTTCATAAAATTTGTATGCAAACATGCCACAGCAGATGTGAACATCTGGAAACAACTCAACAATTATAAATATAATTTTATGCATTAGATTTGTATTCAAAACCCTAAAAACATGCATAAAAGCTCAAAACAACGAATCAAACCTCTTTCTTTAGATTAACCAAATTCTTCAATCTAAAGCATGGATTTTTAACATATTAATCATAAGCATGATTGCCAATCAACTTAGGAAAGATAATCATTCATTAAATCATATTTTAACACTTAGGTATCACAAACCTAGGGTTTTCTCATCTCTAATCTGCATGCAAACTCAATTAAAAGGCATATTAGGGTTTAGACATGATTAGCACACGATTAACAAGATAAAAACGAATTTAAAAGCAACCCTAATGATCATGATCATATTTCTATCACAAACAGCAAGAAAAACATGTAGATCTAACATTTGTTTAAGATCTAACCACAAAAATCTAATTTTTTCCCCATTAGATTAAGATCTAAGCATGTAAACACAAATTAAACTTCTAAGCTAGTTATTTAACTATGGGGATGGGTTTGGATGTAAGTGATCTTGCCTTAATCTTATGTGCAAGCCTCTGAAACAATCAGCAAGCAAACCACGAGCATGAACAACCTGTTCTCCCTCGCCACACGTCAATGATCTCGCCCTCGTGCCGGTGTTTTGCTTCACAAAGCTCTCCAAACTCATAAGAAAAATGTTTAGGGTTTTTGAGGGGAGAGGATGGCTGCTAGGGTTCATAGATATGATAAAAGAAAAGAATTTTTGTGAAAAACACAGGTATTTATAGAGGCATAGATATGATAAAAGAAAAGAATTTTTGTGAAAAACACAGGTATTTATAGAGGCAAACCCGAAACAAAACTGTTTGACCCGAACCAGGAAACCTAGTCTACCCGAAACAAAACTGTTTGACCCGAACCAGGAAACCTAGTCTGACTAGGAAAACAACCTTCGGTATTTCGGCTGTAACTTTCTTATCTGACCTCGGAATGATATGATCTAAGATTTGTTAGAATTCTGTTGAAGATACCTACAACTTTGGTCTTTTACACTTTTTCAAATTCTAACTAAATCGGTGTGTAAAATATAAAAACTCTCAACTGGTCATTATTCCCAAATTTTCACTCTTTTGGCCTTTGTGCATGTTTTGTGCATTTGCACTCATATTTTCACAAATATACATTAATTTGATCTCAAATCAATTCTTATAATACTCAAACATCAAAATATATTATTTTCACCATATAACATATTTATCATTATTTATCATAAAATTTTCAAATTTACGGGGTTTTACATTTAGACAAATGGCCTTTACGACCACAAATAGTGCATTTATAAACTTTGATATATATGTGTGCATAATGAGTGGATGATTTAGACTCAGATTTGGCACACATATTCATAAGCTTCTTATGATTATCAATGCATGAAGTTAATGTTGAATCTAAAGATGATATGGATGATTCATAAGCTTCAACATTAGGCATGACATCATTGATAATAGAAGTAGAGCATGTATGGTTATCAAATTCATTTCTAATGCATTCTACTTCTAGCATGGCATCTTTATTTTCATGAGTTAAGCTAGCAATAGATGAGCTCAAATTTTTATTTTCCAAATTCAATATATCATTATTTTCTTTAAGTGTAACATTCTCTTTAGCAATGATATCAAATTTAGAACCTAGCAACTCATGATCGGATTTTAATTCTACAGGCTTGCTTTTAAGATCAATAAAATCATTTTGAAATTTTGTATAGGCATGTGATAATCTCTCATATGCACAAGCGAGTTCATTAATAGATCGATCATCATCGGATTCCGAATTGCTTACCACACTAGGATTATTCCCTAATGGTCGTGTGCATGATGCTCCTCTATCACTTGAAGTCGATTCCGCTATAACGCATCAAATCTCCTCCAAATCTCCTTGATGTGCTTCAAAAAGTTTCCAAATCGTGTAAGTACTATCAAAATGAGCAAGTTCGTTAGAAATACATGGTTCAAAAGCATTATGCAAGAGTTCTAATATTAACTTGTTCATTATAAATATTTTCTTATCATGATTGCTCCACTTGGATTTCTCCAATGTGGGCACAATATAAGTATAATCAATAACTTCTCATAAGTCAATATTTCTAGATTCAACAAATATTTTAAATTTAGAGCACCATCGAGCATAAGAGAAATTTCTATATTTTGGAGCAATATTTGGATTATAGCCTAAACGAAATACATTTATATTCATGATATATATGTGAATATATGCAAGCAAGACAAATGCAATCATAACTAGATTAGCACAAAGAAGATAACCTGGATCTTTAACTCAAGGTGATTAGACCTTAAATCAAAGAGCACCAAGCTCTGATACCAATTATTAGACCCTAGAAGGGGGGTGATTAGGATCTTATGCTAATCTAATCCGATTTTATACCAATTAAAACTAATTAACAAATTATTCTTGCAAGAGAGATATACAATATGTTACAAGCAAAATAAGCAATATGAACAAAGGTAAATATCCTAGCAATGAGATATACTATGAGATCTACAACTCACACACTCTTGCAATCCCACTCTACACCCTCTCAAGTGTTAGAACTAGACGTGTCTCCCTCAAGTGCTCGAATACAACCTCTCCCTAGGTTCGTCAACCAACGCCACTCCTCTTGGGACGATCCCCAACTCTCGCCACACACTTCTCTCGGTGTACAAGTGTATTACAAAGTGATCCTCATAATAAGCACAATTACAATAAATAAGTATTCTCTAATATGGATGAGAACATAATAAAAGCTCACACTCAATTGTTACAACTCTTACCAACCCAAATATACAATGTATGCACATACAATAAGCTCAAGTGGGTGTGTGTAAACAATGAATAAAATCAAATCAACTAAACTTAATATAAAACTAGCTTTAATAAAATGATAATCAAATAAATAGATGTAAAGCTAGAAATAGAGTTTAGAAAACTTCTTAATATATCAAGAGGTGGAGGGAGAATAGTTGGATGCCCAAACACCAATAGATGATCTCCTCAAGCTCTTGAGAAATTAATTTTACAGACTCAAACTTCCAAATACTTAAAAGCTTCTTAAATAAACTTAAACCAAACTTAAACCCTTGTTTAAAATTCTTTAAACTTGTTTTAAAAACACTCTCTTATTATGGAAGAGCTGAAGGCAATGGGTATTTATACACACTCAAAACATCAGCCAAAATAACATTGAAAGGACCAAAATACCCCCAGAGAATCAAATCTGAATATAGACGTTGGAAGGCAATCATCAGTTCCGCGGTCGACCGTGAGAAACAGACGGTCTACCGCAAAGCACAAAATCCAAAAGAACAGTTTTGAAAAGCTGACGGTCGACCGCGGTGATCTACCGCAAAAGTCTCTGGATGAGCCACGGGGGGGGGGGGGGGGGGGGGGGGAGCCATAAAAAGGCAAGCTAGGTTTCGAGACTGCAGACGGTCGATCGTGGAGGTCGATTGCAAACTGATACAGAAAATATACAGGTTTTTAAAACAGTTTTCTAATTTTAAAATCCTGTTTAAAAATATCAAATAAATTCAAGAAAATATAAAACTTTGGAAAATGATTGTAAACATGATAATACACATGCTATAAAAACTAGTTTTCAGAAAGGACCTTCCAAATGAAAAATATCATCATTTTGTAAAATAGTCCAAAACATAAAAATGTAAACACATGAGCTTTGACATTTTAGCTTAACCATATTTTGAAACAATACAAAATAATTTTATAGACTTGAAGAAAGATGTAAACTATTGTTATGAAGTCTATAAACAATGAATATAGTATTTTCACAAATACATTAGCATATGAAACATATGAGTATGAATATGAATATATATTTGTTTCATATCTATGAAATTAAACCAAACCAACTTATCCACATAAAAACAAACATGTATGAATATAAATATTTATTTATATGCTTGTAAAAACTTTGTTTGTGGATAAACCAAAATCCAAAATGTGTACATATATATATAACTATATATATATATATATATATATAACTATA
>NC_033794.1:117438236-117456577 GCF_001876935.1 Asparagus officinalis | reverse complement strand
TATATATATATATATATATATATATATATATATATACATAGAAACCAATAAAATATGTGTGTATATGATATTGAGCTTAAAGTACTTAACACACATAATATAAACTCCTAAACTAAATTACCCAAACTTGTGATCTTCAACAAAGCTCTATCTTGGTACACTTGTGGATGAAGCTTGAACTTAAATTGCGTAGCTTCACTCCACAATTCTGCCAACCTCTATTTGATATGATAGTGAATGCGTAATTCCATCCATCATCCAACATATTGTTTGTCTATAATAAATAAGAAAACACGAATACTAAATAAACAACATTAGTGGTAAATTATTTGTTAAACATCATCAAAACAAAGAGGCTAACAACTGGTTGTGACAATCAGCAATGCAGCTCCAGATCGTGTGTTATAGATTAGTATGGTTACTAAAAGTTTATTCAATGAGGAGACTCAAAGGAAGTCTACCAGCACAGATAACTCACAGACACTTGTCATAGGGAACAGGGGTAGTAGCAGGTACAGGGACCAATCCATAGGTCATGGCACATCCAAGGACAAATCAAAGTCTAAAGGGAGAGGTAGTTTTTATTATGAAAGCTAGGTCATATCAATAAGAATTGTTGGCAATTGAAGAAAGAGCAAGCTAGGAACAAAGATGAAAACAAATAAGAGAAGAAGAAAGCTGACAGTGACACTACAGCCACTTTGTCTGAGATCGATGTTATTCTCATTTGTATGGAAGAAGACGGTATGCATGTTACAAGTCAGAATTTCAAGTAGATAGTGGATACAGGAGCTACATGTCATGCTACCTCCAATCGAGATCTTTTCACGTCATATAAAACAGGTGACTTTGGTAATGCAAAGATGGGCAATACCAGCTACTCACAGATTGTGGGACTTTGTGATATACACTTGCAGACAGATACCAGATACACATTAAACTTAAAGAATGTGCGACATGTTCTCAATTTACATCTCAACTTGATTTCGGGTCTTACTTTGGACCGAATGGGATATGAAATTTAATTTGGTGGAGGAAAATGTAAATTCATCAAAGGCTCTCTTGTGGTGGCTAGAGGAAGTATATGTTATAATTTATATAAGACTCAAACATAGGCTTCATATGATTTTTTGAGTGTGGCTCAAGATGGTGACACTCTCAGTTTGTGGCATAGGAGGCTCGGGCACATGAGCGAGAAGGGGTTACAGATATTGGCAAAGAAATCTCTCATTTCCTTTGCCAAAGGTTCATCACTCACCCCTTGTAATTATTATTTGTTTGGCAAATAACATAGAGTTTCTTTTAGTAAGCCTTCTAAAAAAGATAATATTCTGCATTTAATTTATTCTGATGTTGGTGGTCCTATTGAGGTGGAGTCCTTTCGTGGCAATAATTATTTCGTCACATTTATTGATGATGCATCGCAGAGGATGTGGGTCTTCTTATTGGGCCTCTATATATTTCCATAATAAATAGGCACTATCAAAAGAAACAAGTTTGTTAGATATAGATGGTTCAAAAGCTTTAAACAAAAAATCTAACAATAACTTGTTCTTGGTAGACATTTTCTTATTATGATTGCTCCACTTGGATTTCTCTAAAGTGGGCATAATGTAAGCACTATCAATAACTTCTCATAAATCTAAATGTTTAGATCTAACAAATATTTTAAATCTAAACATCCATTAAGCATAAGGAAAATTATTGAATAAAGGAGCAACATTTATATCATAGCCTAAACAAGGGGCACCATGTATATCCATAATAAACGTGCAAGCAAGAAGAATAATATCAAAATAAGATTAGCAACAATAAAAAGGACGAGGGATCTTTAACTTAATATGGTTAAACCTCAAATCAAAGAGCACCAAGCTCTGATACCAATTGAAGGACCCTAGGGGGGGTGAATAGGGTTATTGCTAATCTTATTAGATATTAATACCAATTAAAATTAATTAACAAATATATCCTAACAATGATGATATTCAATAAGGTATATGCAAGGCTATATATGCAAAGGGAAAAATAAACAAGAAACAATATAAACAAATAGTGGACACAAAGAGCAAACCAAACACAATGATATGATCACGGAGTTCGGACCTTCCGTCCTACGTCTCCGCTCCCCACTTCCGGGGAGAACTCCACTATCGACACACCCGGTTTGGAAATCGAAACTTCTCACACTCAGTTTTCTAGCTCACCGAAAACTCTACAAATCTCTCATAATGTACATACACAAATTACAACCTCAAGTGTTGGGCCTCACGTATCGCCTCCCTCGAGTGCTCGGCTTTACTACCTCTGTCTAGGCTTTACTACTGACGTCACTCTTCTTGGTACCGACTACGTCCTCACAACACACTCCTCTTGGTGTAAATGTGTATTACAAGGTGATACTCTCACAATTAGGGCTCAATTACAATAATTATTCTCTATAATAGATGAGATACAATTTAGGCTCATTCTTAAGGTTACACTCACCATAATCCCAAATTATATAATATGTGAAAATACTTAAGCTCAAAGGTTGTGTGTGCAAGCAATAAGAAAATAAAATCAAACTCAATTAAAGTCTAACTAATATAAATATGACAATGTAAATATAAACAAGCTAGATAAATAAGTTGAGAAAACTTCTCTAGAACAAGAGAGATGGAGATGTGAAATGGAAAGCTTAAACCAAAGATGATCTCTTCTTCTTGTGAAACAATCTTCACAAAACTTATTTTGTAAACACTTAAACAAACTTAAAACAATGCTTAAACACAAACTAAACTCTTTCAAAACTTGATTAAAACAATTTTCTTGATTCCTATAAGAGTTGAATGCACTGAGGTATTTATAGGCACTCAAGACCCAGAGAAAAAGACAAAAGAGCTCAAATACCAAAAATCTAAAAACAGCACAAAACTAGCCGTTGGAAGGCTTATCAGCTGACTGACGGGTTTTATCAGTCGACTGATGGCTCACCGTTATAGGCAATCGGCAGCTTATCAGCCGACTGATGACCTTTTATCAGTCGACCAAAATAAAATAGCGACTTTTGATGATTGCAGGCACTTTCATCAGTCAACACATCTGTCAACTGATGTCATCAGTTGACGGACCAGTCGACTGATAATAGGTTATCAGCCTGAATCGATTTTAAAATTGAGTATCAAGGCTCTATAAAAATATTAAATAAATTCCACAAAATGTGAAACTTTGTAAATAGTTTATAAACATTTTGACAAACATGTTTGAAAAGGAATTTTACAAAAAGGTCCTCAAATTTATGAAAACTCAATGTTTATCAAAAATATAAATAATACATATTTTTGATGAATCTTAAAAATGAAGTTTGACATGTAAGAACATGTGGAAACTTTATGAAATGTTTTTATAAACGTTATAAAACATGAATGTAATGTAACAAGATTAATAAAACAATAATATACACACAATATATGCTACAAAACAACTAATTATACCAAAGCTTGATAGATCTTTAATATGCTCGTCTTAGTTGCGGATGAAGCTTGATCTGGAATATGACTTGATGTGAAATGGATTCATTCTACTATTCCGCCAATCCTCCATTTGATGTGATCGTCAAGGCTCAATCCATCCAACCTCCAATCATATTGTTTGTCTAGAATACCTAATAAGAAAACATAAACACTAGACAAACAATATTAGGAATTGTTTTTTACCATCAAAATAAGATTAGAAGATGTAGGCTCATAACATGAGAGCTAACAATCTCCTCTTTTTGATGATGATAAAAAATCTACACAAAGAGTATATAAGATATACAATAAAACACAATACTCTTAAAATATACTCATAATTCACTTGTTTCTCCCCCTTTGGCAACATCAAAATGGGGAAAATAAAAGAATAAGAGAGCGAAAGCTCCCCCTATCAATAAACACGGGTGAGTATAAAACATAAGAAGATATAGTAATTGCTCCTCCTATCAAAATGACATATGAAAAATATGCAATTATGAACATGGCAAATATATGTGAGCAAGAATAGATAAAAGTATGCTCAACATCACTCACATACAAGACCAAGTGAACACTCATATGTGTATCATTAATACAAAGTGTCACAAGGATCTAACACAAAGATATATATCCATAGGATATATCAAAAATAATAACAAATCATAAAAATGAAAATCAAAGATTAAAAATCACAAATCAAGAATCAAATGATTTGTCAATAAATCCAAAAGAGAATTCATAAGTTATCAAACCATAAATCATGATTGATTGAGAATATATATAAATACATTATTATGAGAATGATGTCTCAATACATGAAAACAAAGTATAAATTCATGAAAACTTATGAAAACCAAAATCTTATTCATGAAGATTCATGAATCCAAGAAAGGCAATAAAGTATCATTTTAACAAAAAAATGATTGAGCAAATACATGATTCAAATGACAATCATGCTCAAACTACAAAAAAATTCTAAGCAAAGAGGTTAGGCAAAGATGTCCACTAAAAAATATTTTATATCGATGTAGATAATGGACACATCTTTCCTATATACATGATCACAAAGAAAATTTGTCGAAACATTTATAAGTTTTATCCATAAGAATCAAAGATTATTATGCTTTGGATAAATACATAATATACTCATTTTCGACAAAAGCAAGAAAAACTTGTTTCAATCATATGAATGTCCGGTGTGCATGATATGAATTGAAAGATCAATAAATCCTGAGGAGGTTGCTAAAACATAACCCTCTCATATACAAATGCAAAACAAAGTATATATCAAAAGAAATGTTTGATCAATAAAAGAAATATTCTTTGTAAAACTTGATCAAACCATATATAGAAGGAATACATTATAAACCACAAATAGATGATCCATAAGCTCAAACATATAAATATCATCATAAGAGTGTTTTATAATGATCTTATAAACACAAACACATCAAAATGAATCAAAAACAATATAGTTCAAACCATGATTATAAAATACATGAGAAACATGAACTATGGTTTTGAAAAAACAAAAATCATTTTGATTTATCAATAATATAAAATGTGTTTCTATATATATATATATATATATATATACTTTCTTTTAAAGATTTTAAAAAATATTTGAAAAAATCATCTTTAAGAACATAAAAAATTAAAAATTAAAAATTTGTTCTTAAATAATCAAACTTGTTTTGGTACTCAATTATTCTTGGTACCTAAGAGTCTAGGGACATGACCCCTATCATTAAAGCTCAAAGCCCTAGAGTTATGATCCCTTTTGGGCATATATGGTGCACGGATACGGTCAAAACAAAAGTTATATAAATTACTATTTCGATTGCAATGAGTGCAATGAAAGGGTCTAAAAGGTTTGTATTGACCAAAAGATGGTGCACGAAAATCATTTGCAAACAAAGATAATTTATTTGAAGCATTTTGCAAATGAGAAACATTTTTAAATCAAAACAAAATTTAGCCAAATGGCCAAACCTACCACAAAAATCGCACTTATACACATGAGCATATTTATGATGTGCAATATGTGCATATGCATGTGTATGAGATGTAGAAACTTTATGAGATGCACATGAAATATTATGATGTGCAATATGTGCATATGCATGTGTATGAGATGTAGAAACTTTATGAGATGCACATGAAATAGTATTATTAGAATGTTTATGTGCATCATAGCAAAATTGAGCAAGATAGCCTTTTCGGCCGCAAATAGAGCATTTATAAGTTTTGCTACATGTGTGTGCATAATGAGTGGACTTATTTTCTTTAGACTTAGCACACATATTCACAAGCTTCTTATGATTGTCAATGTATTTAGTTAGAGTTGAATCTAAAGAAGAAATGTGATCTTTAATATTATTCAACTCATCATTTAGCATAATATTATTGACAATAGAAGTAGAACAATCAAGATTAATTTTAAAAGAACTAAATTTATTCCTAATTGTTTCTACTTCTAATATGGCATCATTTTTCTCATAAGATAAACTAGCAATATCCATTTTTAATTTTTCATTGCTTTCTTTATGATTTACATTTTTATTAGCAATGATATCAAACTTAGTTGCTAGAGCCTCATGATTGGATTTTAAAATAACATGCTTGTTTTTTAATCTACAAAATTATGATGCAGTTTGTTATATGCTTTCATTAAGCTATCATAAGCACATGCAAGTTCATAAATTGATAGATCATCATCGGGATCAGACTCGCATACCTCACTAGGGCTATCGTCTAGTGGTTATGTGCACAATGATGATGAAGCTCCACTATTACTTGAAGTAGAGTCCATCGGAATCTGTTGGATCTCCTCCAAGTTACCTTGACATGTTTCTATATGTTTCCACAATAAATAAGCATTATCAAAAGAAACAAGTTTGTTAGATATAGATGGTTCAAAAGCTTTAAGTAGAAAATCTAACAATAATGTTCATGGTAGACATTTTCTTATCATGATTGTTCCACTTGGAATTCTCCAAAGTGGTCATAATGTAAACACTATTAATAACTTCTCATAAATCTAAATGTTTAGATCTAACAAATATATTAAATCTAAACATCCATTGAGCATAAGGAAAATTATTGAATAAAGGAGCAACATTTATATCATAGCCTAAACAAGGGGCACCATGAATATCCAAAATAAACGTGCAAGCAAGAAGAATAATATCAAAACAAGATTAGCAACAATAAAAAGAACAAAGGATCTTTAACTCAATATGGTTAAACCTCAAATCAAAGAGCACCAAGCTCTAATATCAATTGAAAGACCCTAGAGGGGGTGAATAGAGTTATTGCTAATCTTATTAGATGTTAATGCTGATTAAAATTAATTAACAAATATATCCTAACAATGATGATATTCAGTAAGCTATATGCAAGGCTATATATGCAAAGGGAAAAATAAACAAGAAACAATATAAACAAATAGTGGACACAAAGAGCAATCCAAATACAATGATATGATCATGGAATTCGGACCTTCCGTCCTACATCTCTGTTCCCTACTCCTGGGGAGAACTCCACTATCGACACACCCGGTTTGAAAGCCGGAACTTCTCTACGTACTCAGTTTTCTAGCTCACCGAAAACTCTATAAATCTCTCATAATGTACATACATAAACTACAACCTCAAGTGTTGGTCCTCACGTATCGCCTCCCTCAAGTGCTCGGTTTTACTACCTTTGTCTAGGCTTTACTATCGACGCCACTCTTCTTGGTACCGACTACGTCCTCATCACACACTCCTCTTAGTGTAAATGTGTATTACAAGGTGATACTCTCACAATTATGGCTCAATTATAATATTTGTTCTCTATAATAGATGAGAATACAATTTAGGCTCACTCTCAAGGTTACACTCACCACAATCCCAAATTATACAATATGTGAAAATACTTAAGGTCAAAGGTTGTGTGTGCAAGAAATGAGAAAATAAAATCAAACTCAATTAAAGTCTAGCTAATATAAATATGACAATGTAAATGTAAACAAGCTATATAAATAAGTTGAGAAAACTTCTCTAGAACAAGAGAGATGGAGATGTGAAATGGAAAGCTTAAACCAAAGATGATCACTTCTTCTTGTGAAACAATCTTCACAAAATTAATTTTGTAAACACTTAAACAAACTTAAAATAATGCTTAAACACAAACTATACTCTTTAAAAACTTGATTAAAACAATTTTCTTGATTCCTAGAAGAGTAGAATGCACTGGGGTATTTATAGGCACTCAAGACACAGTCAAAACCCAGAAAAAACACAAAAAAGCTCAAAAACCAAAAATCTAGAAACTACACAAAACTAGTGGTTGGAAGGCTTATTAGTCGACTGACAAGTTTCATCAGTCGACTGATGGCTAATCGTGACAGGCAATCGACAGCTTATCAGTCGACTGATAACCTTTTATCAGTCGACTGATGGATCATCAGTCGACTGGTCAGTCGACCAAAATAAAACATAGACTTTTGATGATTGTAGCCACTTTTATCAGTCGATACATCAATTGATTGATGTCATCAGTCGATGGACCAGTCGACTGATAACAGGTTATCAGCCTGAATCGATTTTGAAATTGAGTTTCATGGCTCTGTAAAAAATAGTAATTAAATTCCATAAAATATGAAATTTTGTAAACAGTTTATAAACATTTTGACAAACATGTTTGAAAAGGAATTTTGCAAAAAGGTCCTCATATTTGTGAAAACTCAACATTTATCAAAAATATACATAATACATGTTTTTGATGAATCTTGAAAATGAAGTTTGACATGTAAGAACATGTGGAAACTTTATGAAATGTTTTTATAAACATTATAAAATATGAATGTAATGTAAACAAGATTAATAAAACAATATTGTATTATTTTCTCAAATAAACTCATTTTGTAATAAAATTAAAATTGTGTGTGTGTGTGTGTGTGTGTGTGTGTGTGTGTGTGTCTATATATATATAGTATAATATTATAGTATATTATATTAGGGTATATAGCATAATATACTATATATATATATAGTATAGTATATATATATGTATATAATACGATATAGTATAGAGAGAGAGAGAGAGAGAGAGAGAGAGAGAGAGAGCTTGAAATATATTCACACAATATACGCTACAAAACAACTAATTATACCAAAGCTTGATAGATCTTCAATATGTTCGTCTTGGTTGGGGATGAAGCTTGATCTTGAATATAACTTGATGTACAATGGCTTCATTCCACTATTCCGCCAATCCTCCATTTGATGTGATTGTGAAGGCTCAATCCATCCAACCTCTAACCATATTGTTTGTCTAGAATACCTAATAAGAAAACATAAACACTAGACAAATAATATTTGGAATTGTTTATAATCATCAAAATAAGATTAGAAGATATAGGCTCATAACATGAGACCTAACAGTATTTATAGGGGATTAAGGGGTGTGACCGCCTCCTTAATTCGCTCCTAAGTGAGGGAGTGATCCCTACAAATCGCGAAAAATAGTTTTGAAACCATCCAGCTCGTGTTTGAATGAGTCAAAGGCAAAATCCGTGTGTTGGCACGAACTCTGCGTTCTGGACCTGGGACGTAGAGTTGGGCTCTGCATTTGAGTCTGAAAACACAGCAATGAGCTATGTGTTTTGAATCTAGAACGTGGCCACGAACTCTACATTTTGAGTCTGGAATACGGCTACAAACTCTGTGTTTTGAGTCTGGAATACGACCACAAACTTTGTGTTTTGAGTCTGGAACGCGGTCATGAGCTCTGCATTTTGAATCTGGGACGCAGAGGTGAACTTTGCATCTTAATTTGAAGAGATCGTCAATTTGTAGTTTCTTTTGCTAGAGCATTACAAAGATCATCATCTTATAACATTCGTTGTGGTTCCTTAAAATATGAGAGTTGCCAAATTGTAACTTTCGATATTGATTATGAATGTTGTTGAATTAGAGCTTTCATCGGTTGTTGAGAAGATCATCAGATTATAACTTTCATCGATCTACATGAAAGTTTTTAAGTTATAGCCTTCTGAAAGCCGTCAAATTGTAACTTTTATTATCGCTGTTCGATGAGGATCAGCTATCTGCGATAATTTTTAGACTGCCTACAAGGAGCATCACTAGCAGTAAGAGTTTGCAGAGCCACAACTTAGGAAATCAGCTAGAGAGCATCGACCATCTACAAGATATCTTTCGGAGTATTTTTTTCCTGATAGGAGAGTGGGAGCCAGAAAGCTTTCACGAGGCACATACTCATAAAGATAAGGACAGATGGTTTCAGACTATAAAGGAAAAGATGAAATCTCTTGAGAAGAATGATAATTATGAGATGGTGTATTTACCGAAGGACATAAAAGCTTTGAACAATAAGTGGGTATTCAAGTTAAAGAATGATGGCTACAAAGAGATTCAGAAATACAAAGCCAGATTAGTGGTGAAAGACTTTGGTCAGAAAAAGGGCATTGATTTTGATGAGATTTTTTTATCGGTTGTGAAGATGACATCCATTAGAGTTATCTTGGGGTTAGCAGCTAGTTTAGACCTCGAGATTGAGCAGCTTGATGTGAAGATTTCATTCCTTCATGGTGATTTGGAGGAGGAAATCTACATGGAGCAGCTAGAGGGTTTTGAAGTGAAGGATAAAGAACACATGGTTTGCAGGTTGAAGAAGAGTCGCTATAATTTGAAGCAGACACCCAAGCAGTGGTACAAGAAGTTTAATTCTTTCATATTGAGTAATGGTTACCAGAGAACAGTTGCAGATTCGTGTGTATATTTGAGAAGAATTTCAAAATCTAGCTTCATTATCCTTTTATTTTATATGGACGATATTTTGATTGTTGGTCAAGATAGTCAAATAATTCGTGGGTTGAAGAATTAGTAGTTAAAATCTTTTGACATAAAGGATTTGGGCTTGGCATAGTAAATTCTTGGTATGGAAATTTCTCGTGACAGGAAAGTCAGGAAGTTTGGTTATCACAGAAGAATGTGTTGAACGGTTATTTGATAAATTCAACATAAAAGATGCCAAGTCAGTTAGTACTCCTCTTGCAGGTCATTTGAAGCTTAGCAAAAAGTTTTGCTCAACTACAGAAGAGGAAAAGAATGAGATAGAGAATATTCGTTACTCTTCAGCTGTAAGGAGTTTGATGCATGCCATGGTTTGCACTCGGCCAGATATAGGTCATGCAATTGGCATTATGAGCATGTTTCTTTCTAATTCAGGGAAAGTTCATTGGGAAATGGATCTTAAAATATTTAAAAGACAGTTTCAGATTGTGTTTAAGTTTTGGAGGTTTGAAGGTAGTATTATATGATTTTACAGGTGCGGATATGGCACGTGATCTCGATCATAAAAAGTCTACCTCGGGTTATTTGTTCAATTTTACAGGGGGAGTAGTATATTAACAGTCCAAGTTGCAAAAGTATGTTGCTTTATCTATAATAGAGGCAAAATATATTGTAGCTTGAGAAGTCGGTAAGAAAATGATTTGATTGAGAAAATTTCTACAAAAGTTAGGCTTACAGCAGGACAATTATCAAATCTTTATTGATAGTCAAAGTACTCTTAATTTGAGCAAGAATTCTACATTACAATCCAAGACGAAACACATTAATATGAAATATCATTGGCTTAGAGAAGCCGTTGAGAAAGAGGAGCTAAAGCTATAGAAGATTCACACAGATAAAAATCCAACAGATTTTTTAACGAATACCGTTTTTAGAGAGAAGACCGAGTTATGTCGGCAATTGGCCGATATAAACTCCCGCTGAAGAGTTACATATTGGCATACCCCCTCGTTGGGCTGGAGGGGGAGATTATTGTGGGTCCAACCCAAGATAAAACGCACACATAAGGTCCACATGGATTAAAATTCTATTTAGAAGAGGATTTGGATGATCTAGTTGTAATAGGAATAGGTTTCGAAAACCTAAAAATAAAATTTCTTTATAAAGGAATTCTATTCATGAGAAACCTACAATTATTTTGGTGCTACAGTACACTGTTAATAGTAACCCAAGAGAAGAAAAGAGGGGAGAGAGAGAAAAAGAAAGAGAGAAAAGTTTAGATTCTGGATAGCTCGGTTGTCCGATTGTAGTGCTTCAAAAGTCGTTGCCTTCAGAACGATGACACCGTCGAGGGTATGGTATTGGTTTCTCCATGGGTGTTGGAGATTTTTGGTGAGATGGTTTTTTGGGTTTTTGTGCCCTAGAGGTAATGTTGTATCTTTCTCTTGTGATTTAATCCTCAAGTTCAAATATAACTTGGAGGGATTGTACTCTTGATTCATAGTGAAATATTTCTTTCTGGATTACCCTGTGGACATAGGCACGATTTGCTAAACCATGTTAAATCTTAGTGTTTGCTTGCTTATGGTATTTTCATTAGTGTCGTTATTCGTTTAGTATTTAATTCCACAGATTAATCTCCATAAAATTCCTAACAACTTCAAAGATAATGTTCAAACATACTCTCTGCATCTGCCATGAAAAGTCGTATTTATGAATTTTTCAGAACCGGGGGATCATCCAATCTAAACGTGTCTTCTCTGAAAACTTTAGTAAAATAAACGATGAGGAATATATTGGGTCGGGGAGGTAGATTAAAATGTACAACATCCGAGCTGTTTACTAGTTAAGCTTATGGGATTGTAAATGAAGAGTGATAACGGACGCGTCCGGCCCTATAAATCATGTAAATCCTAAACTTTTGGAAACTTGGCCCAATGAACTAGAGCTTCGCAATGGGCCCGCTAGGTTTTCAGGCTTGCCAGCGCGTCAGTGATTTATAAGGACTTTGTTGTCAAAGGAGGAGTGCTTATATTTTGGAAGAAAAGAAGGGAGATTTTCCCATTTATATATACTAGTTGGATTGCACGTGCAATGCACGTGGTAAATTTTTTATTTATTATAACATGGTTATAAAAATTTGCTGTGAGAATGTTCATGTGGTTGTATCCGGCAACTACTGTTCTTGCTGTAATCTCCTTTTATGCAGCGAGAGGACGGTAAATGTTTTGCTTTGCGTTTTATATTTTTAGAGATAGTTGAGAAACCACAACAAAAGAGTAGGATTAGTTGAGAGTTTTTCTTGTTGCTGAAACAATCATTTCATATGTAACCTAACGTTTTGATGCAAGGATTAAAAGAACCTTTGTTGTTTCGTTCACTATTGATCATTGCACAGAGCTCAAGATGTGTAGTGTTTTTTCTCCTGATTTGGCCCACGTTGCATCCCATGGGAATGGAAAGCAAACTCTGAACAGTCAGATTTGTTCAATGAGTAGACTGAAAGTTGCAATATATAACACATGCTTCTAAGAGTTTCAGATATCAAAATGAATGCAACCTCTGATATAATACTTATCTCTCCTAAATCAAAAAAAACTTTAATTTGCCTGCAAGAACCAATCAGATATCTTGAAGGAAAACCTAGGGTATAAGTATTTTGATAATATGAATTCAATAGCATAACAGAAAACAAGAAAAATGATTTGGCTTCTCAGGTTTTTTACATTATTTCAGTCTATTTATAGGGCATTGTAAGCTGACTGCACCGAGAAGATGCATACAAATATTTACACCATAATCATACTTAAATATTCTTTACAAAGGAATTGAGATCTCATCAGGTAGGGTAGTCTAGATGATAAAGATCTCGCAATACATGACCTTGATCCCCTTTGTCAGGGTCTCATCTTATCAAAGAATTTGCACCATGTCATGAGAAATTATAAATGCCATGAGAAATTATAAATAGCAAACAGAAACTCGAGGAAGAGCGCAAAGCATCAAGGAAGTGTCCTTTGCTCAGGAGAAATTATAAATAGCAAACAGAAACTCGAGGAAGAGCGCAAAGCATCAAGGAAGTGTCCTTTGCTCAGGCTGTTGTCGTAAATGGAGTTTATTGTCAACAACAGAAGGAACTGCATCAGAGCCCTAGAATTGTCATCTAGCAATTTGACAATCCCAAGAAGAGCTCACAAGCATAGGGTAGTATGGATGCTAGCTACATACTCTAATCACAGCGTTATGAAAGGCGAGTTTTGCAACTTGGTTTCCAGTCACCTGAAATAGTGTTAAGATAAACAAACATCAAACATCATCTCATAACATTCTCATATATCATCATGTTGGCAGTCTATGAAGCTTAACAATTGGGTAACGTTTCCTTACCCACAATTTGAACTGGCTAACTTCTTTAACCCACATCAGTTCTTAATGGCAGATTGGCCTCCAGTGCCATCACCCAATTACAAACAGACCCCATTGTAGTTGTATGGTTGAGGATAGACCCCCTTGTACTATCACTGAACTGTGGGTAGACCCCTGAGTGAATTCTTTTTTACCCTCAGAAGGCATAGTTCTCACACAAAAAAAAATTTCTCTTTTTCTGATGGTAAAAGAGTAAAAAGTCACTCAAAGGGCCTATCTCCAACAATAGAACTACAGGGGATCTATGCGCAATTGGGCAATGGTAATGGGTGTCTATCCACAATTATCCCAAAAGAAAACCAAAACATATCGTCTCAATATTAGTTTTTAGTATTAAAAATTTATAATAAAAGATACTAACTACATTTAGTGAATCATAGTGTGAAGTTTTGGTAGTGCAACGAAATTTACCACATTTCAATACCTAGGAAAAGATTATCAACAGAATTATCTGTGGAAGCCCAATCTCAATACACTTGGCAACATAGGCAAAGAGAAGTATCAGCCAACTATAACAGGTCTTCTACCACATCTTATGTAAATGATACAATAAACAATCTCAAAAGGTTCACAACACAAACTTCTGAACAACAATGACAAGTCTGCAAATAGAAAAATAAGTTTCAAAAAACAAAATGATGCTTACACTGAGAAAGCCTAACTCATAGAGGCAAAATCCGGATAAGGCAACTAAAGGAACTGCTGATAGTGGACTCACAAATCTGAATTGTACAAAAATAAACAAATAAATAAATATCAATAAACAGAAAAATTGTAGGTTGGTATAAATGGAATGCATACTAGAGATTCATAACTAACCTAGTGACATTACGACAAAGGCCACTGAAGCCTACGACAATCTGAAGTGTTGAAGCTACAATTAGAGCACCTTGTGCTCCTCACATTATACGTAAGAATTTGTAGTACAAAATTAAATAGATAATTAATCTTCAAAATATTAACATGACTCTCACTTCCTTTCATTAATTTAACAAAGTACAGAAGTACATACCACATCATAAATATAAACATGCTTGTCAAGGGATCCCGTGTAAATATATCTCTGGCCAATGATGAAACATTGATGAAGATAAATACCTAAATAATGCAAATTAAACGCACATCCATCAGCTAAAAAGTAATCAGTGTCTTTGAAATCAGAGAAACATGCTCTATTGCTCCGTTATGTTTGAACTCAAACTTATAGCTGAATTATCACCATAAACCAAACTAACAATAATATGCAGTCAGATTCCTCCTCAAATAATCATTTGTCCCCCCCCCCCAATCCACAAAACAAAATAAAACTATAAATAGTGCAATGCTTAGAGCTGAGAATATAAAATTTACTGAACCCCAGCAACAAATTTACTAACTCTTCCATATGACTGATAATCAAATCTAATATCGGCCATCTATGAATGATATTAACCAAGTGACAAGAAACAGAAAAAAAATTAAAGAGTCTGATACATGTGCACAAGCTCAAAAATCTCTCCAAGTTTCTGCAAAACTAAAATACCAGTATCTTTGTTACACATTTTCTTCTTGTGTACTCTATCATAAGAGCTTTTTGTTTAGAAAGAAATTTGAAGAGCACAAGCATGGACCTCGATGCTTGGAACAAAATGAACCTCTAAACCACTTGAATCAGTTGTGTACCTCATACATGGGCTAATATAGATAAGGTAATCTTTCTTCAAAATCCAACTTAGTAAAGTCGACAACATGAGGGAAACTATCAGTAATAGAGCATTAAACACCATCATAATCTATCTGTCTAATTCATTAGGATAATAGTAAAGATTAGATATATGTACCTCCTAAATTCAGATCCATTTTGACAGTAACCGCATAAAGAAGCAGTACATGTGTCTTGACATCTGGATACCAGACAATATACTTTGAAGGAGCTTGTTGGTTATCTACACCAGAATCAAAATCTCCAGAACTTGGACCTGATTGTCAGGAGCCGGGAAGTATCATCTCTGTGCTTCCCAAGATTACACGATAGATCACTATATGCTTCAGCCCATCTTCACTAATTTGTGCGGAAATAAGGCTGCAAACCATTTAGCATGAACGTTAAGTTAATGTAAATACTTAAAGCCTGTAAAATTGTATTTGTGGGAATTCAAGGAATAAATAGAATTCAAGTATCTGTTTTATACATTAATACGTCTCTAATCAGATACTTATATTATACTGCATGCAGAAACAAGTATTAGTCATGTACTATGATGAAATTAACCTAATGAAAAATTATGGCAACAATCTACTGAACCTAACTTTAATGAAATTCTACTACAAAATACCTCAAAAATAGTATACATGTTAAAAAAATTAACAAACAAGTGAAATTTTTGAATACCTTTTGCGAGCAGGAAGCTCTGGACAAAGATGCAGACCAAAGCCATAGAGTCCATGCATGTGCTCCTCTAGATTAGGGTAAAGTTAATAGTACCTTCTTCAAATCATAAATTAGGGCAAAATTAGAACAAAATGAGAGGGCTGAAGAACAAAAAGGTGAGAGGGTGAATTGAACAGAACTAACGATTAGAGCTAGGGTTTTATGTAACGGAGTGAAGATCAAGAAGAAAACTTCTTCAAATCATAGGTAGAATTCGTTTTAAATTAAGAAATCATAGGTAAATTTTAGAAATACCTTCTTCAATGATATTCCTTCCTGATCCTAACCGATGCCAAAATTCTGAGAATTGAGGAGACGATGGCGGAGGCATGGCGTTGATGATTAGGGTAATAATACTCATCTTTGAAAATTGATGACTTAAAGATCGTGGGACGATGTAACCGATGAACTGAGGAGATGGGCTGAGGAGAAGGGTAACCGAGGAACTTGTGGGCAGAGAGAAAGGCGTAACCGACGGATTTAGTGCTTCTGATTTCCGATGATGATGATGAAATTTGTGCAATGATTATAAAGGATAACTTGGGTATATTTAAATTGGTTGAAGGTTAATTTGGGGAGGGGAAAGTTTTTCAGGAATTCACTCCAATTTGTACCAATCAGATTATTTTTAAAAACAAAATTTTCTTACAGAAAATTCGGTCCTTAACTCCCACGTCTAAGCCAACTACTCCCTTAAGCAACTGCTCCCCCATGTCTCCTGCGGTTTTTCCTTCTCCTCAACATTTGATTAATCCGAAGACGATGATATATCTTCCCTCGCAAAAACAAAAGAAGAGGTGATTGCATTTGTGAAATGTGAAAGAAGATGATATATCCGTCGTGACTTCGAAAGCCTTACATTTGATTGATCCGAAGAGGACCCCTCTTTACTTATTTCTTCCCTCGCAAAAACAAAAGAGAGGAAGAATGCCATAATCACAACAACAACGACGACGATGATGGGAAAAAAAGAAAAATAAAAGAGGAAAAAAAAATAAGAATCCTCCAAATTCTCACATGGCTAATTAATGCATCCGACTCGCGTCTCCCGCCAATCAATCGCCGCCTCAATCTCGCTCCTTCCTGGCGGCGAGGAAACCGCCCCCCATCTCTCTGATCAGTAACCTAATTCCCAATTTTCGAACTGTAACAAGCCTTAACCATGTCTTCTCTCCCCCCAAATCAAAACCCTAACCCTAGCCATGTCTCCTCTTCTTCAACAATATATAATATATATATAATATATATATATATATATTAATATATATATATATATATATATATATATATATATATATATATATATTATATATATATATATATAGTAGCAGGACTGAAAGAGCTAGACTTAATTTGGTGATTATGTTGGACGATCCATGAAGGGGAGGCGAGATTGCAAGTGAGTTTAGCGGTCAAAGCGTCCAAAAGAGAGGTCATTTGCTTCTTATGTAAATATTTTCTTCTCCTCTTTTTATCCATTCGTTTCCTATTTAATCCCCCCCAATGCTGTCAATTGCAAAATTTCATGAAAACAAAACAAAACAATTTTTTTTAAATTAAATAGAAATCTTTTATGCATTGCTATATGTTAGGAGAAGTGAAATATTTTTATTAGTCATGTTATTCTCTTACTTGCATCAAGAGGTTGAAGATAAATTACAAAATATTTTTTTATATGGCAGTTGTCTTGAGCTTTATGCTCTAATTAATTTTAGTAAATATTAACATTTTTCCTTATTAAAATAAATTTGAGTAGGAAGAAAGAGGTAAATAGTGATATATGAATGTTGCTTCTATGCAGATACATGTAGCCTAGCATTGTGTAGCAAAACAAATAGATGATAGTGTGGTACTTTATATTTATGTAGAAGAGTGCTAACCTTATAAATATATATAAGGAATACTAACCTGTTTTTTAGTTTTTCTCATTTCTTTAATGATTTATGTTACTATTTTTAATTTTGTTTTTTATTTATGCAAAATTTTGAGTTGTTATAGTGTTGATGTCTGATAACACACAGTCAATGAGGTTGAAGAGTTGTGGAATCATCAAGGGGTTAAACCGTCGAAGGGGGTCGCTTCCTACTTTGACTTTATGCCTGGTTCTTAGAGCTCGGAGCAGACGGACCACCTGCACATATAGGAATCGTGGGAGTACGGGGCTTGTTTCCCCTGTGGTACCTCCGATGGGCAAGTCAGCTATCAGACTTG
>NC_033794.1:117414132-117438221 GCF_001876935.1 Asparagus officinalis | reverse complement strand
CCCCAAAATTGTGTTGTTTTTGGAGAGTTTCTTTTTATTGTAAGAAAATCCGAACCTGTTTTTATGGCAAATAGCGTCTGTATTTATAGAGGATGCCAAGGGCAGAATAGACACTTCGAGAGTGTGCGGTTTAAGGTGGTGGTGAGGGGTGAGCTAGAGGCTGAGTTACCCTCTGCTCTATACGCGTCGACTTATGAGTGATGGAAGGTCACTTCAGTGATATGGGGAACCAGCAACCGTCGAGGCTGTTGACCCTATAGTTTTGATGATGATTTATCAAATAATTTATAGCTAATATGTTTTCTAGTCTTTGTTGTTTTGGTTTTTCTCCTTACAGGTAATTCAACACATGACAATCAAGAGTTAAAGATTCCAGTTCATGTGTGTGCATTCACCTAGGTATAAGAGTAGTTTGCTTACATATATTGTATGTTTATATTTAAGCTCAATATATGAACACTTAACACAGATTTGACGTTTTCTATCATATAAATAAATTTTTATCAAACTTTATTATAATAGTTTTTATTTCATGTTTACAGCTCATTCACACTTTATTATATATTTAAAAACAGTGAGTTTTCACAAACAAAAATTACTTTTCCAAAAATTCCTTTTCAAACTTGTTTATTTTATCATTTAGAAACTTTCCCCAAAGTTTTACTATTTTTGGAATTAATTTGATATTTTTAACGTATTTTCAAAATCAACCCAAAACCTGTCAATTGACATGTATTAGTTTGCGGTCGACCGTCACGATCGACCGCCAGTAGTTAATTTTCTCAGTCTGGCTTTTATTGGATCGTGGTCGACCGTGACGATCGACCGTGGCTCCATCCAGAGACTTTCGTGGTTCACCGTTGCGATCGACCGCCAACTTATAAAATTCTTTTTTCTGTTTTTTTCTGCTTCGCGGTCGACCGCGAGATTCCCACGGTCGATCGTCGAACTCATCATTGCCTTCTCAACGGCTATATTCTGATTTGATTCTCTGGGGCTATTTTGGTCTTTTCAAGTTGGTTTTGGCCGATATTTTGAGTGGGTATAAATACCCCATTGCTCTTCTCTTTCAACAACCAAGTTTTGTTTTTACAGTGAAGTTTTAACAAAATCTTAAGTGTGTTTAAAAGAGCTGTTTAAGCTGATTCTAATTATCTGTTTCAAACAAAGTTTTCTACAACAAGAAGAGGCATTCAATTCAACTGAGGATCCTATCCTCATCATCCTCTACTGTTCCTCTTGTTTATTGAGAAGTTTTCCTAACTCATCTTTTCATATAGCTTATAATTTTATTTTCATAACTTAGCTATATTTATTGAGTTATGTATTTTCATTCACTGTTATCACACACACTGTATTGAGCTTAATATTTCATACTATATATTATGGGTAGTGGTGTGTGATTTAGTGAGTGTGAGCTTTATTTGTGTTCTCATTTGTTATCGAGAACAAACCATTGTATTTAACCATTGTTGTGAGTATCACTTGTAATACACTTGTACACCGAGAGAAGTGTGAGGTGTGAGACGGGGTCAAATCCAATAGGAGTGATGTTGGTTGACGAACCTAGGGAGAGGTTGCATCCGAGCACTTGAGGAGGAGGACACGGGCTAGGTTCCTACACTTAGTGTGTAAAGTGTGATTGCATAGTGTTTGTTGTGTGAGAGTTTTCCGTAAACTTGTAAACCGGGTGTGTAGAAGTTCCGGCTTTCCAACCGGATTGTGATAGTGGAGATCTCCTCGAGATGAGGAGCGGGGACGTAGGTCGTGGTGACCGAACCTCGTAAACATATCGTGTGCTTATGTTTTGATTAGCGTATATTTTATTTGTGGCTTTTCATATCCTTATTGTTCATATCTATCTCATATCATTTCTTGCAAGAACAAATTAATCAATATAATTTTAATTAGCATAAAATCAGATTAGATTAGCATAAGACCCTAATCACCCCCCCACCCCCTCTAGGGTCTAACAGAGGCTTGTCGGTGAGAGGTGAGAAATCACTTCAGTGACGTAGGGAATCCGCAACCGTCGAGGTTTGTCGATGAGGGGTGAGAAGTCACTTCAGTGACGTGGGGAACCAACAGCCGACAAGGTTTCAGACGGCTGAGGATGGAGACATAATGATGATCATAAAATGTTAAATAATACTGAGAAGAAATATTCTGAGCCGCCCTTGGGAGGAGTGTCAGCTAATTGCTAAGCATCAATCTTTTGTTATGAAGAGGTTCGACTGAGTCCACCTTTCGAGTCGTCTTTGAGGAATGAAGCCGACTCAACTGAGGAAGTGACGGCTCGCGGGATAGTATATTCGTGAAGAATAAGGGATACCTCGTAACATATGGTAATTATAAAACTATCATAACCACATGTATATTATTTTTGATATTTGTATTTGCAGTTATACGTAGTATTCAATTGTATAAATTCTTTATTAAGTAACATTTTTATGTAAGTTTTTGGAGGAATCTTTTTAATCAAAGTTTTATGCTCGAACAAATTGTTTATTTTGTTGAAGCAATATTCAAAAGGCTCATTGTGTGTAAGAAACATGCATAAAAATGCTCAGACAATTGTATTTGTAGTTATACAATTATTCATTTTTATGTGAAACTAAATATGAATAATTGTACAGCCTTTTAGCTTTATAACATCTCATACAATTGAATGCAATTCTCAAAACAACCTTTGAACTTTCTCTCAAAGATTTTAGGACTATTTCATATGGTACAATAGATTTATATTGAGTTTACTTTTGATTACCAATAAGCACACCATCCTAATTACGATTTGATGATCAGGCCACGAAGAGGAATAGAGGTTTTTTAGAATAATTTAGTAAATATTTGCTCAATTTTCCACACAATTGACTCACTCCACTTTTTGAACTTTAATATTTTAGCTTTTCTAGCCCTAGAACCCACTCTTACCTATTTATATGGGTAGCATTTGTAAATAAAAATTTATATAAGTAATATTTCAATAAGTTCAATTAATAGAACCACCGAATCGAACAGTTAATGAATTTTCTAACATACATTTGGTTAAATTATATTAAAAAGTTATCGAATTGAATAGTTAATGAACTACCGAATCAAACATACATTTGGTTAAATTGTATTCATTTATAAGCCAAACACTAAAAATTATTTGTTTAGTACTAAATGAACTATTGAATCAAACTTGATCGAATATCTGAACGAATAATAAAAAAGCAAATAGAACTCATATACTTCATATCTAAAGCAGAATACTTTATTTTGGTAACATGTTCAATATTTGCATAAAATCTTTTAAAACACATGCTTTACACGGGTGTAAATACTAGTATATATAAGGACCAAATTACCATGTGTCATGAAAGTATAATGGACAGCCGATGATGAAAAAATGGTAGAATAATTAGAAGGGAAAAAATGAAGAAGAAGAAGAAGAAAATTGAACTGAAATTTACACGCTTTCTGATCAAATAAAGAAAGATGACAACGTCTTAAACGTGGGTGAAATTTAAAGACTTCTTTATTAAAAGAAGACTGTTGAAATCCAAAAGTCATTTTGTGGAAACCTAAAAGACAAAATGAATGTGGACATTACTTTATTAATGTGGAATATTTATTGGTGACTTTTCATTAGTCCAATGTCTTTTTGTTTTCCACAATGTATCTATAAATTGGTAGATGTATGGAAAAAAGGATTGAAATGAAAATTACAATTTATCTTATTCTCTTGTCTCTTGTCCATCTTTCGTTTCATTTCTTTAGTATATTATAACACGTTATCAGCACGAGTGGCTCTAGCTGGTCGATCATCGGTTCGTGGTAATAGATTTTTCGGTATACATCTTCTGTAAGCATTTCTTATCCTTCAATTTTTTTATTTTCTCATGATCGCCTCGTCTTTCATAATTGGCCAGTGTTCACTTCTCTCTTGGGTTTTATTTATTCATCATTTGTTCTAATATTAGTTCATCTATGATTCTTTGGCTACAAATTCTTCCATTCATTTATGAGTGGTTGTGCTATCTTACACCCGATTAATCTATAAACTCTCAAATCCGTTTATTTCATGACTATATCCAAAAGTTTTCATGATTAGATTACATGTTTTATAAATACTTTCTTTTACATAAATACTTCTTTTATTATTAGTTCATTAGTTGCTTAGGCAGAAATGAATTATGCATAGCCCCAGGAACTAATTTGTCCCCGTGCAAGTTTCAGGGCAGTAGCTGTAAATAAATGAAAGTTCATGGCCAATATTTATTTTTATTGTTTTTCTATTTCTCGAGACTAACTGTAGCCATATACATTAATAGACTTCTCCTTCCATGTCGTTTCATATAAATTTTGATGTTCTTGAAAGTATAGTGCATACATAAATGATTTTTTGGTTACTAAGTACATTTGATTATTTTGTTTCAGCATGAATAAGGTTCAAGACTCTAGAATAATCATGCTAAATGCCCCTGTAACTATTGATAGTCTATATGAATCATTCGATAGCTCTTATTAATTTATTTTTCTTTTATGCAAACTACACGAATAATATCAATATAGTCACCAGATGAACTCTGTTATACACTAGACTCATTTCTTGATATAGTCCCCAGAATATGGGTATCTTTGGACATTGGTCCTTGGTTATGATATGATCACTTCTTATCTACACATTAAAAGGACACCCCTTGAAGATGATCCCACTTAATTACTCACTCAGTTTGGTTTAATACAATTTACAAATGCACACATTCTGTGATTACTTGTCCTAGCTAATTAGAACAGAGGCATGCATTGTGGCTCCTTTATTTATTCACTTCTGTTTGTATGCACATCTTGTATAGTGTAATATTTTATAAATTTGGTGGATTGATATATCTTCTTTTGATAATTATAGCATTTCTGAACAATGTCTGACATCATCAAAAGGGAATTTGCTGAGCTTGCCGTTGATGGCAGCAATTACTTGACTTGGGCTTTAGATATTGAAATCTACCTGAATTCTTGTGATTTAAGCAGCACTATTGATCCAGCTTCTCAGAGCACCTCTGCCCAGAAGGCAAAGGCATTGATTTTTCTTCGTCATCATCTCAACAAAGACCTGAAAAATGAGTACCTTACTGAAAAAGATTCTGCTATTCTATGGCAATCCCTGAAGGATCGCTTTGACCAACAGATGGCTATTATGCTTCCGCAAGCACAGTATGATTGGTTAAACTTGCGATTTCAGGATTTTAAATCCGTAACTGTATGATTGGTTAAACTTGCGATTTCAGGATTTTAAATCCGTAACTGAATACAATTCAACCCTCCACCGCATTGTCTCACAGCTGAAGCTCTGTAAGCAGAACATTACAGAGGCTGAATTGATTGAAAAGACCCTCTCTACATTCCATGCAAGTAATCTTGTACTCCAATAGCAGTACAGGACCAAAAACTATTCAAAACACTCTGAATTGATCTCTGCGTTACTAGTTGCAGAGAAACACAACCAACTTCTGATGCGCAACCATAATTCTAGACCAGTTGGTTCGCAAGTTGTGCCTGAAGCACATGCCACAAATCAGAGTAATACTCATGGACATGGACATGGTAGAGGTCGTGGACGTGGTCGTGGGTCTTATCGTGGTGGTAGAGGTCGTGGTCATCGCAATGCTTATGGTCTTCAGGATCGTGGCAAGGGTCAGAACAAGGATAGATCTCCTTCAAACAAGCCTAACTCTCATCAACAGGTTGCAAATAACAAGCAAGCTTGCTATCGGTGTGGATGTGAGGACCATTGGTCTCGCACATGTCGTACACCGAAACATTTGGTTGAGGCCTATCAAAGAATGTTGAAGGACTCAAAGGGGAAGTCAAAACAAGGTGAAAAACATCATGACAGTTTGCCTGAAGCAAACATGACCCTGAAAGATGACAATTATGATGATAACCTAAATCTGGACAATGATGACTTATTGAAGATGGAGCTTGATGATTTTGGTGACCAGGAGTGATCATGTTATTTATCACTATTTAGTCTATTTTAGTTTTTCAAGACTTGTTCTAGTTGTTTGTATTCTCACTAGGCTTATTTTACATGTTTTTCGTAAGAAAATTTTAATTTCGAATGGGTTTATTTAAATTATTATGTATTTACCTTGTTTTTGTGCTTATATGAATTTTTCAATTTTTAGAATAGTGCACAACTTTCCTCGCGTACAACCCATGGAGAAGGAGACAGTTTTGTGCTTGGTAGATAGTGCTACCATCTTTCTCCTCAGGGTTGTACTACACATATATCCGACCTAATACTAACCATGTTGCGAGGATTATTAAATTTCTGGCATGAGCTATTGGGTCATCTTGGGCAAAATATGATTTGTCGGATTTCCTTAAATTAAATGGGGCATTCAAACCAAATCCGACCAACTGCATATCACAATTTTCCCCCTTTATCTAATACGTGGTGTAGAAGCAAAACATTTCCCATCTGCGTATTATTTATTTGCAGTCCATGTTTCTATATCACCACCATAGCGTACCTCTATGGGACCTCGGTGAAGGTACATACATTATTTATGAAACTCCGTCAATAATTTAGTACCTATGGCCCATGTTAGGGGATCAATTTATAATTTGGTACGCTGACTGCATTTTCATTGAAGATCAATTCTCGACATTAGGGGGAGATTAGTACCCAAAATACAAAATAATGTCAAGAAATTTCATTGGTAAAAAAGATCTTCAATATTTATATCCACGTAATAGTCAAACTGAACCAGAAGTTCACATGATAATCTGCCAAGAAAAGAGTGACTAAGCCCCATATTCATGTTGAATATATCATTGATGATTTGGTATGCCAGAAGCATATTGTGCCAGAAGCATATAAAACATGTTAGTGTAAAAGATAAAAGTCCGCGGCAAACTAAATTATATATAGAAAGACAGTCACTCCCATAACCTCCAGAAGAGGTTCATCCTGAAGATGGAATCTCCAGTAAATTGCACGTGCACTATATAATCACAATACTGGAGATGCGGAACGGCCAAATCCAAACGTTAAGGGAAATGGCGAGGATTTGGTTGACATAAAATAAGAATTGAAGTGGCCACGAATTTGTGAAAAAGGAGAAATATATAATAGAAATATAAAAGTTGTCGACAACATAGTTGCCTCTATGATTGTATTACGTTCCGCAAGTTAATACATATGGCAGAAACTATGAATTTATATATGCAGTATATGTACGTCATGATCATATTTTTATATGAGTCTTTTATATGAAAGTCCATGATGGACTTAAAATTCCTGAATTAAGAGAAAACAAGAATCGCAACATGTATAGCATTAAATTATAAAGGTCGTTATACGACTTGAAACAGTCGGGTAGAATGTGGTATAACTGACTGAGCAAGTTCCTTCTGAAGAGGAGATATGCAAATAATGATGTCTGTCCTTGTGTGTTTATAAAGAAATTCAAAAATAGCTTCTGTGTTATATCAGTCTATATTGATGATATAAATGTTATTGGAATGCACAAGGAGCTTACAGAAGCTAGCTCATGCCTAAAGACGGAGTTTGAAATGAAAGACTTGGGAAAAACCAAGTTTTGTCTCGGCCTGCAGATCGAGCATTTTCCCAGAATGAATTTTTTCTACACCAGTCAACCTATGTGAAAAAGGTTTTGAAAAGATTTTATATGGATAAATCTTATCCATTTAGCACACCAATGGTCATCCGATCCCTCGAAGTGGATAAAGAACCATTTAGACCCAAAGAAGATAATGAAGAAATGTTAGGGCCAGAAGTTCCCTATTTGAGCGCCATTAGAGCACTTCTCTATCTCGCAAATTGCACCAGGCCTGATATAGCATTTGTGGTGAACTTGTTAGCAAGGTATAGTGCTTCTCCTACAAGGAGACATTGGAATGGTGTTAAACATATCCTTCGTTATCTTCAAGGAACAAAAGATCTTGGACTATTCTATAAAAGAAACCAAGATATGACATTGGTGGGCTATTTGGATGCTGGCTACATGTCTGATCCCCATAACGCCAGATCCCAGACTGTTTATGTATTTCTCTGTGGTGGTACTGCCATTTCTTGGAGGTCTGTCAAGCAGACCATGGTGACTACTTCTTCTAACCACTCAGAGATTATCGCTTTATATGAGACCTCACGAGAATGTGTATGGTTAAGATCGTTGATACGACACATTCGTGGCTCGTGTGGCCTAGCGAAAGACGATATTACCCCCACTGTCCTTTATGAGGACAATGCAGCTTGTGTTGCACAAATGAACAGTGGATATGTAAAAGGAACCATGACAAAACATATTACGCCAAAATTCTTTTATCCACATGAGCTCCAAAAGAATGGTGAAATCACCATCGAAAAAGTTCGCTCAAGTGATAATCTTGCAGATTTGTTCACCAAATCTCTGCCTACATCAACTTTTGAGAAATATGTTCACAATATTGGTATGCGCAGACTTAGAAGACTATCGTCTTCAGGGGGAGCAAATTCTTAAAGAAAAATCCTGAAGATTGGGCCCTAAAGGTCTATCGTCATATTTTCAATGCGCAGACTCAGAAGATTGTCATCATCAGGGGAGCGAATTTTCAATGCAATCCCGAAGATTGCGCCTTGAAGGACTATAGTTGTACTCTTTTTTTTTCCTTTTGCTAAGTTTTGTCCCACAGGGTTTTCTTAGTTAAAGGTTTTTAATGAGGCAACTAATGCAACACAAGTTTGGATCCCGAAGATCTATAGTTGTACTCTTTTTTCCTTTACTAAGTTTTGTCCCATAGGGTTTTCTTAGTTAAAGGTTTTAATGAGGCAACTAATGCAACAAGAATCTACTAATGTCGTGTACTCTTTTCCTAGACTAGTTTTTATCCCACTGGGTTTTTCTAGCGAGGTTTTTAATGAGGCATTGACATCTCGAAGTAATGTCCAAGGGGGAGTGTTGAAATCCAAAAGTCATTTTGTGGAAACCTAAAAGACAAAATGAATGTGGACATTACTTTATTAATGTGGAATATTTATTGGTGACTTTTCATTAGTCCAATGTCTTTTTGTTTTCCACAATGTATCTATAAATTGGTGGATGTATGGAAAAAAGGATTGAAATGAAAATTACAATTTATCTTATTCTCTTGTCTCTTGTCCATCTTTCGTTTCATTTCTTTAGTATATTACAACAAAGACCATCCTTTTAGAAAAAAGGGTAAATTTTAGGGTATTGTTATTATTATTATTATTTTGCCAAAGAAAAGGGCGAGCTGAGGCCTTCTTAGATCTAAATAAAATTTCTTTATTACTATATTGAGCATTGCTCCAATTAGTCAGATATTTCTAGTTCAGCATTTGTTCAGCTATGTTATTGCTTTTGAGTGTGATGAGATGATAAAATATCTTTTTCTCTCTAGAGAGCCCTTCATCTAGAGAGCAGTCCCGCAGTCTTAGAGGGTGTTTGGTTCACTAGTGGACAAGAATAGGATTAAGAATCCAATTTTTTTATGGATTCCTACCTATTCCATAAAAAGTTTTAAGACAAGTTTATAGATTCATGAAATCTATTTTTTTCTTTCTTTCTATGCTTATTTCATAACATGAAAAGATGGAATCCAACTTTATAGAAACCCTCCAATTCCTAATCTTTAGTTTGGATTGGAATGAGAAAATTTTGGGATAAAGGGTGAGTATACCATAATTATTCTTACTCGTTTGACGATATTCAAAACCGAAACTCTGTAGCAACAGCTAGTTCCAACGGCTAGTTTCAACAGCTAGTTCAAAGGACTTGGAGGCTATAAATTTGGTTTGAGGGCTTAGTATACCAATGCATCCTTCATTCTTACCACTTTTATAAATTGTCATAGTTTGTAATTTGCCTCCCGACATCAATATGATATCAGAAGAATGCCCTAAAATTTTGAAGTTTGGTGCGATTGCAATCTCCAAACACCCATAAAAGTATGCAAGAATGGCAAAAATAAGGGGAGGTGTTATTCGGGGTGTGCAAAATACCCAAATAAAGAATGCAATTTTTTTGAATGGGCTGATGAAAGAGGAAAAATAAGCTACCAAGGGAACCAATATGTCAAAGAAAATAGGTACGTAGATAAGTACTTTTTGAAATCAAAGAGGATGAAGAAAGAATTGAGACTTGTTAAAAATCAACTATTAGCTTGGAAATTTTTAGTAATTTTACTAGCGATATTTTATATTATTTTATTTATTATAAACCGCATGTCATATACTTATACTTGCAAAAACTATTGATATTGTAATTAAAACTGTTGTTGGAATTGAGTACCAATTCTAGTTGATATTGTAGGGCTCAGGAATAGGTCGATTTGTCAAAATTGAATGCCTCACCTATAACTTACAGGTTTATTGTAGATTGCATTCTAATGATGGATTGCCTCACATAGACATTGTCAATTCAATATAGGCTACAATCGCATCACATATTGCCTCATCTGAATATAATAAACAATATAAGTTAGAATACATTCTTAGTAAACGCTACCCATCAAATATCAACTATGGAGCACCATGTGCTCCAGCAATTTATCACCCAATAGCAATATAACCGACAGCCAAAAATACGTAGCCAAAGCAACATAGCCAGTGCAAAGGAGCTACACAAGCTTATGAATGAGATTCAAAACCGACAGCAACATACCCAAACCAAAGGGGCTACACAGGCTCCTGAATGACAATAACATTATCAACCGACCGAGGCAACACAAGCTTATGAATGAGCTTCAAAACTGACAGAAACATAGCCAAAGCAAAGGAGCAATACAAGAACGAAACATAACAGTAAAACCAAAGCAAAGGAGCTACACAAGCTCCACCTGACAGCAACAAAACCGCACAAACCGAGGCAATGCACGCTCATGTATGAGCTTCAAACCCGACAGCAATGAACCCAAAGTAAATGAGCAACGTATGCTCAACCAAATAGCAATAAATCCAAAGATGAGGAGCAACACAAGCTCCACCTGACAGCAACATAAAAAAAAGCAAAGGAGCAATGCAAGCTCAAAACCTGATAGTAATAAACCCAAAGCAAAGGAGCAACACAAGCTCCACCTGATAGCAGCAAAACCGCACAAACCGAGGCAACACAAGCTCATGTATGAGCTTCAAAACCGACAACAATAAACCCAAAGTAAATGAGCAACGTATGCTCTACCTGATAGCAATAAACCCAAAGCAAAGGAGCAACACAAGCTCAAAACCTGATAGCAATAAACCCAAAGGAAAGGAGCAACACAAGCTTCACCTGACAGCCAAAAACCCAAAGCAAAGGAGCAACAAATTAGCTCCACCTAACATTAAAAGCAAAGGAGCAACATTAAGAACTCATTGGTCATTCCTATCCATATTTACCTGTATTAAAAGTAAAAAAGTAATAATTCATAAATTACATGACATCATAACATTTTCATATTAACAAGTATTATAACATTAATAATTTGCAAATAACAAAACGATATCTGCGCAACAACATATACTTGTGCACAAACAAAATGCTCAATCAAAATGTAATCAAAACCCAACAAATTAGCTAACAGACCAACATTGATCCTTAATCAGGTTAGTAATGTACCTCTGCTGACCTTCCTTGGCTTTTATGAAAAACCTTCTAGCTTCACATTCATTATCATATAAATGATCTAAAACCCTATCCAGAAATTCCTCAGAATATTCATTCCTATGTTCCTTTAACGCTGCAGCCAACTGCTCAGTCCAATGAACAATGTGTTGATTTCTCATTGACAGAGATATTGACTCAACAAAGGCACATAGCATTTCCTCTTCACGACTCGATTTTTGAGATTTCTTGTTAGAGGATGAATTCAAGTTGTTTTTACTCTTAGACTTATATCTAGGGGGTTGTGTTTGGTTGTTAGCATCAGATTGTGGTTCAGTTTCACTCTCCTCCAGAATCTCACTATCATCATCAGGAATAGGTATGGACCTACTAGACCCAATGTTAGTATACATAGGCCTAACAAATTCATCCTTAGATTGATCATCACCCATGATCACTTGTAAATTTTTAAAGTGAGGAAGAGGTTTGTTTATGTACGCTTTGATCTTAGAATTGGATTTGTCCTACAATAACAAATACTCATAAGTTGTGAACCAAACGTATAAATTATTAATGGCATTATAGCTGCTGAAAGTTATACCTGAGACCATGATTTTAACGATTCATCATCCAGTGTAATCATTTTACTTGTTTCATCCCACCTAGTTCTACTTATACCAACGCAAGCCTTCATGTCATTAAATTTGTTTCTCAAGCATTTCAAGTGGTTAATGACATGTAGATAAGTGAAATCAGTCCTGAATTGTATGTTGATTTTCATGGCTACCATTTTATAAGCTTCTGCCTTAATGTTCTTGTCTGTTTTCAGCCACTCAAATGCTAATTCTGTAAGATAAGGAATGAGCACATCATCGTGCTCTGAAAGCTAAAACTTATTAGCCACACCTCTTGAGTTCAACCTTGCCCCGGAATCTTTTTCTTATGAGCTATTTTTTTTTTTCTTTTTTCATTTGCGAAGTGTGCTTTTCACCATCAACTTCATGAATAACATTCCCAACTGAATCACCAGTGTTTGGTAAAAATTAATTCGGTCCACTACTTTGAGAACTGGCTGTGGGAAATAGCAAACCTTGTGGACTGCTTAACATGCTCACGTATAACATTGGCTGCTTTGTCATTCCATCATAATTGCCATCGTATGGTGGGAATGGTGAGAATGTATGAGGAGGTGAAGTGAAAGGTTGTGGTTGAACAGACATGAAGTTCATTTTAATGCCAGTTGTAGGATTTGGCATTTCATTGGAATGAGAAGGCACTATTTGTTTATTTGTCGGATTGTTAGTCATACCTAATATATATTGTAAACATAGACATATTATTATTAAAGGAATCTAAATCAATATATGATATGCATGCATTTATCAAACAAGTTAGAAAAGGAATATATGAAACGCCTACATTTCTCAGACAACATAAAAAGAGAGTAGATGATAATCGTAATAATGTACAGGCTAAGAAACATTAAAACGGGTAGTTGCGAACATTAAAAGTAATAATAAGTTACATAAGACAAGTTATTATAGCGAGATAGAACAAACAACACGTTAAGTTAATCCACTCTCCATTGTGTTACCACCATTATACTTTACACGATAATCCACCCACCTCGCCCAAGCAATTTGATCTCGTAGTTGCTTCCATTCAGTTCTTGTATCTCAATCCTCTCTCTGTGTCCTAGTTTGAGTATAATCCACTACACTTGAATCGTCTTCATTTGTCACGTCCCCATTATCTTCATCAATTTCTATATTTTCATTTAAAATATCATCATCTGGATCTTCTAAAGCAATAAAATTATGCAACATAGTACACGCTAGTATAATGTCCACTTGCGTGGGAAATGGATATTTTGGCTTCGCCGATAGAATTTTAAACCAGTTCTTTAATATACCAAATGTGCATTCAATTTTTGATCGTAAATATGAATGCCTTTTAAATTGAACAACTCTTTTCTATTCTTTGGTGTCCTACCAATGTGCTCTTTTAAATGATATCGTACACCATGATATAGGGATATGAAGCCTGACATTGTGGTGTATCCAACGTCACATAGGTAATATTTACCTACATTAAATAGAACAATATCTTAAGATCTTAATTATTGACAAGTATTTTATTTATTATTTAAAATGTGAATAAGTAAGAATTAATACCTTCATAAACTCAAAGCCCGTAAGGCTATGGTCTCAACAGAGCATATTGTAATATCCTATAGTCATTTGTTGCTCCCTCCCACCTAGCTATAGGACATAGGTGAATAGTTTATTGGGGGTGCAGGCAGCTAAGATGTTTTGTGTCACACCTTTTTGCCCTCTAAAACGTGCAACTAGGTTACTAGGTAACACTGTATCAACGTGTGTACCATCTATCAAACCAATACAATCCTATAAAAAATTATAAGTTATACAATATTTAATAAAATAGTTGTTTATTTAAAATAGATGTTAAGATGTATGTATTATTTTTACCTTAAAGTAAGGAAAATAATTTGGGTTATTTACAATCTCCGCAAGAACTTTATTTGGAGCTTGATTCATGTAGCGATCATGTAACACATTCATTACTTGTAGGACTTTATTGAAATACCTACTAACTGTTTCTCCTGATCTTATGAACTTAGTCCTTATTATTCTATTTTTAGTTTTATGACCCACTATACTTAGGAACATAGCAAGCTATTCTTCGACTTGAACATGTCTAGTATTCTTTAATAAACCGGTTGCTTTCATTACTTCAGCAAGTTTAAAAAATACACTCGGTCTCATTCTAATATAAGACCGACAACTATCGCTATAGCCTTCTAATACACGTTTGAAGTGAGCTTCTTTGTAATAAATTTTTTTAATTTTTTCTTTCTTTATACAAGATGAAATTGTCTTACGCTTAGCATGCATTCTCAGAATATAAGTTATTATTGTGACCACGGCAGAAATAGTTGTATTAGCACACATCCTCTTTAATTGCTCTTCATCTACGTTATCCATCTACATCCATTGTAAAATTAGCATATATTTACAACTTAATAATTCTCATCATTGGAGATTAAAAATAATTAAATAACTAATAAAAATATTGAAATCTTAAAACAAGATATCTAAATATCCACAAATCTATATCATGTGATGAAACAACTATTTCATATTTTGCACCCTAAGCATGCACGCTGATCAAACAAATCAAAATAAGGTTTTCAGTCCATGTGTTTAATCGTTTGAAGGACGTATTAAACAAATAATCCAGAGAACTGAAAATCATTAATCAACTATGTAACAAAACCCTTGTTTCACAAGAGATTAGACATGTAATAAATTATCAAAACCAGCGCATTCTACTACCCATGTTCATTTCTTCAGATCAAGCACAATGAAACGATCATAAGAAAATGGTGAAAAGTTCTATACCTTCAGTTGCCAAGAGGATAATTTAGAAAGATGCAACAACCCCACCGAAGCCAACAAACCCACCGAACGGAACAAATCCACCGAACCCACCGACAGAAATCAAAGCCAACAACCAAATAACAAGGTCGAGAATGGATCACCGACAACTAGCGTCGAGCCTCGTCTTCGAAAAAGAAATCGAAGAACGGTTCTAGAAGAGGTGCGAAGAGGATTAAGATGAGGCGGGAGAAGATTCGCAGGAGAAGCCAAAGCCAACAAACTCACCGAACCCTAGATCAAGTTCGAGAAGGGATCACCGACAACAATGGCTGAGCCTCGTCTTCGAAAAGGAAATCGAAGAACAGCCTGAGAGGAGGCGCGAAGAAGATTGAGAAGAGGCGGGAGAAGCCGAACTAGATATAGGGTTCTTCGTGAAGAGATGGAATCCGAAAAGGAAAGAGAAAGAGAGAAAGTACGGGGTTGTCAGCTTTTTGCCACAATTCCTCCCAATTGAAAAGGATTTGGGTTTCCATAAAAACATCATACTGTTGCAACTTTATGAATTTTAAAATCTATAAAAAATTTTGAATCAAACTCAAGATTAGGATTAATAAAGAATCATTTATTTACGGTTTTGCCCCTATCAGCTCAAAATTCTATTCTTTTTCCATAAAATGAGTGCACCAAACATCCCCTTAAGGGCTGTTTGGTTCAATAGATGTTAATGTTTGCGTCAAAAGTTAGTTTTGTTATGGAATTCATTATATCTTCGGTCGATTACAACAAATTCAAAAGAGATAGTCTTTTTATAAGACTTCTTTTACACAACAAAAGGAAAATTACAACTTTTTAGAAACAAACGCAGGATCGTTGTTTGGATCGCTGCTTGCGTGGGATCTTTGCCTGTGCCGGGAGCGCTTTGACTCGTGGACCACCAAATCATAGATTCTGATTGAACCGTGAGGGGTTTAATGATTCTTCCTTCGTTTATCGAAGTAGGAATTTGAAGCGAATATCTTATCGATGTAAGATGTTCACTCTTCTAAAGATCAAGTCTGAGCTTAGATCTCTAGGAATCGCCAGAAGCTTCTTGAGGATGTTTGTGAAGAAGGAAGACTCTCTTTCTTGCTCTAATTCACCAAAACTCAAGGCTCTCTGCTCTAATCTGCTCCCTTGGATGCTCTCTAATCAGCCCTCTTTTGTAACCGCCGTCCCACTACTTAAATACCATCTTTTTATGAGGTTAGTGGGCATGATTTTCGCTTATAACTGCTTCCCCCACGTTCATAAGTGACCCCCAGCAGTTAATAAGCCATGTGGGCTACACAAAACTCGAGAAAACTATCAAAAATGACGTGTTCAGCTTCCCAGTGGCCGTGACAGTACGTGGTGTCGCGCATTGCCGCGGCAGTTACCACTACCGCGCACCTCTCGAGTATTTTGGCTCTAACTTCCTCGTCCGATATCGGAATGAGGTGATCTAAGATGCGTTGGAAAGCTGACGAAGAAATCTACAACTTTTGTCTTTTGAGCTTTTTCAGATTTGGATCATATCATGGCTTAAATGTGTAATATATTACCGTGGTAGTATACACTGCCGCGCACCTCCGATGCAGTTTGCGACCTCTCGGGTATTTTGGCTCTAACTTCCTCGTCCGATGTCGGAATGAGGTGATCCAAGATGCGTTGGAAATCTATCAAAGATCTCTACAACTTACCATTGGCGCTTCACTATGTTTATTTGCGCGACACCTTGTACTATCGCGCTGTTGCCGCGGCAGTGTACACTGCCGCGCACCTTCGATGTAGTTTGCGACCTCTCGGGTATTTTGGCTTTAACTTCCTCGTCCGATGTCGAAATGAGGTGATCCAAGATGCGTTGGAAAGCTATCTAAGAGATCTATAAATTCCCATAGGAATATCACTCTTTTTGTGTGCACAACATCTTCCACTACCGCGCAAATGCGCGTCAGTGTTTCTTGTCGTGGGTGTTCATATTGTTCTTCTATGTTGTCTCGCTTCCTTTGAATGATCCCCTTTGATTAAGAGAATGACGTTTATCGCCTCTTCTTTGTCTTGAGTAGTATTTGGATATCTGTAAGTATTTTTTAACGTCTACAGATACCCCCTCCAAAGTATCTCAGACTCATCATTTCTTTAGAGAAGAGTCTGGGACACTTTGGATATGATAAGCTTTCCTTGCAATTTCTCTAGTGCTTTGTTGAGGAAATTACGTAGCATGGTCTATGAATGGCTTCAATCTTTGACTTCTTCATCTTTTAGCTTATTCAGTGCTTTGTAGAATAGCTGAGATTCCTCCGGTGTTGCGTTTATCGCGTGACACGTCTACAGTTAGGAATAGGATTAGGAATCCTATTTTATTTATGGATTCTAACCTAATCCATAAAAAAATTATAGACAAGTTTTAATTTTATGGAATCCTATTTTTATTGGATTCTATGTTTGTTTCACACAAAGAAAAAAAGAATCTCACTTTTATAGAAACGAATCCTATTTTTATTGGATTCTATGTTTGTTTCACACAAAGAAAAAAAGAATCTCACTTTTATAGAAACCCTCCAATTTCTAATACCATGTTTGGTTCAGAATGAAATTTTTTTAGGGATAATCACTGTAGCAATGACTATTTCCACTGTAGCAATGGCTATTTCCACCCTCTTCAAAATTCAAAGCTTCAAGCACTGTAGCAACGGCTAGTTCAGGGCCATAGTGGCTATAAATTCAACTTGAGGCCTCAAATTAATCCATGCATTCTCATTTCTCAGCAACTTATAAATTCCCATTATCTGCAATTTGGATCCCAGACATCAAAATGATATCAGAAGAGTGCTACCAAAAATATGAAGTTTATTACGACTGCAATCTCCGAACACCAATGAAAGTGTGCGAGAATGGTAAAAATAAGGGAAGGTGTTATTGGGAGTGTGCAAAATTCCCAAATAAAGAATGCAATTTTTTCGAATGGGCTGATGAAAGAGGAGACCCAAGAAACCAAGGAAGCCAATATGTCAAAGAAAATAGGTACGGAGATAAATATATTTTGTAATCAAAGAGGCTGAAGAAAGAATTGAGACTTGTCGGAAATCAACTACTAGCTTGGAAACTTTCAGAAATTTATTTAGCATTTTTTGTATTATTTTAATTATTATAAATTGCATGTCATGCACTTGTACTTGCAAAAACTATTGAGGTTGTAATGAAAAATTATTGTTTGAATTGGGAATAAATTCTAATTGATATTGTATGGCTCAGTAATAGATCAACTTGTCATAATTGATTGCCCCACCTATAACTTACATGTTTATTACAGATTGCATTATAAGGATGAATTGCCTCACCTAGACATTGTCAATTCAATGTAGGTTGCAATCTCATTCTCGTTTGCCTCATCTGAATATAATAAACAATGTAAGTTAGATTGCAATCTCAGTAAACGCTAATCATCATCATTGCCAAATATCAACTGCGAGAGGAGCTACACAAGCTCAAAACAAAACAACAAGTAACCACAGGCAAGGAAAAGCAAAACAGCTCCCACCTAGCAGCCTACATAGCTACACAAGCTCAAAAACAAAACAGCAACAACCCCAAGGTGCAACAAAGCAACCCAAACTCCAGCAAAAACAGCAACAAACCCAAAGGCAATGAGCTACACAAGCTCCAAACAAAACAGCAGCAAATCTAGCAGGAAATAGGTACACGCTCTCCATTGTGTTACCACCATTATACTTTGCACAATAATCCACCCACATCGCCCAAGCAATTTGATCTCGCATCTCCTTCCATTCATTTCTTGCATCTCGATCCTCTCTTTGTGTCCTACTTTGAGTATAATCCACCACACATGAATCATCTTCATTTGTCTCTTCCCCAGTATCTTCATCAATGTCAATATTTTCATTTAAAATGTCATCATCCGGATCCTCTAAGGCAATAAAATTGTGTAACACAGTACATGCTAGTACAATATCCACTTGAGTGGAAAATGGATAATTCGGCTTCGCCGATAGAATTTTAAACTGATTCTTCAATATGCCAAATGTGCATTCAATTTTTGATCGTAAGGATGAATGCCTTAAATTGAACAACTCTTTCCTATTCTTTGGTGTCCTACTAGTGTGCTCTTTTAAATGATATCGTACACCCCGGTATGGGGATATTGTTGGACCCTAGAGAGGGGGTGATTAGGGTCAAGAGGCTCTAGTTATACAATAAAAATTAAGACAAACAAACCACAAAATTCTAATGCAATCAAAGTAAGAGAGATAGGGTTAGGAATCGTTATCCTTTGACGCGCGATGTGTTAACGAGGTTCGGTCCGCTGACCTACGTCTCCGCTCCCCACTCTCGAGGAGAAATCCACTACACACCCGGTTTGGAAGCCGGAACTTCGTCTACACAGCGATCCCCTCACGATCTCTCACTACACAGTTTGATCTCAACAGATCACACTCCCTCACAGTTGATCTACACAAGATCACACTCACAAAGCAATAAAAATAGTGCAAGACTCTCTCTTTACAAGTCCCTATAGCAAAGAGAAAGAGTACTGAAGCTGGGAAGTGAACACACACAAAAACACAGAGAAAACACAGAAAACATATTGTGAAAATTTTTCTCAGGAAGACAGCGTCTCTCTGGTTTTTTTTTGCAGAAGTTAGGGCAACTGGGAAGAATAAGAAGTCTGGGTATAAATAGGAAAGATTAATCATTTTAAAATCACAACCCAATCTTCCCAATTAAGAAAATAATCTCCTACACAGACTGTGCCTCAGACTGTGCTAAACACAGTTAAGTGATAGCACAGTAAACAAGGCAAACGACCGTTTGAAAAAATCTCGGTTGACCGAATATATTTTTGGTCGACCGACAGAACGTTCGGTCGACCGACGAAAAATCCGGTCGCCCGCGAGCAGGTTTGAAAACAAAGAAAAAAAGACTGTTTGGAAAAAGAATTTTGCAGATAGGTCCTCATACTTGTGAAAAATAGTATTTTGTGAAAAACGCTTAAAAGCTTAAGTATGAAAACGTGTGTGTGAGTCCCAATAGCTTCAAGTGAATTCAATAACTCTTTGCCTACATTCTAATACTAGAGAGAGAATAAAAACTAGCTAATATCCTCACATTGAATACAATTCTTGAGTCTTGATATAGCTTGAGTTTGGATGAAGCTTTTATATGAATTTGTTGTTCTTGAAATAACATTGCTTCATCACTATGCCTCCTCCTCCTTTGGATATCATCGTTGTAGTGTATATTCCATCCAATCCTCCATAAATGGCACTAACAAGCTTGATACATGAATTTACTACATTTGCACTCAATAAGCCATTAGTACCGTTAATGGTGGTTGTAAAACATCATCAAAACAAAAGGGCTAACAATCTCCCCCTTTTTTGATGATGACAACCAACCGTTATATAAGAGCAAAAATAAAATAGCTTATAGATAGGTGCTCCCCCTATCTATGAGCTCCCCCTAAGTATATGCAACAAATGAGGAGATTTCTCTCCCCCTTTGTCACCATCAAAAATGGGATAAATAGACATGCATGCCACACAAAAAATGCAACCAAAAGAAGTTAAGCAATTTAGAACTATCACATATTGCATAAGCCCAACCCATTTCTTATGCGACAAAAATCATCCTCTCCAAGAGGCTTAGTAAATATATCCGCTAATTGAGATTTTGTGTCAACAAAGACTAGGGATACATCTTGTCTCTCTACATGATCACGTAAGAAATGATGGCGTACATCAATATGCTTGGTTCTAGAATACAAAACCGAATTTTTGGAAATATTTATAGCACTTGTGTTATCACAAAAGATTTTAATATTTTAAAAAATCAAACCATAGTCAACTAAGCTTTGTTTCATCCACAAAACTTGAGCACAACATAAGCCGGCGGCAATGTATTCCGCTTCCGTAGTGGACAATGCAACACAATTTTATTTCTTGGAAGCCCAAGAAACAAGTGAATTTCCTAATAATTGGCATGTTCCACTAGTACTCTTTCGATCTACCTTACATCCGGCAAAGTCGGCATCACAAAAACCATATAAATCAAAAGAGGTGCTTCTTGGATAAAATAAACCAAGATTAAAAGTTCCATTAACATATTTAATGATCCTTTTAACCGCAATTAAATGAGATGCTTTAGGAGATGCTTGGAAACGTGCACATGCACACACACTAAACATAATATCGGGTCTACTAGCGGTGAGATAAAGAAGACTACCTATCATACCTCGGTATAGTTTTTGGTCCACATCTTCACCACTCTCATCCGCATCAAGCTTAATACTAGTACTCATGGGAGTAGGTGCATGCTTAGAATTCTCCAAATTGAATTTTTTAACCAATTCCTTCGCATACTTGCTTTGTGAAATGAAGATCCCATCCTTAGTTTGCTTGACTTGGAGCCCGAGAAAGAATGTAAGCTCTCCCATCATACTCATCTGAAAGCGATCCTGCATAACTTTAGAAAATTCCTTGCACAAGGATTCATTAGTAGCACCGAAAATGATGTCATCCACATATATTTGAACTAAAATGAAATCATTTTTCCTTTTTCGCACAAAAAGAGTGTTATCAATTGTTCCTTTTGAAAAACCATTTTCAACAAGAAAACTAGAGAGGCAAGCATACCAAGCTCTGAGCTTGTTTCAACCCATATAAAGCTTTTTGTACCCGGTAAACATGATTAGGGAAAACATGATCTATAAAACCGGGGGTGTTTTCGTCGAAAGTTGCCTTCATCATTGATTTCATTAAAACTTCAAACGTTACAAATAAATCCAAACAACAAAGAAATAAAAATTACAACTTTCTTGAAAAATAAACACAAGATCCGTTCGTCGTCTCTTGCTTGCGTGGGTCTTTAGCCTGTGACGGGGACGTCGATATCCGTGGACTACCTGGCAATCAGATCTGATCCAGAGCTTCGTCGATCCGCGAGGAGATCTAGAAACTTGAAGCGCCTATCTCGATAAAAGCGAGATATTTGCTCTTCTTAGTATTACCACAACGGGATAATACTAAGGATCAGGTACAGGTGATGTAGCTCTGACGAAGAAACTCTCTTGCGTTGAAGTGCTCGATCACTCTTCACTCCGGCAGGGCTTCGCCAATTCTCCAAAATTCCAGATCTGAAAAAATGAGGCCTAAGGCTTGTATTTATAGGTATGAGGGGTTGCGGAGCGGTTAAAACTGCTTAAAGGCCCGAATCCGCGCTGGAGGGCGTCTCACCAAACTCGAGACACCCTGGCCGAGACACCCTTGGGGTGTCTTGGCCTGGCCGAGACACCCTTGGGGTGTCTCGGCTAAACCGAGACACCCTTGGGGTGTCTTGGCTTGGTCGAGACACCCTTAGGGTGTCTTGACTTAGCCGAGACACCATAGGTGCCTCAGTTCAGCTTTAAGACGTTTTCAATGCCCGTTTGACTGTTTTCGCTGTAACTCCTTTGTCTGAACCCGGATCTGAGTGATTCCAAATGCGTTGGAAAGCCGACAATGAGTTCTATCAGCTCCAATGGTTGAATCATCTGTTGAATGAATGAGACACGAAGGGCGTTGTTCCTTTTGTAAACACCGCGGGGCTCTCGATTAGCCCGTACCTTCGTTATTCCGAAATTCTGTCGGCTCACGTAGTTCGTCGATTCACTTCAAACGTTCACCGACGTCAATTCAAATGTTGACTTTGGTTGCAACGCGTTGACTGGCGTTGACCTAGGGTTACGCGTTGACCGGCGTTGACCCTAGGGTTTCGAACGTCGAATATTGACTTTTTGGTCGCAACGCGTTGACTGGCGTTGACCTAGGGTTACGCGTTGACCGGCGTTGACCCTAGGGTTTCGAGCGTCGAATTTTGACTTTTTGGTCGCAACGCGTTGACTGGCGTTAACCTAGGGTTACGCGTTGACCGGTGTTGACCCTAGGGTTTCGAACGTCGAAGGTTGACTTTTTGGTTGCAACGCGTTGACTGGCGTTGACCTAGGGTTACGCGTTGACCGGCGTTGACCTTAGGGTTTCGAGCGTCGAACTTTGACTTTTTGGTCGCAACGCGTTGACTGGCGTTGACCTAGGGTTACGCGTTGACCGGCGTTGACCTTAGGGTTTCGAACGTCAAGCTTTGACTTTTTGGTCACAACGCGTTGACTGGCGTTGACCTAGGGTTACGCGTTGACCGGCGTGTTTGAGTCAAAAGTCGGTTCTGTTGAGGAATTCATTATAACTTTGTTTGATTACAACAAATTCGAAAGAATGATCTTTTTATAAGACTTTTTCTACACAACAAAATGAAAATTACAACTCTTGAGAAACAAACACAAAAATCGTCTATCGATCTTTGTTTTCGTGGGACTTTGCCTGTGCCGGGAACGCTTTGGTTCGTGGACCGCCGAATCACAGATCGTGAAGGGGGTTTACTGATTCTGACTTCGTTTATCGAAGTGAGAAATTGAAACGATATCTTATCGAAGTAAGATAGTCGTTCTTCTTAAAATCAAGTCAAAGCTTAATTTCAAGGCGTTGCAAGAAAAACTCAAATCTGCTCTCTCTCTGCTCTGGAATGCTCATAAAAATGCTCGATCCTCGTCAGAAATGACCCTAGGGGGGTATTTATAGCCTCTGGGGTAATAACTGCACAAAACTCAACAAACGACGAAATTAGACTGGCGAGACAGTGTTTACTGTCTCGCTGGGCGAGACAGTGTTTGCTGTCTCGACCCGCGAGACAGTAAATACTGTCTCGGAAACAGTAAGGCCCAGCGAGACAGTAAAATACTGTCTCGGAAAACGAATATTCCTGGCTGTTTCTCGCTGTAACTACCTTCCCACGTTTCAAACTCCGTTATTTTGGCAGTTATTCACGTGATTTTCGCCCACGATGTTTCCCACGTCCCTTAGCAGTTGATGGACACGTGTAGGGCAGTTACAAATGTAGTTTTGACTATTTCAACACTGTCTCGCTGGCGAGACAGCAAAGACTGTCTCGCTGGCGAGACAGCAAAGCCTGTCTCGCTGGCGAGACAGTTCATTCTTGCCTTGATTTTCAATATGAGATCCCTTTG
>NC_033794.1:117355841-117413132 GCF_001876935.1 Asparagus officinalis | reverse complement strand
TGGGTTATGCTTCATCATCCGATGACGATTATGGCCAACAGATCATTAACCAATTAATAGATAGGAGCGAACATTCATCCGATACTTCAAGTTGGGATTCTGATGTGAGCATTGGAGAAAAGTTCAAAAGTCTCATGTCAAACATGGCAACAGTTGATCCTGCTACAACAGAAGAAGACGATCAGTTGCCCACTTGGGAAGATCCTTGGATACACTACATGAACATTCAATACGGTGATCGATTTGAGCAAAGAGAACCTCCTACCGAAGATAAAGTAGTCCAAGTTAATATGGGTGACGAAATTAATCCGAAACCTATATTTATTAGTGATGATCTTCCACCGGATGAGAAAGAGGAACTAATCGCCCTCATTCGAGAATATATCGACGTATTCGCTTGGAACTACGAAGATATGCCAGGACTCGACCCAAATGTAGCAATGCACAGCCTTAACATTAAACCGGATGTTAAACCTGTCAAACAACAACAAAGACGGTTTCGTCCGCAAATTATGGAGGCGATAGAAGCTGAAGTCAAGAAGCTAATTGATTCGGGTTTTGTCAGAGAAGAACAACATCCTGAATGGTTGGCCAATATCGTTCCAGTCCTTAAAAAGAACGGAAAAATCAGAATCTGCATTGACTTCAGAGATTTGAATACGGCTTGTCCTAAAGATGACTTTCCTCTACCGATTACGGACGTCATCATTGACAACACTTGCGGGTTTGAAAGAATGTCGTTCATGGATGTATTTTCTGGGTATAATCAAATCAAGATGCACCCGGATGATGAAAAGCATACAGCATTCAGAACACCCCTTGATGTCTTCTGTTATACTGTTATGCCATTCGGCTTGAAGAATGCCGGTGCTACATACCAGCGAGCAATGACGAAGATCTTTCAAGAGCACCTCCGGAAGACTGTCGAATGCTACGTTGATGACCTGGTCGTTAAGAGTCGCGATAAAAACGACCACATCAATGATTTGAAGACGATGTTCGAGCTTATGAGAACTCATCAACTGAAAATGAACCCGACTAAATCCTTCCTTGGAATGTCGAGCGGTAAATTTCTTGGATTCGTCGTCACCACGAAAGGTATTCATATTGATCCTGATAAGGTGAATGCAATACACGAGTTACAACCCCCGAGAAATCTTAAAGAACTCAGAGGGTTGCAAGGTCGATTGGCATACATCCGTCGGTTTATATCAAATCTGTCCGGAAAATGTCAACCATTCTCTAAACTTGCGAAGAAAGGTGTGTCATTTGTTTGGGATGAAGCATGCCAAAAGGCATTCGAAGATATTAAGAAATATCTGGCGAATCCACCTATTCTCGTTGCACCGAAATCGGGCAGACCGTTTTTGATTTATGTCAAAGCGACGAGCCATTCGTTAAGTGCATTACTTGCACAAGACGACGATAACGGTCACGAGCAAGCTGTGTATTATCTGAGTCGTACATTGGTAGGAGCTGAGTCTCGTTATCTGATGATTGAGAAGGAATGCCTCGCTTTGGTATTCGCGATTCAGAAAATGCGACACTATTTAGTTGGACAGACAATTTATGTCATTTCCAACATAAATCCCGTCCGAGTGTTCATGACCCAACCAGCTTCCATGAATTGGCGTTTGGCCAGATGGGCTTTACTCCTATCGCAATATGACTTGTACTTCAAGCAACAGAAATCTGTTAAAGGACGAGCTATTTGCGATCTTCTGGCAGAAAACCCTACGAAGGATGTAGTCGAATTGTACGACGACCTGCCAGATGAAACTCACGAAGTTAATACCACCTCACATCAACAAGTGTGGCAATTGTACTTCGATGGGGCTTCCCGAGCAACCAACGTGGCAAGTTCTTCCGGATGTTCTAAAATCTCCTCAGGAGTGGGGGTCGTTTTAGTTTCCCCGGAAAAGCACGTCTTGCCTAGAGCATATTCACTGACTGAACCATGCTCTAATAACGTAGCTGAATACAATGCATTAATAATCGGACTTAATTTCGCCAAAGAGCTGGGGGTCGAATACCTTGAAGCTTTTGGAGATTCTCAACTGGTGGTTAATCAAATACGAGGAGAGTATGAAGTCAGAAATCGAGACCTGATTCCATACCACCAGGTGGCCATCGAAATAGCAAGCTCGTTTGAAGAATTTTTCATCGAGTACGTTCCGCGTCTCCAAAATACATACGCGGATGCATTGGCAGCATTGTCAGTATCCTTGGCTCAACCTCCCGAAACAGAGCAATTAATTACAGTGAGGACTCATCAGCTTATTGTTCCAATCTACGATTCGAATGCTAAAGAGGTATACTCAACTGGAGTTGAACCCGAAGTTCGAGATTGGCGTTTTCCTATTATTGACTACGTCTTACATGGTATATTACCTGAAGATGTAAGAGAAAGGGAATCGATTCGGCGAAGAGCGCCGAGATTTTACTACAATGCTACAGCGCAAACGTTGTATCGACGATCCTATGATGGTCTTTTACTCCGTTGTTTATCCAGCAAAGAAGCGGAACAAGCACTCAAAGAGGCGCATGATGGGATATGCGGTGCACATCAGCCCGGTCCTAAACTCTGTGATCGACTTAGGAGAATCGGGTATTACTGGCCGACTATGGTAAAAGACGCAGTCAACTACGCACGACAATGTGAAGCGTGTCAATTGCATGCAAATTATATGCACATACCCCCTGAGTATCTGCATCCTTCGGCGACATCGTGGCCGTTCGAGACATGGGGAATGGACATTGTAGGTCCTATTTTTTCACCTTCGGTTAAAGGAGACCGTTTTATTCTAGCAATCACCGATTACTTCTCGAAATTTCGGTTAAAGGGGACCGTTTCATTCTGGCAATCACCGATTATTTCTCGAAATGGGCAGAAGCAGTTCCACTTAGAGAAGTAAAGACGGGTGATGTGATCAAATTTATCAAACTCCATATCATATATCGATACGGTGTTCCGAGGCGAATAGTGCACGACAACGGTCCTCAGTTCGTGAGCAACGCATTTATCAAGTTATGCGGTAAATTCGGGATTAAAAACGTTTCATCGACTGCTTATAATCCCACAGCTAACGGATTGGCCGAAGCTTTTAACAAGACTATCATCAAAATTCTGGCAAAATTGGTGAAAACCAATAAGCGAGATTGGGATGACAAACTCGGCGAAGCTCTCTGGGCTTATCGTACGACCGTCCGCACGCCTACCGGAACTACCCCGTATGCCTTCCCTCCGTATCGCTCTCGTAACGGGAATGACGACGGAAGAACATCATCAGAAACGTCTTGAGGAATTAGAGATGTTAGATGAGAAACGCTTGGAAGCTCAACAACAAATTGAGTTTTATCAAGCTAGAATTTCTCGGGCTTTCGATAAAAAGGTCCGACGACGAAGCTTTAAAGAAGGAGATCTAGTTCTCGCCGTTCGAAGACCTATGATTCTCACTTCTAAGAAGAAAGGCAAATTTGAACCTAAATGGGAAGGACCGTTTGTGATAGAAACAGTCTATTCGAACGGTGCATATCGCCTGGTTACCCAAGATGGCAACAAATTGATGATGCCAATAAATGGGAAGTTCCTGAAAAAATATTATCCGTAATATATTCAGGATAACCTGTGTAAAGCGGGAAGTTCCTAGAGAATCCTATATAGGATATTTCAGGATAACCCGAGATCAGTTCACTATTTTAAATGAGAAGCTGGTCATTTGAATAATTCATTGTTCTTTTACAACTTTTGTTGAGATGAGATTTAATGATAGTTAATCTTTCCTCAGCAAAACCTTGTAATATAATCATGGAAGATGAGATTTGATGATTTGTAATCTCACGCTATGAAACCCCCATCGGTCGGATTGATCAACGATCATCAGTATGTATCAGTCGACAGATTATTTCGTGTCAAATTCTTATGTTTAAAATCAAAATTTCCCACCGATTAGTTTGTGCAAATCAACAAACTCATTGTTATTTGCACCCTACTCCTATTCCTCACTTGGTCAAACCTTTAAACAGTTAGGACCAAAGCCAAAATCCCCTCTCGATTCGTTCCATGAACGAGAGGTCCACAAATTGAGCGATCAAACCTTCCTACAGTTAGGATCGTCTCAAAATTCCCACTTGGTCAAACCTTACTACAGTTAGGACCACAACCAAAATCTCCTTTCGATTCATTTTTGCGAACGAAAGGTTTACTTTTGAATTGAGTAATCAAACCTTATGACAGTTAGGGTTATTCAAACCAACCTATTTTCTCTAAGTGGAGATTCCACTGTGAGTTTCCTTTTCATCAGGAGATAGAATATAAAATTCTCCCTCTCCGATTCTGGGTTTATCTCTACCAACAAACAAGAGACCAGGAGATAGAATATAAAATTCTTCCTCTCCGATTCTGGGTTCATCTCTACCAACAAACAAGAGACCAGGAGATAGAATATAAAATTCTTCCTCTCCGAGTATGGGTTTATCTCTACCAACAAACAAGAGATTGAGAAATGGAATATACAATTCTTTTTCTCTCCGATTTTGGGTTCGTTGTCCTATATAGGAAATGCAACCTATTCACACTTTGAAATCCATGTTGTTCACACATGGGGGATGTTATCTCTATCCCTTATTAGAGATAAGCCTACATCTAACACATGTAGCCTACATATTCAACAGTGTAGTTCAAAGTCTAAAAGAGTTTAATTCTTTTAGCGCAACGTTATATGTGAAACGGACTTAGATAATTCACATACTAGCCCGATTCAAACGGTAATCGGTTCTTTTAGCACAACGTTATATGTGAAACGGACTTAGATAATTCACATACTAGCCCGACTCAAACGGTAGTCGGTAAAGGCATATCAAATCCGTTGATGGCTGAGGATTTGCCAAAAATCCTATGAGTATTATGGTTATTTATTCTAAACAAGAATGAGTAATCATAATAAAATCTTAATAAACAAAAGAATTCACTATATTAACCAAAAGAGTTCAAACAAAACAGCATAAAAAAAATATATGTATGTTTTCAAAATTACAATAATTTGTAATGGCGGAGTTCATCTTCTAATTGGGAAAGCCTTGTCAAAGAGTTCAAACGAAACAATATAAAAAATAAATGTATGTTCTCAAAATTACAATAATTTGTAATGGCGGAGTTCATCTTCTAATTGGGAAAGCCTTGTCGCAAAAGCCAGCTTGAGCTCAGGTATCAGATTTGCTTTAAATTTCCTTTCATCGATGCTTCGGATTTTGGCGGCTTCTTGCTCCTTGTCAGCAAAAATCTTGTCCTGAAGATTCAGTTGTCGGAGTGTAATCACCTCGGCTTGAGTTACCTCCGCTAGATCAGACTCCAAAAATTCACAAGCATCCTTAGCTTCGGCAAGTTGCTTTTCTAAATGAGCTATCTCTGCCCGACGCGACTCCAAGTCACGATACATGTCTACCTTTATTTGTGCTTTCTTGGCAGCGCTCACCTGGAGTTGATTGATGCGAGTTTTCAGTACTTGAAGTTCAGTTTCAACGGATTTCTGAGAATCACGCCATGCCTGTAGCCTCAGGTCCGTTTGAGAAGCGATGTAAGAAGGTGTGCCATTAGCTCGAAAGTTCTGCAACTGTTCAATGTGATGTTTCAGATCGACCAAATAGGCTTCAATAGAGTTAGACAATTCAGTGCACCCCTGTTATTTAATTCCTGATACATGGCGGTCGAGAGACTTCCTGAAAAGTTCAAATGGTGAACCTTTAAGAAGAATTCGATCAACCATGGCGTTTAAGAAAAGAACGAAGCTTTGGACGTCAACGCAGAGGGCAACTTGGTTTGGATCTTCATCTGCCAATAAAGTCTGAATACGTTCGGACAATGATGAAGAAAGAGCTGCAAGGGGAATAAATGGAGTAAGCACAAAAATATATACACTCGCTGGAAGGTTTCACAACCGGGTTACCTTGGCTTGTTGAGGTCATAGCAGATTCTATAACAACCGGGATTTGTTCAGGAATAACGCTTGTCGGTTGAGTCACTACACCAGACGATTGTTCACCTGAAACCCCTGATGGTTTCGGATCCAGAGCGACAAGATCTTGAGGAACAAGTTCTTTCAATAAGGAAAGGATGAATAAACACTCCGCGAATATTAATCTAACTTCGAAGCACAACTAGATGAGACATACCAAGTTGAGCCGAAGTAACAGGAGGTTGCTCTTCCACTGTAGCCTTCGACCCTCCTACTTCATGATCCACTGGAGTCGGAGCAGAAGGCACAACAGGTTCAGCTTCGACAATAGCGGAAGTCGAAGGAGCAGTGGCTGGTGGTTCAACTTCAGCTGGAGGACTTGCCAGAAGTAAGAAACCCAAACCTTCAGGTTGATCACATTCACCAATGACGGTAGACGCATCAACTTCGTTGGTTGGTCCTACGTCTAAAATTCTTATTTCAGTCCCCCAAGAACAATAAAAGATGAAAGTACAGTTGAAAACTGGAGTCTAAAAGAGTATACCTTTTGATGCACCTACTTCAGCTGAATCAACTCGCGTAGTTGGTCCTGCAGTAGCGGATGGAACCGGAGTTGATAGTATATCGGAGATCTCCTGGTGTACATCTTCAGAAATGTCAAGATCGAAGTCTCGCTCATCGAAATCTCCGATACCCATATCATGGGTAAGTTCTATGTCTTTCGGTTCGTTGACAGGAAGGTCTATTAAGCAGAAGAATCCGTCAACATATATGCAAGAAATATGAAAGAATCAAAACAAATAAAGTGAGATTACCTTCAACAATAGTTGCGGGATTAGCAGCGCTACTACCCGCACTCACCTCCTTTAGTTTAACTAAAAGAAGATAAAACACACAAGTTAGTAGGAGAGGAACATGTTCCGATTCACTTATCTCCCGGAAATGCCCCCCAAATGAGAAAACATTTGTACCTGTGTCGGCAGTTGGTGAGGTCGATGTAGTGGCCGAGAGGCAGGTAGTCCAGCACTTGAGGGGTTCTTCACATCCATTCGCTTTTGCACCTGTGGTGATGAAGCTTGGACTCATCAACATCCATTAACCCGGAGAAGCAAGGCTCGGGCAACGATTCCCCTTCCCTTCTGGCTCCAGCTATAATGGCAAAGAGAGAAAATAAGATGCTATATTCAAAGATGAAATAATGAAAAACGAAACAAGAATGAGCATCTTACCCCTCGATCAATCTGGAATTATCCTGATAAACTCTCTTCAGGCAACGAGAGATTGAACGTTGTTGATGAGCATCTTCTGTAACCCTTTTCGAAGGCAGCGAGAACTCCGAGGAACTCGGAGCTCTCATGGCGAAACTTGAACTGCAATTCAGACCCTTGAGACAGGGGCTGGGTTGAACTTCCAAAAGAGGCAGAAGATCGGATCTCCTTTTCTGCTGGAATAAGGCGGGGTGGATCCTTCCTCTCTTCCTTTCTTCTTCAATCTCTCAAGCGCAGACCATCTGACTGTCATCTTGTTAGAAGACGATAAGGGAATATTCTTCTCCATCATTCGAATACCCTTAGAAGGAGCACCGGGTGATTTGGGTGAAGAAGCTCGACGAGTCCTGTGAGCCACGGGAGACGGAGGGACATCAGCCTCTGCTTCATTTCTACTCTCATCCTCTTCGCTGGATGTTTCAAAGTCGTCACTTTCTTCGGAATCAGCTATCTGTTTTCCTTTGCGGGAAGATGTAGCAGGTTCCTTTCCTTTTTTAGATACAATTCTCCGAACCACGGCCTCGGATTCCAGTTCGGAAAGCTTCTTCTTCGCAAGAGGAGTGTTGGCGGCTAAAATCCACCGGCAATAAACAAAGGTCATGTGGAGTTCAGGCTCAGCAACAGGCAGACTAAATTGAGCTCCGGTACAGCCGGCAACATTCCAGAACCAGGCTCGTACTCCATCAATGAGGCCTCCGTAGTTTATTAACCATTTATTGGGATTCCCGATGTACAGTTGATCGTAGCCGAATTGTCGCGCAAAACGGCAAGGAAAATAAGGCTCAATCCTGCAAAGGTTCTTCGACCGAAAAACATTATAGCCTGGGCGAATGTTCATGAGCCAATGGAAGCTACCCACGTCGAGAGAAGTCCTGTTAGCTCCAGGCATTTCCTCGTCAACGAGTGTATCATTATAGGCACCAGAAAACTGAGGGAAACACTTGTAAAATTCCCAGCACTTGGCATTCTTGAACTGCCTCACTCGGTCAATCCACGGTCGGGAAGGATATAACCACTTACATCCTTCTAAGAGCTGCAACAAGGGGATTTCTGGATCAGACGCGTCAGGTGCTGACATCATGTCCGCTCGATGGAGAACTAGCCACGCCATTAAATATGTGTACGGCAGTTCGACGCTCGACAATGGAATTTTAGTTGAAGGCTCAGCACCCACTTTGGTAAAAGTGGTAGATAGGTTACGCAAACCGCTATGGAGGTCAGCGATCATAGCGGAGAGTAAGGATAACCTACCCCCAACAGCTAATTGCACGGCGGGAAGAAGAACCTCAAGAGGAAGCGCCTCGGAAGACTGATGCGGCACTACACATTTCTTTAGCCATATGGCCAGATAACCAGAAAGAAGAGTCGCAGGCTTCATTCTCTTGGTGGCTTGCCATAAGAAAGTGCTGAATTTAGTGCCCTTAAGAAAACCGCCTTCAGATGACTCGGTTCTATAAGATTGGGCATTAATCTTCGTAATCAGCCTGTTAACGTCCGAAGGGGTCAGAATCGGTGATTCGCAGACAGCTTCACCGGTCGGGCTCTCGAGATTCTGAAACAAATAGTCAGCGAACTGTTTTAAACTGACTCGAGCTGCCTTCTTACTCTTTACTTTAATCTTGGCTATCGCTATTTGATAGTGACAAGTTAATTCCCAGAGTATGTCATAAGCAGGAGAGCCAGCCTTCTTCATCTTCATGAGCTGACGATTGTTGGGAAAATATTCTTGATAAGGAGTGTTCCCCAATGGCAGTCCAGATACTTGCATCATTTCGTGGAGCGGAAGCCCTAACTCCCCATACTTGGTAAGAAATGTATTGGCCTCCGGAATATAAGACTCAAATAAAGCAAGGAAATGATCTACGCTGACTGGAAGACCATGCATGCTGGCTCGGATCGGAGCATATAACCCCAAATTCCTTAACTCTTGATCCCAACGATTGAGTACATACTTGGTCATCCTAGCCCACCATTTGTCGGGAAGAGAATGAACCCATCCATAACATCTAAATTTCGGAATGGGGAGTTCTCGGCCAACCCTAGCGAGCCTATTCTTTACGGTATTGGCCCTTATCATTAGTTCGTTCTGAGGCCCGCTATCTAGTCCAAATATCCCTGGGTGAAGGCCACGGACATTATGCCTGCCAATGGAGCCAGGAGCACTGACATCTTTGCCAATAAATCCACAATGGATATGCTCATGGTCTTCTGTTAGATGCCACGCCATTTTTCTCGAAACAGCAAGATTCCTTAATTGCAGAATTGAATATTGACGAGGGAATGGAGGAAGAAATAGAAAAGCACCTTCATGCTCATTCAACCAAATTTCAGAGCCACGGCAGAGATTGTCTGGATCTTCTATCGAATCTCCGAACAGATAGTCAGGCTTCTTCAACGGTTCAGTAGAATCTCTAGTTGGAGTTAAGGGTGAGTCGGTCAGCAGAGCACGCAGAGTGCGACGGCCTCCCTCGCAAATCAACTCCGGAACATTATTATCACGATCTTCATTAAATTGGCGGGCCTCTCTAACCAGAAAGTCGCCGCGAAAGGAGGCGTGAAGAGTACCACTCTGGCCTGGGTCCTCTCTATCAGAGAAGGCCACAGAGGGAAAAGGGACTACAAAGAAAAGTTGGAAAACAGTTGTGTAAAAGAGGCTAAACAGAACAAAGCCCCGCTCTAAGTGACCGCGACACCATTTACTGTCGTGCGTTACCGCGGCAGGGTATGTTGCCGCGTTCAGCCGCGGCAGCACGTACTGCCGCGGTAACTAAACAGCGGCCCCTTGATTTCGACAAGACACGAGTTCGACAAAAACTCGCATCTTGACTGTGGTACATGTCTTGATTGAACAAGATATGTGTTTTTAAAGCGTCAATCCTCTCGATGGAGGATGTCAACTCTTCCCGAATGCCTCTCAAAGGAGGCAAATGAGGTTATACATGCAAAAACAGTAGTTTTGAAGGGGGGAAGTGTTGAAAACTCACCTCGGCAGCCTCGACCTCCTCAGGTGCTGGTGCCGCCGATTTGCCCTTCGAAGCACGAGCCTTCTTTGGTGACATATTCAAACTGCCTCAAATAACAATGAAATTAGGGTTTTGAGACAAAATTTCAAAATAAAAAGCAAAACTAACCCAAAAGCAAAGGATAGGTTTGGTTCTACCTGGGGATAGAGGGGAATAGATCCGAAAGATGAACACAGCAAAGGAAATCTCAAAATCCAAGAAGAGTGCTCAAAACCCTAGATCTCTTTTGAGAAAAAGATCGACCAAATACGAAGAGGTGAAAGGGGAAAAGCCAAAGAAAACCTTTTATAGGGTGTTTGAAGAGGTTTCGAACTCAAAGGAGCGGGGAAAAATAACCCGAAGAAGCCCAAACATCAGATTTATAATCTGATTGGCCGAGGCGCTGCGTGGCACTCGATACTGTCGCGCTCTAGCGCGACAGTCTATGTTGTCGCGCTCAAGCGCGGCAGTATAAGCTGCCGCGGCAGCTAACACACCATGGTTCATTCTTGCTTGTAGGAACACTGTGCATACACGATAATTCTTCGACGTTTGAACACATACATCTCCTGCTGTATTTGGAACACATACCCGAACACTCCGATGAGTATATGAGTATAAACTGCATCTCCTATTTTTAACAACAGTTCCTGATTCAAGACTTTCGACAACGGCCACGCGATAACGGCAGTACCGGGGGAATTTTAACTATTCTACCAACGCACTGAGTAACAAAAGAATAAAGAAGTCAAGGATTAAGCCAAATTCAAATATATCATTCTATGCCACTTCTCAAAAGCAAGGACCTGGGAGAAATTGCAAGGAAACTTATCATATCCAAAAGTGTCCCAGATCCTCTCTAAAAAAAATATGAATAGTTGAGATACTTTGGTAGGGGTAATCTGTAGGCCGTCGAAATAAATGCTTGCCAGACATCCAAAATACACACCAAAAATATATGGGAGGAAGCATTATTACACGTCATCAGGCAACGACAAGGTGGCGCGGAGGCGCATGACGTCGCCGATAGCGAAGTGCACGATAAGGCCGGCGGCTAAGGCGGCGACAAGCACATAGTCCGCCTAAGGCGCGACAGCTTGTCGTGTCGCGGCTTGGGCGCTGCAATCTAGGGTGCCGCGGCTATGTTAAAGGAGTGTTGCAGCAGTTACGAAACAGTTATATGATGATTTTTGAGGCCCACGTGGCAGCATACCAGAAACAGAACGTGTGCTGACGTGGACAAGCAGTTAAACCACGAAAAAAGTGGTTAAAGGTCATGGGAGAACGGTTTTAAGCACGATGGAACGTGCTGATAACCGTCTCTTTGGCCGCGGCAGCCTATACTGCCGCGCCAATAGCCGCGGCAGTGTAGACTGCAGCGGCCAAAGAGAAAACACTCGGTCAGTTATTTTGCCCCCGTTTCAACTGTGGTGCACTGAGACCCCTATAAATACCTCCCTACACACGAAATAAAGGACAGAGGGCATTTTGGAGCAGAAGAGACTTGAGCTTTCAGTGATTTTGAAGAAGAGAGAGAACTTTCACCCTTTGACAAGCATCATTCGGTGATTCCTAGAGATCTAAGCTCAGACTTGATCTTTGGAAGAACGGACATCTTACATCGATAAGATATTCGTTTTTAAATCTTTACTTCGATAAACGAAGGAGAGATCCCTAAACACCCTCACGATCTTTGAATCGGTGGTCAACGAGCCAAAGCACTCACGGCACAGGCAAAGTCCCACAAAGCAGGAGTTGATAGACAATTTCTGTGTTATTTTCTCGAGAGTTGTAATTTTTGTTTAGTTTCATTGTAATTTTGTGTAAACAAATCAAAGTTTAATGGAATCGGCAATGGAGTCAACTTTCGCTGAAAACATGCGCGATTCTGAGTTATTTGAGGTTCTGTCGAATTTGTAACGTAGCGCGGAAGTGATAACCTTGGAATCCACCAAGGGTGTTCTCTAAATCCACAAAAAACGATCTCCGAATCCACGAAGAATTTCGAATCCATGAAGAAAATATTGAAAGAGTAATTTTATTGATGAAAAGATATACATCTATAGGGCTTTCAATTCTCAGCTTAAATAGAAAATAAACAAGACTCCTAGTAAGACTATAATTACAAAGAAATAAAAAGTATCAAATTCTATCCTAAAAAAACTCCTTATAATAGAGGAAACAAATCATGAATCAAAATTGAATTTGTTTCCTAATCTAATTGGACTCTAGTATTAAATTTATTTTCTAATCTTAATAGACTCCAATTTTATTACTAAAAATAAACTAAAAACTGATTATTTTTGGATTTTAGTCAAAACTGGGTATTACTGATGATATTTTAAAAATCTGACAATCTGGTTGGCTCAGTCTCGTCGAGATAGGCGATTTACATATATAATATGTTAGAATTCGCCTTTTGACTTGAAAAATATGATTGTTTATTTGTGAAAGTCAATTTATACGTGTAGCTCGTGATTATCCGAATCCTCCATGATATTGTCCGTTAAGCGTTTTAAGTCAATTTGACTCTACAAGAACAAACTGGTCCATGTATATGTTAGGACCACCTTTGGGACCTCATTAGGTTCTCTAAAATATTATATAATAAAGAAGTAGAGGATGACACTTGGCTCGGTATACTTTTACTCTTGTAGGTACAAAGAGGACGTGACATCCGTTCGAACAAAAGTCCTACAACAAATGAATCAAATTTAAAACTTGCATTGGAGATATATGTGAAGTCATCCTTCGCTTCTATATGATTTTCTATATAAAACTTTTTATGTAATTTCTTTTGTTTCACCAACGGGGATCGCTACAAAAACTGCATTTGCTTCTAAAAATGAATTTGTTAACCAAAATTAATGATGGTAAATTGTAGCAATTTGTCCATTGTTTGTTGATAAATTCTCTCCCTAATTGTTTGATCTAAACAATCAGGCTTTATCTTAGATTCTTACAAAAACAACTCATTTTCTACCTAAACCTCTATAGAAAACTATTCTATAAGTAATTAGATAACAAGTTATATGAACAGAATCCTTCTTGCACAAATAAATAATCGTTTTCTAAGGGTAATCAGATATTAAATGGTATAAATGAAAGTCACCATTCTTGGGAAAACTTTGATAATGTCTAAGTGGCGGAAGATATTTTGGGCCCAAATAAAATTTGGACGGCAAGAAGCACTTAGGCAACTACAAAACGGCACTTGGAGCTTGGAGTATGAATCCGGCAACAAGAGAATTTTATATGCCATTTCAATTTTGGATGGATTAGGCGATTTTGTATAGGGATGTCAGTAGGCTGTTCATTGACAAAGACTAAGCCCTAAAAATAAATTAATTAGTATAGAAGCACAAGAAGTGCTTTGTGTTTATTGAAAAGCCATGACGCATGTCCACTTCCTCGCTTCAAGGGAGTCCAAGTTAGGGCCACAAAACACCAAATTAGATCGTTTCCATTATGTAATAAAATTTCCAAGATGGGTAAATTAATAACTTTTTATATGCAGATGTGGTGAACAAACCAAGTGTAAAATGCATACAAATATGTATGACCAAATCTCGGCCTTTATCCCTAGAGCATTATTTTGATGCTTAAGATAAAAGAGAGGCCATTTCTATTTCATTTGCAGCGAAAATCCTCTCCTCTTATCTACACCTATAACTTTTTAGTAAGAATCCTTGAGATTCTTATGCAAATATTAATTAGACAATTTTTTAAATAATTAGTTATATTAAATAGAGGAACATTCTATTTTTATTCTTTAACAGCTGCGAAGGGTGTGATTTGTAGTTGACCATAAATTGTAAGATAAGTAGCAAATATGATCATTCCAATAGCAATTTTAAAAACATCAAAAATGGGAGAGGTTATACAAGTGAAAAACTATATTAAAATACCAAAGTTTTAAATACAAGCGGATTATGATTTTACTTTTGGATGCTACATTTGAATATCATGCTTATCTATTTAAACATTTTAAATGCCCATTCCATTGTTGATGTGGGACTAAGTTTAGGGGCATTGTAATCACTCCACAATAAATACGCCACGTACTCATCACGATATGATAACTAGGACATCCTAGTATCACCGTAATGCGATATGGACTCTACAGGTGGCTCCCACCACATTCACACGGTGTAGCGCTTAGTCCCGCATAGCACTTAGCTCCACACTTTTGGCTAGCTAACTGCTTTAATACAATTTGTCATGCTCCAGGTCGTGAGCCCGTTAGTGCATTGTATGTCATTGACCCACTGAGTGTAGCGGGTTGTATGACTCAAATCTCTTTTAAAATTGACTAGTCCATGCTACAATTAAATCCCATACTTATCTAAACACTTTAGATGCCCAATCCATAGTTGATGTGGGATTAGGTTTGAGGGCATCACAAAAGGTATTACCTACATACATTATTTTTTCCAAACAGTAAACATTTCATGGTTTCTATATCTTTGAAATCTATGATTTTAAGAAATATGTTAGCTATAAACTAAACTTTTGATCATTTTGTTGATATAATCGGCGTCAATCATAGATATTTACTCTTAAAAGGACCGGAAACCTTGTTATATTAACCAACAAAATTCCATTATAACTTACATAGGGCGACGACAAGAGCAAAATTTTCCATTTCCTATAGCCATGTTTGTCTTCCTCTTGTTAATCACCTAGCATTAGCACGGCCACATCTAGGATGTGGACTTTAGGAACAAAAAGCACCTTCTAAAAGATAATAATGAAAAGTAACCTTGAGTCATTTTCTTGTTTAAGTATGAACTAGGTTGCTTGAACTTTTCTTCTTAGTTAATGGTAACTCTCCTCCTCGTTATTATCTAGACATGGTTTCCTTTTGTAGGGAACCTAGCAACTTTGGTATATAAGTGGATTCTAGTGGAGGCTTTTACCTTTTTAGGTCCTCTAGCAAATATAGTTGACAAAGACATTTTTTAATTGAGACAAGAGGTTCAAAGGGTATAGACATGTTGTATTAGAAACAAACGAAAAATCCAAAATCAAAGCAATTTCAACATGAAATTTTGAAAGTAAATTTGGTCATTTTAGTCTTAGGCAAAAGTCAAGAGGAAGTGCTATTATCATAAATGTATAGTCAAGTACAATTTCTACAAGTTTGAAAAAGAAATGTTCCCTGGATGTATTCTTTTATATTATGGGAGTGTAGCTACTTATACAAACTATTTTATTAGCGTGTACATGCTCTAAATTTTAGAAAGTTTATTTCTTCCGTATGCTTAAGAGAATCTTAGCATTATAAGAGGATAGCTTATGCACGTTTTGTTTCGGTTTACCAAAAAAAAAAAACTATTTTGCCCTTCAAATTGTGGGCAAAAAAGTAATGTCTCAGATCATATCATATCATATCATACTCCTTTTAAAAGAGGAAGTTGTGGAAAAACTTTTCAAGGACTATATTACCTCTATTCTTTTTTAATATTACATTCTAATACTAGCTAAACTAAATTAATTATCATTGTTAATTAATTATATTATATATCACTTTAAGTTTGTATAATTTGGTCCCTAAAACTTTCAACATTATTGTAAAACTATACATCATATTAATTATTAGTAATGTATAATAATAATTGCATGTCAATAAAATATTTATAGAAAGAGTAAAAAACATAGAATTGTCCTAAAATTATACCATGAAACTCATATAAGAAAATTACAAAGAGCATTTTTATGTTTAGGTAACAGGACAGAAGGTATAAATATTAACTTTTAGATAATATTAGGATATTTAAGTGAACAAGATACGTTATCTAAAATTTAAAAAAAAGTGCAGAAATATACAAGTGGAGGTATATAAGTATAATTTTGGTAAACTATAAGGTATTTAAGTTCAGTTAAGCCAATAAAAGATTTGAGACATTTGTTATCTACAAACAATAGTATATGATCCCATTGATAAATAATACTCATCATACAATATGAGGTCATATGCTTAGCTTATATTTATATAGTAGAAGAGATGTGGAAAAATTAAAGCATCATATTTTGAATGAGTCTCAAGATTTTAAATTATTTCATGAAAGTATATACTTCGCTTAGAAAACTTTAGAAGAGGCTTTGGAAGGTCTACTACAAAATATTGGACATCAAATGAATATTGAACAAATAAATCCATGATATCAGATTGTAAAATTAGGAATATGTATGTAATACTAGGTGTCATACAAGATTATATTCATACATAACATGACATTGTAATATCTAATCTAACATATTAATAAATTTTAAACATAAGAATTTGCATCATTACTATGACGCCCTTGGTTTCACTCAAGGCTGTAGTCTAAGGTGAACTCAAAGATGTCAAACATGTCATGCACCCAACACTATTCAATAAAATATCCATTGTGGAGTGCCTACTAACTATCTACTAATAAATGATGGCAAACTATGCCGAGTCTCCGTCAACCTGTGACTTTCCGAACCCCTAACTTGCTGCCTAAAAAAGATGGAAACAACGAGCGTCAAAGCACTAACGAGAACATCTCCACCGTCCCCAGGGAAAAATGGGTAAGGTGTATAAAAATACAAGTTATGGCATATATAAATATATAAATACTACATCCTGAACTAAGAGGAATTAATATTTAGAAACTCACAACATGAGAATGAGTACGTTGAGCGAAATAATCAAAACAAGAAAACCCTCATATATATACCATGTATCTCAAATTGTGGATCACTAAATATTAACTCAAAAATCCTATGAATAAAATAATTAACAAAGAACAATACATTACCAAGCCTCATCCATAACAAATCATATCATAACGACTCATATTTTCCTCGGGTAGTTGGTCGGGAACAAAAATAAATATTCGGTAAAAGATCTTTTCTAGGATACGTAGTACATAACAAACCATAACCTTATACTCTACCCTCAAGGTAGGTAACACGGGAGCAAATTTATAATTTTGTATGATTCCCTACAAAGAAAATAGTGTGGAGTATAGGCGCTCACAATATCATATGGCTCATCGTAGTATTTTGTGATTCATTACCTTACTCGAACACCCTACGAAGTATAGGCATATCAGCCTAATCCGAAACACAATGATGCATAATGGAGTGTAGTCCATTGCGATCTCATTGCAGTATACCAACTAACGTACTTTGAGTGTAGTCAACCACGGTCTCATTGTGGTGCACCAACTAACCCCACTCAAGTATCCAAAATCACCATAAAACGAAACAAATGTTATTCCCTATCATAACAAGCTCAAAATTTTAGACTACGCGTATCAATAGGCTCGTGCATGCTCAAATTTAGCACGTGTCCTCTCACGGTCTCGCACGTGTGTCGACGTGCGACTCGCACTTCGTGTTCACGATCAAAAGCACGTGGTAAAACAACTTGTGCAAAATAGATCAAATCGGTCGACCGACATAACACATCGGTCGACCGGCAGCGACAAATATGCACACATAGATAGCTTCGGTCAGTCAACCGATTACCTAGGTCGGTCGACTGACCAGAGAAAATTCTCTAGTTTCCTACAGACTAATTGGTCAACCGATTTCTTTGATCAGTTGACCGATGCTGGTGACAAAACATAATTCATGGTTTTTTCTTTATCATGAACAAAAATCAAAATTTCTCAAAAAGAACTCATGTATAAAACTTGATTTAGTGTAATTAGGGTTTACTTTACTACATGAAAATACAATTATAAACATTTTGGGAAATCTAAAAACTCTTAACATATTTATGTTTGAAAATTCATCATGAAAACAAACAACATTAACAAAATCTCATGTTAGATCTATTTCAAATCTTAAACTCAAATCAAAGAAATTCGTTTCGTAACTTTTAAATCAGAAAGATTAAATCTTTGTGTTATACAGATAAAAAAGGGGTGATCTTTACGCATAAAATAGGTTTTAAAATCCAATAAAACCTAAGAAAAATGGGGATGGAGAAAAATGGGGATGGGATTGGAGGAGATGAAACTCACCTCAAAAATTTCGTGTTGAACTCCCACACACGTAAGGAACTCGATCCTCCCTCACCGAAGCCGTCGATCTCGCCCTCCTCTTGGTATATATATATATATGAGATCAAACAGGCCCAAACCGATCCGACCCGAAACCCAAAACCTATGCACCCATCGATCGACCAATTGCTAGTGTCAGTCGATCGACCACTGTCCATTGGTCGACCGATTGCTAGGGTTGGTCGACCGACCAGTGATGATTTCAGCCAACAGTTGTTCATGCTCACACACACACACACACACACACACATATTTATATGTACTTAATCGATCTCAAATGTATTACAATCATGTTCATTCATCCTAGAATAATATCAACCATAATAAAACTCATTTAATGTTATTTGCCAAAATATTTTCGAAATTATGGGGTTTTACAAATACATATGCTTAAGATTTGGGAGAGCCGAGAGTGAAGAGATTTGGGAGAAGAACTATGATTTTTGTGGGTTTCGATTATTTCCCAAATACAATCCGAAATTAAGCCCACAATCAAATTAAAAATATCATGATTTTCTTGATATCTTCAAAGTAATATATCGTTCATATTTTCAATAACGGTCGATATTTTAAAAAAATCACCAAACAAAATAAAAAAATATAAAATTATTACCAAGATAAAGTTTTTAACACTGATATATTGGCTGATATTTAACAGAATGCCTATAAGAGCAAATATGTAAATGTTATTTAGATATTAGTTCCTTGATTTTAAATATCTTATGATTCTATGTTATTTCCTCAAATTTTAAAATTGCTCATAATTTTATTGAGTAATATTAAATTATTAAAATATTTTGAGGGACAAATTATATATAAGCCATATTTAAAAGAAGAGTTAATTTTTTAAAAATACTCCCAACTATGGGGATTGTCTTAAAAAACCCACTCAATTGATTCAGTTTGACAAAACCCCATTATTATGGGGGGTGTTATAGATAACCCCTCTCAGTGTTGGTGCAATTTTAGAAAACACCTCTCAACTATAGCGTGTCTTATAAAAACTCCCCAGATCTTTTACACTTCCATCAAAAAACCTCCTTAACATAGTTACTTTAATCTGTGATTTGAACAAAATACCCTCTTGAAGAAAGTGATTTAATTAAAAAGAAATCCTCAACCAATAATAAAAGGACCACAACTAATTTACAATTCCTTTTTCCTCTATATCACATCTTTTTCTTCATATGGAAAAAAACGAAGGTAATTCTTTTATAATTGATTGGTTTTTTATCTTTTTAAGTGAAATACTTGTCACATAGTATATAAAACTCAATGATATTAGATTTGAGAGGCAATATTTAAGTGAGAAAAGTCCACAGCGGTTAAATCAAATTTTTAAGTTGAGATAGATTATCTACAAAACACCCAAAACTTGACGGAGATTTACTCGGTTTTAAATAGTTGGGGGGGGGGGGGGGGGGGGGCCCCACAGTTGAGGGGAAGTTTTCTAAAATTAACCCTTAAACAAAAACACAACTTAAGATAATGTGCTATTAATTTTAAAAGAGTAGAGTTTATAGCAAGTCTATCACTCAATGAACTAGTTTTATTATATGTGAGTGCTAATAAAGTTATTTAGTCATGTAAGTAGATGTACCATTAGATGTAAGTGCTAATAAAATAGTTTAGAAATATAAGTACGTTCACTATTGTAGTATAGGGGTTGTACGTGTAATATTGACGAAAGAAAAAAAAGGGTTTGGACTGCTTTTCCTTTCTACTGGAAAAAAAAAAGAAAAAAAACTTTCTGCCGCCATTTGCTTTTTGTGTTTCGTATTTCTAGTTGGATGTAGTCTTTGGATTGTAGACAAACTTGCGTTTCATGTAGAGTGAATGAGGGAAAGGAAGTGCGGTTTCCTCCCTCTTTCGTTGAAGGATAATTTGTTCGGTTTTGTGGATGGAGGCCCTATCATGGGAGGGGTCCACCACGATAAGAATAATGTGAGTCGAGGCATTATGTAAAGATTCACATTTTTATTTAAAAAATATTTTTTAATGATCCGATTATGTTTCATGCTGATTATAAGCTTTCAAATATCACTTTCACACGAAGTTAGCATATTTGGAAAGAAGATAAGAATTAAAATTTCATGGTCTATAGTTCAAATTATCTTTACGTTGAGTCATGACAGTAACAGATTCATGCGGATGAGGACGTTAATTCACATAAAGGTAAATTACGGAAAAATGTCCATGAGTTATCAGGGTGATTTGTAAAGCATTTTCCATGAAAACATTTCATGAAAAATAAACCATAGATAAAAGAGTTTTCTTTTTTGACATACAATTTAGCATAGGAAGTCAAAATCTCGTGCCATACTTGTGTTCTCATGATGTTAATTAGTCAAAGACTCAAAGCCAAGATAAGCCCATAACTTTCAAATATTCTAATCCCATCATGCACCATGTATGAGACCATCATTCGTTGCCGTGTCAATCTCTAACCAAACGGGATAAGAATATCAAAAAAGATGAACAGAATTTATAGCGTCGAGCTTCTTCTTTTGTCGGAAGCGGATGCAAGCTCTAGCAACTTGCAAGAGGGTAGGATTCTCAAGGGATTTTGCTTATTCGTATGGTTGTTCTATTCTCTTAGTATTTTTGTGTTATTGAGCTCTCTCTTTCCATATATCTCTGTCCCTTTTTGTTTTTGTTGTTGGATGTATTCTCTTTTGAATGTCTTGAGATTGCGTTGCTTGGATTGTATTCGTACACGACTCTATGGCTGTGTTTACTTGGTGGGAAGTGGGAGCTTTTCACATTGATACCCACTTTAAACAGTTGTTCTCAAAATGGACGTAAAGCTCTAGGATGGGGACGCCAAAACTTCTTCATTATTGGAATTCAGGGCTTGTTTAGTTGAATATATTTTGAAGATAAAGCATGGAAAACTATCATTTACCGCGATCCACATTTAACATTCCACTATTCACATTTAACTTATCTCTAATAGTTGTATCATGCATTAGGACTATAAAATTACAGCCCTCAATCTTAACCATAGACTTGTAGTCTGTTTTTCGGTTAAAGGGAAATAGAGTTGCGTCATCAAATGTTATCGCCAGGTTTCTGGTTTCAGATTTGATTGTAAACAAGGTAATTGAAAATGATGATTAGATTTACAGTTTGCGAAAAAGGTTGTAGTATTTATTGATGCCAATTTCTTGCAAGAAATGTTCAAATCCTTTTACTAAAAAGTAAAATTTAATGTCTTAGCCATTAAGATATTTGGAGCAAATCAGAAAATATACAACATTCTACAATTTTGGATAAGTAAACACTTGAATTGCAATAAAAAATATTTTTTTATAATGAAATATGCAAATCACTTCTTTTGCAACTTAGCAAACTTGAATTGAGACTTGAGAAGACGTTCCCTCTAAGAAGAATCCGAAGGAAAGCATAAATCACAAGGCCTAAGAAGCATAATTGCTTACAAAGATCTCCAACTACAGATAGCGTCCAGCAATCCGAATATTGATATTTTATTTCTTTGAATGAAAAGTGTTGAGGCCTTCCTTCATAATTTAGAACCGGCCTTCCTTTTGACAGAGAAATTTGGGCTTCATTTGTGAGATAAGTCCTGGGCTATACATAGGCTCATGCTATCTTTATTAAATTGCAATTGTTTTCCCCACAGAGAGGATCCAAAGTTACCGTATCATTAGACGGGCAAATGGGCTGAGTGCAGTCCATAATACGTGGATTATTTCCCCACCAGTAATTAATGGGCGCCATATAGGCTCATGCTATCCATACTAAATTGCAATTATATTCAGCTTTTGCTCCCAAAAACAAATTTAACCCTGACTTGGATCTAACGATTATGTCAAAGCCTCTGAATTTTTTTTTTCCGCATTAAAATCCACTTTTAGTTAAAAAAAGCCGGGGAGGGGGTGGGGGATAGGGATGTTAAATGGGTGGGTTTTGGTATTAAATGGGCGGGCCATAAATGGGCGGGCATGTTTTACCCATTTATCCATTTATGGTCCATTTAACATTTTCTAAATGGGCGGGTTTTTACCCGCACATTTAATAAACGGACCGCTCATTTGCCCATTTAACTATAGTAGCTATATATGTATAATACTTTTAGGGTGTTTTTTATAAACTTTTAGGGTTTTTTTTGTAAACTATTGGGGGCTTTTTGCAAAATTTAAGGGGATTTTTGTAAACTTTTTGAATTATCAAAATATGCACGGACATGTACATAACCCATTCAGGAATAGCATGAACATATTGAAGAAGATAGCATTAAAATTACCAATCATGTATTTTTTTTCTTTTTACTATGCCAAGCGCAAAGAACTCAATGAATACATCACTTGCAAAATGATATACATTGTTTATTGCAATAACCAATGCCACAAAAAGCCACTTATGCCACATCAAAAAGAAATTCAAATAGAGCACAACTTTTTCGAACGTGCAAACCTGTCTTATGAATAACCTATTTCAAATTTCAAGATTCAATGTAGTAATGTTCTGTAAGGTCATGAATATAGAGTGCTGCATAATACTTCAAATGTTTGACAAGCATAAGTTTTTTGTTACTATCCATTGTTATACCAAATTTTATTGTATACAGAATTCAAGAAGTGAATTTTGATTTAGACAATAGATCATATACTTAGGACTGAGGAATTGAATGCAGATAATTGGCAAATTCATTTGTTTTCAATATAGATGTTAAGAGGAGTCAGTAGGATGTGATTAGCGAAAAAGAGATTATTGATCTTGTACTAATTATTGATTTGGACCAAGGTTGCATAGGTACGGGTACGGACACGGGTACAGGTACGGGTACGGGTACGGGACACGACAAATTTGTAAAAAGGTTAGGATCAAGATGCTAACCACATGGTCTGGTTAGATAGTTTCATGTTTATCAAGTTGGGTGGTTATCTTGAATATCTAAAGGATAGGATCAACCGGAGTGTAATCCCACGGTTGTGATTAAACCATGATGGGTAGGGTTAATCACAAATATCTATTTAAAGGGTGGGAGTCCATCCTCTCAACCGTATGCAGAAAAGAGACCTAATTCCCATCATTGGCTACGGGAGGAGAGAGGAGAAGACTTCCATTATTTTCGTCGGTGAACGGTAATTAATTTATATTTCTAGTTCAATTATTCATGTCTAGATCGTTAAATTATCCAACAGTGGTATCAGAGCCTGTTTGTGCATGAATTTTTTTTGATCTAGAATTAAAGTTTTTATTTTCGGATTTATTAAAAAAAAAGAGGATCTACGGTTGCATCCAGTGCTTATGTTTGCATCTGCGTTTTTGTTTGCCGTCAAACGCTGGAAATAGATCAACGTTAAAAAAAAAGGGATTCAGCGTGTTTTCTTACGATTGATTACTTGTTTAATTCAATCTTATCTCCGAAGAACTCACGGCCACAGCAAAGTTAAATAAAAAAAATAAGGGCCATCTTTGAGTTCACTTTTTTTTTTAATGCCGCATCAACCATGGCTGCTCCTCGCCATGCCACGCCCTCTATGCACGCGCTCTCTCTCTCTGCGGATTCGGTGCTCAGCGGTGAGCGGCGGCCAGTGGCGGGGTTGCGGCAGGTGGCGGGGTTGCGGCCGACGGCGGAGGGTCGGTTCTGTGGGAGATTGGGTGCTGGCGGCGGCTCTTGGGTTGGGTGGGTTTATGGTTAGGGTTTAATTAAGGTTATAATTAATTAATTAATTCAGACCCAACCCATTATGAAATGGGTTAGACCCATTAATTTTCAGACCCGACCCATTACAGTTTTGACCATTCATTTTGTTTTGGTCGCTACAGGCCCGTTTTAAGTCCGATTTGAGCCCATAAATAGTCGTTGGAAAGATCATTTTGTGTTCTTTTCAACTATACAATTTTTATTTTAATTTTATAAAGTTTTAATACAGAAATTTGGACAATTCATAAAGATTTTTGTATGCACATAAAGATAATTGATTTACTCTGATTATATCCTTAATTCAGGTGGGGGTAAATATTTGGGTTCATGATAAAACGGACTACAGTATTAGATCAACCTATGGGGTTAAGGAAGATCAGTAAAACAGTCACTTAGAAATTATGATAGAGTAGGTTAGTGTCTTGCCCAAAGGTGACCAACCTATAATACCCTAATTTTCTAAGGTTGAGTTTACTCTCATTTGGACTGGAAGGTTGCACTTATCTGTGGGTGGACTACTAGTCTTGCCCAAAGGTGTCTGGGAAATCCTCTACATGATAAGTGGTGCAGGATAGTTGAAGCATGTCAGTGAGAGGAGAATAACCCTATTGCCCAAAGGTTAGGAAGTGTTCAAATCAAACTGACACTGTGTAGGCTAGTTCTGTAGGTGATTATATATCACATTTGGGGGGCGAATAGCATGTCAAATCACTTGCCCAAAGGTGTGATGAGATGATGCACCCGCCTGTCCCGCAGAGTGGAAGGTTGCATACGTAAAACACTCTGACCCATCCATTCTAACCCTAAATTGGATGTGGAAATATTAAAGTTAATTAAATTAAAGGTCTCATTTGATTTATATGTCCATGGTTTAATACAGATGGACGGACAGTTTATCCAGAAGCGGAATGAGGAATCCGTTAGAGCGAGACAGTACAGTACAGTTTGTAGGGATTTAGTTCATGTTTGTTGTGAAACAAATTTAGTTGATGTTCCTTCAAATTCTTGGTGGATTGATTCTGGTGCCTCTGTGCACATTTCAACTTCATCACATGGAATAATCCACAGTCGGAAGGCAAGGGCAAATGAGCAGCTATTTTTGGGAAACTCACAGCCTATGAAGGTGGAGCTCGTTGGGACTTTCAGTCTGCGCTTGGATTCTGGAGTTTCCTTAGTTTTATCAGACACTTTCTACGTACCTTCTATGAGAAGGAATCTTATTTCAGTTTCTAGACTTTCTGGATCTGGTTATAGCTTTGTTTTCGAGAATAATTCTGTCTCTATCAGAAATGGTTTCGATGTTATCGGACATGGTTTCTTGATTGACGGTCTTTATAGATTAAATCTGGATGCATCTTTTCCTTCTCCTCTATGTATGTCTGTGAATTCATCTTCTTCTGGTACAAAGCGTCCTAGGCTTAATAGCAATTCTTCCATACTTTGGCACCGGAGATTAGGACATGTTTCAAGAAAGCGATTGGAATCCTTAGTAAAGTTTGGTGTTCTTGAACAGCTAGATTTCTCTGATTTTGGTACATGTGTTGACTGTATCAAGGGAAAGATGACTAAATTGAGAAAATTTGAAGCCTCCAGGAGTGAAGGTCTCCTTGACCTCATTCATACAGATATTTGTGGACCTTTTCCCACTCCCTCTCATGGTGGTCAGCGATACTTTATCTCTTTCATAGATGATTTTTCGCGCTATGCCTATATTTTTCTTCTTCACCACAAATATGAGGCACTGGATGTTTTCAAGATCTTTCAAGCTGAAGTTGAAAAACAATTAGAAAGAAATATTAAATCCGTGCGTTCTGATCGAGGTGGGGAATTCTATGGTAAAAGCGATCAGGACGGCACAAATCATGGTCCCTTCATTGAGTATTTGAGGTCACAAGGCATTGTTCCTCAGTACACTCTCCCAGGTTCTCCGCAGCAAAATGGAGTAGCTGAAAGAAGAAATCGTACTTATCAAGATGCTGTTCGCAGCATGATGAGTCATTCAGATTTGCCTGAAAGTTTTTGGGGTGAGGCATTGAAGACAGCTGTATATATCATCAATCGTCTTCCTTGTAAGGCGGTAGCAGAGACCCCTTTCAAGCTTTGGACTGGCAGGGATCCTAGTTTTGGTCATCTACGTGTTGGGGATGTCCAGCAGAGGCACGACCTTATAATCCAGACATTAAGAAATTAGAAGCCCGAACAGTGTCGTGTCGCTTTGTCGGCTATCCTGCAAGATCTAAGGGCTACAGGTTCTATTGTTCTTCTCGGTCTACCCAGTTCTTCGAGACACAACATGCTGAGTTTCTGGAAGACCCTAATGCTTCTTCAGAACATCGTGGTCTGAGTTTTGAGGAAGTTTTAGAAGATGAGCAGTCGCTTCCGCTATTAGATGTCATCTCTAGATTTCCTACTCTTCCAGATAGCTTTCCACCTCCTCCTCCAGTTCAAGAAACATTTGTACCTGCAGAAGAGCCACAACCTGTTAGAAGATCATCTAGAGTCAGGAGATCTGCCATACCTGATGACTATGAGGTCTATCTTCAAGAAAGTGGATGCATTGATCCAGAATCCGATGATCCCTCATCATACTCACAAGCTAGAGACAGCATTCATGCAGCTGATTGGCTGAAGGCTATGGAAGAAGAGCTTCAGTCAATGGAAAAGAACTCTGTTTGGGAGTTGGTACCTTTGCCGAACAAAGCTAGAGTGATGGAATTCAAACGGGTCTTTAAGACCAAAAGAGATTCTGAAGGAAACATTGAGAGATTCAGGGCTAGGCTAGTGGCCAAGGGTTTCAAGCAGAGAGAAGGGATTGACTACGTCGGCACTTTTTCTCCAGTATCTAAGAAAGATTCTCTCAGGATAGTTCTTGCTCTCGTCGCCCATTTTGACCTTGAGCTCCATCAGATGGATGTCAAGACGGCATTCTTGAATGGAGATCTGAATGAGGAAATATTTATGGTGCAGCCTGAAGGGTTTGCAGTTAAGGGAGATCTGGTCTGCAGATTGAAGAAGTCAATATATGGTCTCAAGCAGGCTTCCAGACAGTGGTACTTAAAATTTCATCAAGTGATAACATCAAATGGCTTCCGAGAGAATCCTGTCGATCGCTGCATATACCTTAAAATCAGTGGGAGCCGATTCCTCATTCTAGTATTATATGTAGATGATATATTGCTTGCCAGCAGCGATATTCATCTCCTACATGAGACTAAAGATTTTCTTTCGAGGCATTTTGATATGAAAGACCTCGGAGATGCTCATTATGTTTTGGGCATCAAGATCCATAGAGATCGAACTAAAGGCTTGTTGGGCTTATCTCAAAGGGCTTATATTGAGAAAGTCCTTCAACGATATGGCATGAAGTTTTGTGCACCAGGTGAAGCCCCAGTTGTCAAAGGAGATATATTCAACAAATCTCAATGCCCACGAAATGAAGTTGAGCGTAGGCTCGTGAACTCTGAGGAGTATGTCTCTGCAATTGGCAGTCTAATGTATGCGGTGTCATGCATCAGGCCAGACATCAGTTATATCGTGGGAATATTAGGCAGATTTCAACAAAATCCTGGTGTAGCTCATTGGAAAGCTCATTGGAAAGCTGTAAAGAAGGTTTTGCGGTATTTGCAGAGGACCAAGGATTTCATGTTAGTCTACAGAAAGTCTGAAAATCTAGAAGTCGTTGGTTATTCAGATTCAGATTTCGCAGGATGTGCTGATAGCAGAAAATCAACATCAGGTTATATATTTCTGCTCGCTGGAGGAGCAGTTTCCTGGAAAAGTGCCAAGCAGTCCTTAGTGACGACATCCACCATGGAGGCAGAGTATGTTGCTGTTTTTGAAGCAACATTGCATGCCTCTTGGCTCAAGAATTTCATCAGTGAACTAAAGGTGGTGGATTATATTCAGAGACCAGTAAAGTTGTATTGTGACAATCAGGCAGTCGTACAGTTTGTAAAGAACAAGAATTTTTCTAGCAGGAATAAGCACATCGGTGTGAAGTACTTGTTAGTCCTTGATAAGGTCGAACAAGGATTGATTGAGGTTCCTCATCTGCCGACTCAATTGATGATTGCTGATCCTTTGACCAAGGGAATTTCTCCAGGGCTCTTCAAGGAACTCAATTGATGATTGCTGATCCTTTGACCAAGGGAATTTCTCCAGGGCTCTTCAAGGAACATGTATCCAATATGGGTGTTTTAGAGTCTTTTGATTCTATATGATCAGTGAGATTCATTTGTCATAGTAGTTTTGTTTTGTTTTCAAGTACTATATTCTGGATTGCTTTGAGCTCATAAAGAAACTATTGTGCTAATTTTTAGCAGTTTGATATTTTCAAGCATTGTGTTCTTGGTCATTGTTGCTTGATATATATATTTTAAAGTAAAGAAAACTAAAGTTTAAAGTAAAGAGTTTCAAGTTAATCGTAAAGAAACTCGAATTAAAGATAGTGGTCCATAGAGTCATAAAGGTTAAAGTAAAGAGACTCTTAAATTTGTGCAGAAGCTGAATATGATTGGGCATCATATTTGAGGCTTTCGTTCTGGACTAAAGGTGATGGTTTTCACATGGCGGATGCCGGTAAAAGTTTCAGAACGGCATACACATTTGTGTATGTTGCAGAGGACACTTAAGGGCGTACATCGGATTTGACCATAAGGGATGTACGGCTCTATTACACTCCACTAAAACCACCATAAGGAAAATGTCTTTAGAACATTAGTGGTACTAGCGGTTGGACCGTGGAGTGACCTTGTGCCATATTAGAGCATATAGTATTTTCACGATCAACCATTAGTGGTACTTTTGTTTTAAGGAAAAGATTTCGGAAACTATCCTAATTAGAATCATGGCAACAAGTTGTTTTCTAAAATAATGGGTGCGCACCCGACTTTTGAAAGTTTTGAAAATTTAAATATTTTTGAAAAAAATTAAAATGAGGTATGTTGTGCCAAGTGGGAGATTGTTGGGTTCGATTAATCCAACGAACCCAAGTGGCCCAACCTACTCGATTTTGGATTTGATTTAAAGTTGCCATCGATTCAAGTTAGGATCAGGATACTAACCACATGGTCTGGTTAGACAGTTTCATGCTTATCAAGTTGGGTGGTTATCTTGAATATCTAAAGGATAGGATCAATCGGAGTGTAATCCCACTGTTGTGATTAAACCATGATGGGTAGGGTTAATCACAAATATCTATTTAAAGGGTGGGAGTCCATCCTCTCAACCGTATGCAGAAAAGAGACCTAATTCTCATCATTGGCTACGGGAGGAGAGAGGAGAAGACTTCCATTATTTTCGTCGGTGAACGGTAATTAATTTATATTTCTAGTTCAATTATTCATGTCTAGATCGTTAAATTATCCAACAGTCGCCAGAGAGAGCGAGAGCGGAGGCGATAGCCGACTGCTTGAGAGGGAAATCGGAGAGGGACCATCCCCTCGTGCCTCCTTCTCGTCAAAGATTGATGGGTTCAGATGAGGAAGAAGAAGAGGAGGATGACGATGATGAGGATTTGGGTTTGGATCAATAACGGCAACGGCGGTGGTTTCTGTTTGGATCGATAACGGCGAAGGCTCTGGGTTCGAGAGGCGGTTGAGACGGCAGCGGCAGGCGGCAGCGGCGGCGGAGGAGGAGTAGGGATTGGGTTGGGATTGAAGCGGAGGAAGAGCTCAGATGCCCTAGAGAGAGAACAGAAGAGATTTAGCAATTTTAGGGTTTTTGTTTTCGGAATAAGGGCGGGCGGTCAAACGGGTGAATATACACCGCCCATTTAGTGCCCATTTAGTATCATTTGAAATGAACCAACCCGTTTAGACCCATTTAACTAAATGGGTGGGTTTTGGGCGGGCCAAGTGATGGACGGGCCAGGTGGGTAAATAGGTATGGGTAAAAATTGACTTCCCTATAAGAGCATCTCCAATGGTATACTCTATATTTAGAGGGTTTGAAGAAAATATTCTTCAAGATTCCTCAAATATAGAGGGTTTGTAAAAGTTGTGCTCCAATAGTATACTCTATATTTATATGAATTAATCTATCATTAACAAACTAATGATGTAAATAAAATAATTAAAACTTATCATTTTTTGTACAAAAATTATACCTTTAGAACCGTCTCGCTGAAACATTTTAAATGAGATTAATATTGAATATTTTTAGAGCCATTTTTAAATTAGTTTATTTTAAGAGAATAAAATAAAAATATTTGTTAATAAAATAAATACGTGGGGATCTATATAACCCGCCCCAAAGGAACTACATTCAGGAATACAGAAATTATATTATATAAGTAACATACGGTAACAACGGTCTAAAATTCCGGTAGGTCATTTCCATAGCTACCGGTAGCTCGACATAGGAAAATCCAAGATCGGGAGGCTCACTTTGAACTTCGAAATGCACTCATTGAACATTTATGGCAAAGACATGGTAATAGAATAATGTAATTTTTTTAAGCTTAATGTATTTTAAATTCTCTGTACTTCAACATTTCATAATGATAAATTTGAAATTAATATTAAAAGTTTAAATATTAGGCTCATGTTGAAGGTTTCGGCAAGACAATTTCAATGATATAATTTTTATTTAAAATAGATGAGTAAATTTAAAATTATATTAAGTTAAATAATTAGTTTAATTATATTCAAGGATACAATTGCTATTTATGAAAAGTTATAATGAGATGGGAAGGCAAAATTGTAATTAAAATCTATGAATAGTATTATAGAGGGATCCCTCTATATTATCCCAAACCCTTCAAATATAGAGTATTACTGTAGCACCCTCTTAATATAGAGGGTGCTACAGTTGCACCATTGGAGCCAATAGTACTCCATTTATAGAGGAATGGAGTACCATTGGAGTTGCTCTAAAGGCAGCTTTAGTCAATATTGTTTTAAAATATTGAAAGGAGAAGCAAAACTACGAGGACAAAGAAAAAGAAAGAAAAGAACAAGGGAAGAAAAAGACTAATTTGAAAAAAAAATGTGCATAATACATAACCCATTTAAAACGCGTACTCAACATTTGAAGTTCTCAAGACTAGAAAGCTAAATTGTACGCATAATTTCAGAGATTAAACTACTAGGATCATGAGCTGCATTCATCAGTATTATCATCATCAATAATGAAACCCTCCAAATCATGAAGGTCCTTTGAAGTCGGAATGCCGCTAGACCCAAAATGCGTGAGGCTACGTACATAACGTCTCCACAAATGCTGCATTTTCAACTATCTCAAAGGCAAGCCGCTCGATCCCAAGAATCAATACACAGACTACGAACTTGTTGGAAAATAGCATTGTATTTCAGAATGGTCTTATAGGATTTGAATTTGAATGGAAAAAAATAATAATAATTGGAATTAAAGTTTTTATTAGAAGAGAATTAGAATTGATGATCGAAATCAAATAGTCGTCCTACATGAATTTAAGAGAGAGTAAAGCACTTTAAATACCTCTTAAGAGGTTCATTGTTACAAAAAAATCCATAGAAAAATAGCTGCATATAATAAGAGAGAAGTAGAGAGAACTAAGAAGAGAAATTTAGGGTTTGTGAGAGATTTTTGGTGAGATTGAGAGAGAGATAGTTTCTTGTGGAATATATCTTAGATCACAAGAAAAATTTATCTTGTAATATCTAGAAAGAAAAAGACTCAATTCTCGATCTCCCTATGGACGTACGAGATTGCCATACCGCGTAAATTCATTATCTTTGTCTCTTGATCTATTTTCTGCTATGTATTGCTAGTCTCTTTAAGTTGAACAGATTTTTTCGGTGTTTCCACATTGCCCAGTGATCGATGTTGCATAGCAGGTTTCTAATGTTTCCTAATTTGCTTTGGTAACATGTTATTGAGATTCCTAATCTGTTTTGGTAACAGGATTCCTAATCTATTTTGGTAACAAGTTATTAGGATTCCTAATTTGTTTTGTTTTTTATTTTAGAATTTCTAGTATGTTTTTGGTTTTAGAATTTCTATATATATGGAATGATTGGAAGAGAGAATTGAGCGGCGAAGGGGATATTTGGAGCACAGAAAAGAGGTATTTTCTGAGCTATTGGTTAGGGTTTTATTTGGAGAGAATTAAAGCTTTGTTGCTGAGATTAATTGGTGAGTTTGTGTGATTTTATAATCTCAGTTTGTACTCTTCTTCTCTATTAGTAAAAACCCCATCCCCTTCTTGCCCCGTGGACGTAGGCAACTTACCGAACCACGTTAAAATTGGTTGTTTGAGTTTGTGCCGTTATTTTGCATTATTTGGCATTCTCTCGGCGTTTGTTTGATTTGGTCTCTCGAAGTACATCGGTTTGGTTTTGGCTTTCGTCGCGCACAACAAGTGGTATCAGAGCTCGGGCTACGCTTGGGCTATTTGGAGAGGTAGATCGTTTTGAAGGCTCGTCTAGGGCTTTGTTTGGTGATAAAAGTGAGATATTTTTGGTAAAGACTCCATCTTTTTCAATTTTGAATCTATTCTTCGTTTGTTCCGCTTTGGTTTGTTAGTGCTTTGAGAAAGATGATCGAGAAAGAAGGAGTTGTGGAGGGTACTTCCGGCGTAAAAACCGTCCAAAGTTTGAATATCCACTCTATGAAAATAGATGTGGAGAAGTTTAATGGCACAAAAAATTTTGGTCTTTGAAGATGCAAAATCTTGGATGTGCTCAACGCGTAAAATTTGGAGGATACATTGGAGTTGGACGAGAAACCGGACAACATTGAGGAAAAAATTTGGAAGAAGATGAATAGAACGACGTGTGATGTGATTAGATCTTGTTTGACTCAAGATTTGAAATATGATGTGATCAATGAGACTTCGGCTAAGAAGATTTGGGAGATCCTTGAGAACAAGTATTTAACCAAGAGTGTAGAGAACCGCTTGCATTTGAAGAGGAGACTTTATCGCTTCCAATTGAAGAAAGGAACCTCCATTGGTGATCACATAAACCACTACACGAAGCTTCTTGCGGATTTGGTGAATGTAGACGTGATGAATGAAGATGAGGACAAGGCGTTGTTATTGTTGAGTTCCTTGCCCGACGAGAAATATGAGACATTCGTTCTTACTCTTATTAATGGGAAGACATCTCTTTCGTATAGTGAGGTCACCGCTGCACTTGTGAATTATCAGCTTCGAGAGAAGGATAAGAAGACTTCAGTTGAGCCGGTAGCGGAGACATTGGTCGCAAGAGCAAAGAGTCCAAACCAAAATAGGAGGTCGCAGTCTAGAGGGGCACATCCTGAAGTTCGTAGGAATCAATGTGTTTTTTTGTAAAAAGGATGGACATTGGAAAGCAGAATGCCTAAAGTTGGTTGATCGAGCCGGGAAGAATAATAGGAAAGCTACTCAAGCTTCAGAGGTGAATGTTGCCAAGACTAGTGGTGACAATTCAGATTCGGATTCTTCGGCTACTCGTTATCTGTACTATAGTCAGTTTGTGTTGCTGACTCTACAGAGTGGATGTTGGATTCAGGTGCTTCATACCACATTTTCCCTAAGAGGGATTGGTTCTCCAGCTTTCAGGAGTTGAAAAGAGGGATTGTCGTGCTCATGGGTAATGATTATGAATGTCGTATTAGTGGTATTGGTACCATTCGGATTATGATGTGTGACAGGGTGATTCGGGAGTTGGATAAAGTGAGGTTCGTTCCTCGGTTGAAGAATAACATTATTTCACTTGGAGTTTTGGAGGTAGCAGGCTATAGGGTGACCTTGGAGGATGTATCTCTGAAGGTTACATGTTGGTCCATGATTGTGATGAAGGGCATCAAGAGGAAGAATTTATATTATTTGATTGGGAGCACAGTGATTGGTAGAGATCTGATGACTTTTTTGGATTTGGTTAGACTATGGCATTTGTTGAGGATGAGATATTTGATTGGTTATGCCATGCATGGTTTGTTGAGGAGTGTTTTGACCTGCAGATTGAAGTCCTTTGAGCACATTGGTATGAGTAAGAAGACCAAGATGGAGTTTGGCACTTCTATCCATCGATCGATGGGTCTTTTAGGTGGTGTTCATTTAGGCATTTTAGGGTAGTTCAAGGAGGCATCGTTGGGAGGTAATAGATATTTAGTTTTCATAGTTAGGAACTATTCTAGGTATTGGTGGGTTACAACCAAGTCCCGTTGGTTTGAAGTCCTAGAAGTCAACAACAGATGGAAGAAGTGTGTTGGCAGAAAGATAACCCGTCGTTTTATTTTTTGTAGTGGTTCTTTCTTACATTTGTGCTGAGCTCACGGCAGTTTGAAACACTTCATTGGAGAGGAAACATTGGGGCGACGAGATGAGATGACAGTTTTAATGGGTCGTTCCTTGCTGGAGGAGGATCAGTGTTGGTTGTCGAGCATTGGATTGCAGAGAAATTTTGGAGCTTCGACATATTTGGGTCATCTTAGTCAAAAGTTGCCAACTGCTACCTTTGGAGTTATTAAATCTGGTGGAGCTGCTTCAGATTTTGGGTTGCGTCGGATGTATGGTTGCCCAATATTTGATCACATCGAGGATGTGAAATTTGATCCGAATGCATATTTGGGATTCAGAGGCTCATTTGGTTATCAGTTGGGAGACTCTGGTTTTGTTATGAGCAGGTATGTCACATTTGACTCTCGACCGGTGGAGAGTGTTGATCAGATCATTGGGATATCACAACGGGTAAAGGATGATGCTACTCCACGTTGGGTGGAGATTACTCCACATACTCCAGATCATACTGTATTGTTTGGGATTCCAGCTGAGGTGACACAGTTTGAGGATCATTTGGTTTTGGATGCAGATGATGAGTTAGTTGATTCGAGTGCAGCTGGTGGACATAGTTTGGATTTGGATATGGCTGTTGTTTCACCTCAGGTGGAGGTGTTTGGTTTGTTTTACTTTGGGGCCATTGGGAGAGCTATCAGCCACAGATTTGTTGGTGAAGAGTTGAGAACTCTTCTATAGGATTGAGGGTCTTAGGAGGCCATTTGGTGAACCACGTGAATGCTTGATTCCTTAGGCAAGAGGATACGTAGGCAGTCATTTATGATGCAGCCGGTTTGATAAGTTGATACCGATATTTGGAGAGTGTTCACATTCTCATTTGGGTCTCGACTTGTTATGGATTGAGTCCTTTGTCATGGATTTGTTCCACTTCGTACTAGACGCAACACGTGAGACATTTGGTTGGTATTGGTGTCAGCTTAGTTTTGGGAAAACTTCGCCGCGGTGGAGAATTGATGGATAGCAAGTTCCTAATATGTTTTCTAATTTGCCTTGGTAACAGGTTATTGGGATTCCTAATCTGTTTTGGTAACAGGATTCCTAATCTGTTTTGGTAACAGGATTCCTAATCTGTTTTGGTAACAAGTTATTAGGATTCCTAATCTATTTTGTTTTTTATTTTAGAATTCCTAGTATGTTTTTGGTTTTAGAATTTCTATATATATGGAATGATTGGAAGAGAGAATTGAGCGGCGAAGGGGATATTTGGAGCACAGAAAAGAGGTATTTTCTGAGCTATTGGTTAGGGTTTTATTTGGAGAGAATTAAAGCTTTGTTGGTGAGATTAATTGGTGAGTTTGTGTGATTTTATAATCTCAGTTTGTACTTTTTTTCTCTATTAGTGAAAACTTCATCCCCTTCTTGCCCCGTGGACGTAGGCAACTTACCGAACCACGTTAAAATTGGTTGTTTGAGTTTGTGCCGTTATTTTCCATTATTTGGCATTCTCTCGACGTTTGTTTGATTTGGTCTCTCGAAGTACATCGGTTTGGTTTTGGCTTTTGTCGCGCACAACAATTGATTGGTTTACAAGGAAGGTGGAGAGCTAATCAGGGTGCTCGATGATGCTTTCGCAGGCTACGCTTCCGTATAGATCAACAATTGGTGTGCAATGATCTGTGTTAGGCTACGTGTGGCGTGCACCAACAGAACTTTCGGTACAACATCCTCAACATTAACATTAACACTCTTGCTTTGTGATCTTTCTGCATTTTCAGTCCTGGAAATCCCCACCCCATCTCAAGTTCTTTAATATCACCCTCATTTTCACATTGCTGTCTAGAGCAAGATCCTGAAACTGTTCTCGAGCAAATAATGCATGTAGTTGTCCTGTATTTAGGAGGAATATCAGGACAGTGTCTGACGTGTCCACTTGGGATTTGTGCCACTGGACCTTTATACACTTGGCGGATTTGGGGAAAAAACTCCTGACAAAATTTGCCTATCAACATTTTTGGCTTGATCTGTATTGCATATTGCCTCATTGGATCCTTGGGCCATGATGATCTCCTATACAATATTAAAAAAAAGTAAATTTGATTAATTTGTTGAAAAAAAATATAATGAGATATTGATAGTTTGAAATGTATATATAAACATGCACTTCAAACTTTCAAAATCTCATTATATTTTTTCAACAAATTAGTCAAACTTAACCTATTTTTTTTCCTTGATATTGTAGGAGAACATCACGACCAAGGATCCAATGTGTGCGCCTATGTATATATATACATGCCCACTTGCTAGGCATGGAGTTTGGATGGAGCTCTCTATTTATGGATAACACGTGTAGGTAACAAATGAACAAAGGGTACGTATTACATTTACTACGACATATGTGGCAATGATAATGTATTGTTTGCACACTGAAATAATCCAAGGGCAACAGTTACTTGAAACAAAGGCAACGGTTTGATTTTTTTATAATAAAAATTCTATAAAAATGATTGGTGTCCCCATGAAAAAGAGCGATATATCGTACGGTTCTTAAAAAAACTATATATGCCATGCGACTACATAAAAAACAATATACATCTTATTCAAATTCAATAAAAATAAAAAAAATCACTAGTTATATTAATAAAATATTTAAATAGAACACATGTACAAAGAAATTAATACAACATTCTATTCGCATAAAACACCACCTCAGCATATCCAAAAGAGGTTTAAAATCCCTGCAATGAAAACAAATTAGTTCACCATTCAATTTAAACAATCAATACTTAGGCCTGTCCAAAAAGCCCGCCGGCCCGGACCCGGCCCGGCCCAGCCTCGGCCCGGAAATCCGNGCCGGGCCGGCCACAAAGGCCATAAACAGTCGTTTGACCGTTTTGTCCCAAAAAACGGTCAAAAAACGGCTATTTTATGAGGTTATTTTGGTCATTTGCTTAGGGGGCTGGTTCTATAAATAGATGGGGGTTTTCATTTGTTTTCTTCACACCAAAAACTCATCTCTTCTCTCTTATACTCTTATACTCTCTCTTATACTCTTATACTCTCTTATTTATACTTTCTAATCCTTTCATCAAATGGCTTCCGGATCTGATTATGAAGAGCAAAACCTATCTCCCGATCCTGAAATGAGTCCTCCTACTATGAGTCCTCCTACCGAAGTTAATCTCGAATCCGGTGGCGACGAATCTGCACCAAGAGCTCCTAAAAGGCTAAGATCCGATGTGTGGAATTTTTATCGACGTCACCAAGGATGAACACGGTAGGATCCTCACTCAGAAGGCTAAGTGTGCGTTGTGCGGCAAGATTTTTCAAGCTCATCATAAGAGCGGCACCAATCACCTCAAACGCCATTTAGATAAACACAACAAATGCCAGACTCCTCAAGGTGATATCCGATAATCTATGATTTCTCAATCCTCCTCTTCTGGTAGTCTCGGTAGTTAAAACTATGACGCTGCCAGAGTCAGGAAATGCGTAATCAGGTTTATCATTCTTAAAAACCTTCCTTTTAAATTTGTAGAAGATGATGAATTTGAAGATATGTTTAGGGATGGTTTTTATCCTGCATTTAAAAAAATTTCTCGTCAAACCTGTCAACGTGATATTTTAAAATATTATCAGGAGGAACAAGGAAAAATAATTTCTTATTTTAAAAATTTAAACTGTAAATTTTCTTTAACTTCTGATATTTGGACATCTAGAGTACAAACTGGATATTTATGTATCACAACACACTGGATTGATGAAAATTAGCAAATGTTTAAAAGAGTTGTTTCTTTTATTGCAATAGAAGAGTCACATACTGGTATTAATGTTACAAATTTAATAATTGAAGAACTTATGAAATAAAAAATTCCAGAAAGAATATTTTCTCTTTCACTATATAATGCAAGTAATAACAATGTAGCTGTTGATTTTATCAGATCAACTTTATCATTGCCATGTCATGGTGAGTTGATTTTATCAGATCAACTTTATCATTGCCATGTCATGGTGATCTTTTTCATATTAGGTGTATCTGTTATATTTTAAATTTAATTGTTCAAAGTGCATTTACTGAAATTAAACCCATGATAGAAAAGGTTAGAACAGTTGTTTACATGCATAATGCTTCCGAACAAAGACTTAAAAGATGGAAACAATTTTGTAAAAGAAAAAAATATAAAGTCCAGACTAATTCCAAAAGATGTTGACCATAGGTAGAATTCCACCTATGCAATGTTAAGTGTAGCAATAGAATATAAAGACATTATAACTGATTTTATAAACTATTATGTTTCTAGTTCTAGTTCTGGTGGCACTTATGGAATAACTGAAGATGAATGGATAATTATATGTAATTTAAATAAAATGTTACAAGTTTTTTATGATGCTACAATGTTATTATCTGGCTGTTATTATCCAACCATTACTTTAGCTGCTTTACAAATTTTAAATATTCAAAAAAAATTTGGGAAATATCGTATGGAACACAAGATCCGTTCGTCGTCTCTTGCTTGCGTGGGTCTTTAGCCTGTGACGGGGACGTCGATATCCGTGGACTACCTGGCAATCAGATCTGATTCAGAGCTTCGTCGATCCGCGAGGAGATCTAGAAACTTGAAGCGCCTATCTCGGATAAAGCGAGATATTTGCTCTTCTTAGTATCACCACAACGGGATAATACTAAGGATCGTGTACGAGTGATGTAGATCTGACGAAGAACTCTCTTTGTGTTGAAGTGCTCGATCACTCTTCACTCCGGCAGGGCTTCGCCAATTCTCCAAAAATCCAGATCCTGAAAAAGTGAGGCCTAAGGCTTCTATTTATAGGCAACACCCCTGGGGCGTCCCCAAAAGGGATAACGGAGTGGTTAAAACTGATCGAAAACCGTCAAAAACACGTCCCAAGTGCGAGACAGCTCGGGGTGTCTCGCACCTGTGCGAGACAGTCTGTACCCTCTTCAGTATTTTGCCTCCAATTCTTTCATCCGAACTCGTATTTGAGTGATTCAAGATGTGTTGGATAGCTAACCAAGAGATATACAACTTTCATGTTTTGAGTTTCTTCAGATTCAAAACGAATCATGGTCAAAATAGCTCCACAAGTTCCGAGACACCTTTGGGTGTCTCGGCCAGGTCCGAGACACCTTTGGGTGTCTCGGCGCTATTTTGGTCATAACTTCCTCATATGACATTCAAATGATCCGATTCCGGATTTTATGGAAATCTGACAAAAATATCTACAACTCTCCTGTTTTGAGTTTCTTCAGATTCAAAACGGATCATGGTCAAAACAGCTCCACAAATTCCGAGACACCTTAGGGTGTCTCGGCCAAGTCCGAGACACCTTTGGGTGTCTCAGCACTATTTTAGTCATAACTTCCTCATATGACCTCCAAATGACCTGATTCCAGATGGGTTGGAAAGCTAACAAAAATATCTATAATTTTCCTGTTTTGAGTTTCTTTAGATTCAAAACGGAGCATGGTCAAAATAGCTCCACAAGTTCCGAGACACCTCGGGTGTCCCAGTTCAGCCTGAGACGTTCCGTTATGCCCGTTTGTTCGTTTTCACCGTAACTTCTTCATCTGAACTCGAATTTGAACGATTCAAAGTGCGTTGGAAAGACGAGGAGGAGTTATATAAGCTCCAATGATTAGATCATCTGTTGAATGAATGAGACACGAAGGGCGTTGTTCCTTTTGTAAACACCGCGGGGCTCTCGATTAGCCCGTACCTTCGTTATTCCGAAATTCTGTCGGCTCACGTAGTTCGTCGATTCACTTCAAGCGTTCACCGACTTCAATCGAACTGCTGTGAACCGGATAGTGACGTTCATCGTCATTCTTTAACACTGAGCTATTCGTAGAGACCTATAGGCAATTTTCGACGCCTACATGGGGGTTCTTATTGATCCATGCTTGAAGGATATTGGCCTTCGAAGTTTGTTACAATCCTTGTATGGTAATCAGATTATAGACTTAGATGATGGAACCACCCTTACTGCTACTACTCATCATTTAGCTATTAGAAATTATTTTCAAACCTTATATGATGAGTATGCAGCTAGACATGGATGTGTAGCTACACAACAGTCTACAGCTTTGGTTTCTTCGAGCTCATCCCGAGGTAAAAGTATAAGTTTTGATAGGTATGCAATGGTAGCTGAGCTAACTGGTGGATCTAGACTTGGATCGTCATCATTAGAGGTTTCAGAAATAGATGAATATTTTTCTGTTTCTTTAGTTAAATGTCAAGGAAATGCTTTAGATATTTTACAATGGTGGAAAGTATATGGATCAGTTTCATATCCTATACTTTCCACCATGGTTCGTGACTTACTAACAGTGCAGGTTTCGACGGTAGCTTCGGAATCCGCCTTCAGCACAGCAGGACATTTGATCGACGACCACAGGACATGCTTAGATCCATACACTGTACAAGCGGTGATGTGCTTACAAGATTGGTAGAGGTACGAGAAGCGAACGCAAGGCATCGATCGGATGGCTGGAATTAAAGATAAATTTGAAGAATTAGGACTAGCAGATAGATATAAAGAATAAATTGTAATTTTTATATCTTAGGCCTTAGCTTAAAATTTGTAAAGAATTATTTTGGAAATAGTTACAAATGATAGTGATATAGGTGAGTAGGTGCCAACCTAGTTGGGATTTACTTATCTATTGTGATGCGATTAATTCCAAAATAAATTTGTACTTGTAATTTGTAAATGATTTATTAATTATTAATAAAGAATTTATTTTTATCATTTTTTATTTGTAATTTATGTTATTTTAAGTGATTAATAAAATTATTGTTTTTATTATTTTTCTTGTCTTTTTTTGTATAATTTAAAATTTAAATAAAATCTAAAAAAATTGAAAAAAATCTGGGCCAGCCCGGAACCCGGCCCGGTCGGGCCCAAGCCCGGACCCGGCCCAGGTCCGGGCCCTGGTTTTGCTCGGCCCGGGCCCGAATTTAGAATTCTAGTACTTGCTATCTTTTTATTTGAGTACTTGCTATCTTCTTACATGAATTTAGATAAACATATAACACTAGTAAAAAAGAGAACATTGGCGACAGGGTATTGGCGACGGATATCAAATCTGTCGCCAATACAAACATTAGTGACGGAAACAATCCCTCGCCGACGGGAACATCGCTCGCCAATTGCCCGCTCGCCTAATGTTTGCACTTGGCCCGACAGATATGGGCCGTCTGCCAATGTTTTTCCCGTCGGCCCATGGCTCCATGACGGTGACGAGAAAACATTCACGACGACACGTGACTCATCCGCCAATAAGTATGGCGAACGCTAACGCTCCGTCGCCAATAAGTATTGGCGACTGGTGCGCCACCGTCGTCAATGAGCATTAGCGACGGCTTTATACCATTGCCAATGCACATTAGTGACTGATTATCTCGTTGCCAATGAGTGCCCCCCACAAAAAATTAATGTCTATTTTAATATTAGTCCCTCAAATCTTTAATATTTCAAAAGTAGTCCACCAAATTATAGAAATTGATAACACATCTAGGGGTGGAAATGAACCAAATAATTAACAAATAGTTTTATAATTGTTCAAATAACTATCCAGTCATATTCGATTCGATAATTCATTTAACACTAAATAAATATTTTTTAGTATTCGAGTTTGCTAATAATTCTAATTTGACCAGATGTATAATTGATTCATTTGCCTATTTAATATTCATTTAAAATTGATTACATATTATTATTTGTATTATTACATATATGATATCGTATTTTTAACCACTTACCATTTCTACTTAAGTTTTATATACCAATTTAAGACTTAAATAATCTTAAACCTATTTTCTAATTAAATTTTGATTTAAATATATACACATCATATAGTATAAAGGAATAATTTTTATTTATGGATTTTAATACTACTTGAAAATTAAACTCTTTAGCAGAATAAATATACTTTGATATTCGATAAATATTCGTGAGTTTTTTGCTTCAATTTTGATTAGTTTAGAGAAAATGACGAGAAAAGTGAAAATGATAAGAAAATGGTGAGAGACCAATGATGAGATCATTTTAGTTATACATGTTATGAACATGTAACCATATTGATCATGCTAATGATATACCAGAACTTATCATAGCCCTTTTCAATTAATTAGGAATTCTATGTTAATTTTAAACTTTATTTTTTTATTCTTTATGCTAGCAGATTCGATGACCTCCACTACTCTTCGCTTCATTTACAGATGAACTTGAGCCTGCAAACATTATTAATGAATTTGAGAGGAGCTAAATGAGATTTAATCACTAAAGAAACGGATGAAAATAGTTTGGATAAAGTTCTCTTGGAGTTTTTATAAGGTTAAGAGGAGAAAGAGCCGTTGAAATTGAGTTAGAGCGAAGATGATATATGTTGGATAAAAAAGAAGTTTTTAATGGATTTGGGTTTTCACGTTTTAACGGGTCAACTAGGTTCAAACGGGTTGGATTTTTATAATTAAAAGTCAAGGGAAACTGATAATAATAGTTAGATTTAAAGGAATATTTCTTTAAATCTAACCGGTGTTAACCAGGGGACCTAATTGTAAATATTGTGATGATTTGAGGGGCGCAATAGAAATTTTCATGATTTGAGTGAGTAATTTTGAAATATTAAAGATTTGAGGGATTAATTCAGAAATATTGAAGATTTGAGGGACTAATATTGAAATAATCCAATCCTTAACTCTAAACTCAAGGATGTAAAAGAAAAATTGGTAATAATAGTTAGATTTGAGGGTTGCAATAGCAATTTCTATGATATAGGGGACTAATTTAAAAGTATTAAAGCTTTGAGGGGCTAAAATTGAAATAACCCAAACCATATCTCAAACCAAACCCTATCCTCCACCCATTTCTCATTCTTAGCCCCTCTCTCTATTTCCCCTCATTCTCAAAACCCTACCTGCCTGCCCGCCCTTTGACCAGCCTACCCCCCGTCGCTTGCCCCCGCACCGCCCCGACTACGCGCCCCCCCCCACAGAGGCCACCCGCCTGACTAGCCAGATTTCTCCCCCCACACCCGCCCCCGCGCCCGCATGCCGCCCGTCGCTCGCTCCGCCCGCCCACCCACCGCCCTGCCGCCTACCGACCTACCAGCAACCGTCGACCATCATGTACATACCTATAGTAAAAAATTTTATTTTTTTCAAATTACAGTTTTAAGACAATTTTTATTCTTTACCTAACTAATTAATTTTTGTGGACTTTGAATATTGTACTAAATTGCAGATTCATTATTCGAACACCTCCATCCTCAACTCCAACCATCGTCGACATCCTCCACCTCCTTGAAAGGTTTTTAGTCTTCACTTGTTTTTAGCTTTTATTTTTTATTATAAAATTATTATGCAATTAATTCTATTGATTGTTCATAATTTTGCAAATGTAGTTATCATAAACCTAAATGACCTAATTTTAACTCTAATTTTACAAAAATCTAATATTACCATAATCCTAACCTTAATATCGTAATAATCCAACAATAACCAATACTATTCATGTCCTACTAAAACTGAACTTAAATGCTACCCTAATACTAATTATATTTAGTGTAATATATAACACAAAAATATGTTAAATATCCATTATAGGTGAATAAAAAATTAGTTAACGATAGCCGTGGATCCCTGTCCAATAATTACAACAAATTTTTCTGAGTTATAATATAAAATAGATGACTCAAATTTCAGTATGGAATTTAATTCTATACCGAAAATGATCGTTTACCTTACATTATAAGTAGAAAAATTGGTAAGTAACTATTGGATCTGTCCAGTTCGGACGGGCTAGGAATATAGTAGTGCGCACATCTAACTTTGTATACTTTGTGCATTTTTGTTTTTAGAAAATTTTGGTCGTACGTACTCGTTAATCTCCGTGTACAATAAGCGTATGTTGTTATGTGTTTCGGTCTATTATTTATCAATTTTGATCTATTACCGATACGCATAATAACATCCGTACAGTTTATTCGGAGAACAGCGGGCAGATGCTACCGAAATTTTTTAGAAATAAACATGCACAAAATATTCAAAGTTAGATGTAAGTACTACTATATTCTTAATGGTATAGAAGCTTTCTTATGACAGCCGAGAAAGTTTTAGGCTAACCTATTATTTATTCAAATGTAGACAATGAAGATTATTATGTAGATAGTGTTTAGCCAAACTTAGTACAACAATGACAATTATAAAAGAGAAAGTTCACATACTTAGTATTCACAGAAATCAACTATAGTAAAAAGTATCAAATATAAAATACTTTGTGAGATATTAAGATAATTAATAATTAATAATTATACTTAATATACAGATGAGAGAAGTTCCTGACAAGTCGTGGATTGATATACCTATTATGAAAAGAAGAGAGGGTGGTGACACTCGATATCGTGAAGGATGGGAAGCGTTCGTTGAGTATGCATATGCGAATCCGAGGAAGCTAGAGAATGATTTGTTTTTTTTCCATGTAGCATTTGCAGAAATAGGGGTTTGGTGGATAGAGTTACTATATGAAAACACTTAGAAAGATGGGGATTTAATGAAAAGTATAAATATTGGAGATTTCACGGAGAAGACGAAGATATTGAACCAGCTGACGGAAATGCAAACCTAAGAATAGATGATACACATGCAATGCTCAATGATAGTGCGGCAATTACAGAAGTTGCAGAAATTCCAGAGGTTCTCGAAGTTCCTGAAGATGCATAAGGTATCAAAATTGCTGAAGATATGTGTGATACTGATGGCTTTAAAAGTTTAATGAAGTTATTAGAAGATGACGAGAAGGATATGTACGTCGGTTGCTTAGAGTATAGTAGATTGTTGTTTATTCTTCAACTAATTCATATTAAGACCTTCAGCGGAATGGTGGATAAATATTTTTAAATGCTTCTTAATTTACTATGCAAGGTAATTCCGGATGGAGAGAATAGCATACCAGAAAAGTGTTATGATGCAAATAAGATCGTTGGTGCTCTCGGTTTAGATTACACTAAAATCCATGTATGTTCTAATGATTGTATCATGTATTATAAGCATAATGAGAAGCTTGAGGAATGTCCAAAGTGTGGAGTGTCTCGTTGGAGAAAGAATACACGGACTTCAACATGAAAGGCAGATGAGTCAGTTAAGCAGCAGAAAAAAAAATTCTAGCGAAGGTGCTCCGATATTTTCACTTGGTTCCTAGGTTACCAAGGCTGTATATGACAAAAACACAGCTAAAAACATGAGGTGGCATAAGGAAGGACGCGTAGTTGGTAAACTCAAGCATCAGACAGATGCATATGCATGAGAGCATGTGGATCAATCTTTTACCTGGTTTTCCACAAAGTGCAGGAATGTTAGACTCGGTCTATCTAGCAACGGATTCGACCTGTTTGGCATTATGAGTTCATGTTGGTCTACTTGGCCAATTGTGCTAATACCTTATAGTTTACCACCTGGACTTTGTATGAAGTAACCATATATGATCCTTTCATTGTTGATACTAGCAAACACTCACCCGATAATAACATAGACGTGTTCATAGAGTCGTTAATTGATGAGTTAAAACTTCTCTGGGATGAGGGGTCCAAACATATGATGCATTTTCCCATAAAGCGTTTAATCTCTGTGCTATTCTTATGTGGACGACTAATGATTTTCCAGGTTATGCTAATCTCTCTGGTTGGTCTAAGAAAGGAACATTTGCTTATCCTGTATGTGGTCCAAACTTTGAAGGATTTTATTTACAACACAGTCAAAAGATGTGTTATTGTTTAATGGAAGATGGTTACATGACTAGAGACGAAATTGTAGAATTATTTGAGGGATATACTAAAATTATAATGACTGGAGATGAAATTGTAGAATTATTTGAGGGATATCCTAAAATTAAGTTTGGAAAGAGCTAATATACAAGAGAGGATATTCTAGCTCCAAGACGTATTTCCATTATGAAGAAGGCACCGAAACGAAAGAGACAAGTGTCTATTATGGATGAGACACATAATGAGGAATTTCCAAAATGATGAAAAAATTTTAGTATATTTTTCAGCTACCGTACTGGCAAAAGCTCAAAATTCGGCATAACCTAGACATAATGCATATTAAAAAATATATATGCGACAACCTGTTGTCCACACTCTTACAGGATGGTAAGAAATGAAAGGACGATTTACGAGCTCGACAAGACTTGAATGCATTGAACATTCGACATGATCTGCAAGCACGAGAAGTCACTGAAGGCAAATTTGAGTTACCCTCATCTTGCATTACGATGACAAAGGTTGAGATGCAAAGATTCTGCGAGGTGCTCAAATCGGTAAAGTCGCCAGATGGTTACTGCTCTAATATTTTAAATAATGTCTAGGTGAAAGAGCGGAGAATTTTAGGACTTAAGATTCATGATTATCACATCCTTCTTCACCAATTACTTCCCATGGCACTCCGTAACAATATGGCTAATGATGAAGTAACAAAGGTTATAATTGAATTTTGTGGATTTTTTAGAAAGTTATGTTCAAAAGTTATCAATGTTACAGAATTTAAGGCACTAAAAGGAGAAATGAATGAAACCCTCTGCAAAATAGAGTTATTCTTCTCTCACTCATTTTTTACCATCATGGTCCATCTTACACATAATCTTGTAGATGAGGCATTACTCAAAGGTCTAGTTAACTATCATTGGATGTATCCTATGGAGAGGTTAGTTAAAATTCAATTAAGTCACTTTACCTAACATGTAATTATTTTATCTTAATAACTAATAGTTATTTTTTTTAGATATTTGGGTTTCTTAAAGTGCATAATGCGCAATCGAGCTCATCCGGAGGGTTCGATTGTTGACCATTACATTGCAAATGAATGTATGTCTTTTGTCTCTAGATATATGCAAGGTGGAGATGAAAATAATAATTCACAAATTAGTAATAGAGATGACAATTTTTATGGCAGTACCAAGATGAATAAAGACTACTCCAGATTAGACTTGAAACAGGCTCATGCATTCGTATTGCAAAATCTAGAAATCTTTAAAAATTATCGAAAGTAAGTATATTAACTTTAATAAAATTGATAATTTTTTAATTTATAAATTTATTAATCTCTTGTGTCGTGTCAACAGTCAACATTTGGAGGAGTTATAGTTAGAAATAACTGGGTCGTCAGCATAGAATCAAATTGTCAAAATACATAAAAAAACCATTTTTCTGAATGGGTTGCAGCTGAAGTAAGTTTTGTGTATTTTAATTTTAATTAACTTTGGAAAAAACTTAGAATAACTTCTTAATGATCGTTTGTTATTATGTTCAACATTAGGTGGAAAGACAATTTTTTGCTGGTTTACCAATATCAAAAGATATAGGCATCAAAAATTGCCTATAAAACCCCAAACTTAGCTCAAGACGGAGAGAAGACGAAGAACGTCATCATCTAAGTTACAGAGGGCTAGCCGAAGCAAAAGGAAGCAAAGAAGTACGCAAAATAGAAAATCGTCGGTAATCGAAACTGTCTTACAATTAGTGAGACAATATCCACTGTCTCAGAATACAAGACAGTGTGTACTGTCTCGACTTCTGAGACGGTGTAAGTTGTCTCACCAATTACGAGACGGTTACGCTTATTTGTTAACGGTTTTGATCAGTTTCGAGCGATCTACACGGCTCCACAACGACCTAGGAACATCCATAAACACGGAGATGTCATTACAAACTAAAAATCTACCCATAATCCCTGAGAATCATGACATTTAACAGATCGGATGGCCATCACAAACTGCCTGGCGACACCTCCTTTCAACTTTTTATCTTCAAAAACGGCTTCCAAAGGCTATAAATACCTCCCCTACACCCATATGCATGAGGGTTGACCCAATTGACGGCAGAGACTTGAGCTTTTAGCGAATTCTGAGAGCAAGAGAGAGAGTCCTTCATATTTTCGAGAGATCTCAAAGGCCTTTAGTGTTTCCCTCGATTTCAAACGTTGATTTGATATTGGGAAGAGTATTTATCTTACTTGGCTATGATATCTACTTATGTTCTTGTTTCTAAAATGAAACATTAACACAAAGCTTTCTTCACGATTAACCCGGATCGTTGAATCGGTAGTCCACGGATCAAAGCATCTCCGGCACAGGTAAAGATCTCATGCAAGCATCGACTAATAAATAGTTTCTCCGTGTGTTTCTAGGTAATATCCCTTTTTGTTTTCTTTTTAAAGAGAATTTTTATAAAAAAGCTCACTCTTTTGTTTCTGTTATAAACGATAAATATTGTAAATAGAAGCTGCAATAAAAATCAATCTTGACGCAAACATAAGAGATAAGAATTCACACACACACGGGCCGCACTACACACTTAAACAGTGAAGCATATATCATGTGAATGGGTATTTATTTTAAAGGTTAGGGATTGAGGAGGAGAGAGTTACCCAAAATAGTAGGGTTATGGCTGTCTTCTCTAAAGAACATTATTCAAGTTCGACAGACCAAAATCTAATACTTAGTGATGTAATTTATTATGGACAACTAGAAGATATCTTGGGGATATTATATGCGTATGGCACAAAAGGTGTACGTAGTTATATGATGTTTAAGGTTCAATGGTGTCATACTGATATAACAAAAGATGCATATGGCTTTAATCTTATAAATCTTGACAAGGAGATTTACCCTGATTTGAAGTTCATGTTTGCAAAGCAGGTTACTTAGTGATTTTATGTCAAAGATCCTAGGCAGCTAAAGGTTTGGGTCGCATTGTATAAGGAGCCGAGAACTCTTGAGCAACTTTCTCTCGATGAAAACATAGATGGTTCTGATGATCCAGATGAGCCTGAAGGAGAAGTTTTTCCTAATTACTCATACCAGCAAAATATCAATTTTAATATGTACACTCCGCAAGATCAACTTGATATCCGTAATGTAGGAGATTGAATGTCGAAATTTTAATACTTGTACAATTTTAAGTATTAACTTTAAGTTTTAATGTATATTTTTTATTTTGTCAATGCAATTTTCAACATTCACTTATTTTGCTTCCATATATTGAATAAAAATTTAAGTTGCAGATGAGCCAAATGATAAAGCGCATAGGGAAAGTTTCCCACGATCAAACATGTTCATCATCAGGTATAAATATAAATTTGTTCAAATAAATTGTGTTTGTGATATAAATACGCATACTTCACTGTAGGCGTCAAAAAGTACCTATAGGTCCCCGCACGTGGCTTGAGACAGAGAGAAGATGATGAACGTCGCTATCCGAGTCACAGAAGTTCATTTGATGTCGACAAGCGCATAAAGTGAGTCGACGAACTATGTGAAGCAACGAAACTGCAGAACAACGAGGAAACGAGCTGATCGGGAGCTCCGCGTCACTTACAAAAGACGAAATGCCTTCCATGTCTCATCCACTCCACAGATGATTCAATCATGGGATCTTGTAGATCTTCTCGATGGCTTTCCAATGTATTTTGAATCGTATGATTCCGAGTTTGGACGACGAAGATACGGCAAAAACGGACGGAACACGCAGGACTACGTCCCGGGCCTCGGCGAGACACCCAGAGGTGTCTCGGACAACCCGAGACACCCAAAGGTGTCTCGGCTTGAATAAGACATCCAGAGGTGTCTCGGATTGGCCGAGACACCTATTGGTGTCTCAGCCAAGCCGAGACACCCAAAGGTATCTCGGACCTTATAGAGCAATTTTGGCCATAATTTGATTCGAATCTAAAGAAACTCAAAACATGAAAGTTATATATCTCCTCATTAGATTTTCAATGCATCTTGGATCAGGTCATTTGGAGATAATATGAGAAAGATAAAGCCAAAATACCAAATATAGTACAAACTGCCTCAGAATTCCGAGACAATGTTGGTGTCTCAAAGAAGAATGATGATTTTAGCTATGATCTGATTCGAATCTGAAGAAACTTAAAACATAAAAGTTGTATATCTCTTTATCAGTTTTCTAATGCATCTGAAATTAGATCATTTAGAGGTCATATAAGAAAGTTAAGACCAAATACCCGAGACACTCAGAGGTGTCTCGGCCAGGCCGAGACACTCAGAGGTCAAATACCCGAGACACTCAGAGGTGTCTTGGCCAGGCCAAGACACCCACGAGTGTCTCGGCCAAGCCAAGACACCTACGGGTGTCCGCAACCCCCAAAATGCTGTTTTTGGCTGTTATGAGCCGTTTTTCAACGTTAACCACCTGGATTTGTTCTAACTGATCTGAATCTATCCAAGAACATAGTTAAGTGGTTATAACTGATGATAAGAGAGAATCATCCATTCTTATCCGAAAATAGGGATCCTGAAGCCTATAAATACAGCCCCAGGGCCTTCATTTTTTCGGATCTGGAATTCTCGAGCGTCGGCGAAGCCCTGCCGAATTGAGGACTGAAGAGCCACGAATTTCAGAGAAGAGGAGGAGAGGTCGGATCGAGTTCATCAGCATAAAGAAGAGGAGCTCGTCAGATCTACACTTCCTGGTTCCTTCCTTGAGATCGCCCTGCTACGATGATCTCGAGAAGAGTGGTTATCTCGCCGTTGCCGAGATAACTGTTTTGGTTTCTTGATTCTTTCGCGAATCAACGAAGCTTCGGATCTGATCTGATCATTTGGTGATCCACGGATATCAACGTCCACGTCACAGGCCAAGATCTCACGTAAACAGCGGGCGATAAACACCCGTTGCTGTTTGACGAGAGTTGTAATTTTTATTTTTATTGTGTAAAGGTCTTATAAAAAGACCGATCTTTTTGAACTTGTTGTAACGATCGAAGTTGTAATGAGTTATACAATGAAGAATACAATTTTTCACCCAAACAGTCACCATTTACAATTTTGTTTATTTATGAAGGAATGTCCTCACGACCTTCTCGTAGTCCATTATCTTTACATAGATCCTCACCCGTTGAAGGCATTAATTTATTTAATTTTATTAAGTTAATTGAGGAACTTATTTATTCGTATCGTATTTATTACTTTCTTAGATATTACGGGGACAGATACACGTGCATCTTCTATGAGTCCACCTCATCATCGGGATTCATCGCCTGATCTAGGTATTAATTTTAAAGTCCATGGATATTGTATGTTCCATATAAATATTTATTTCATACTTTATATTACAGACAATGCTCATGATGGATCCGGTGATGACGAGATCCAACACAAGTCTTTGGCGGGACCTTCACAGTCGAAGATTGAATGTCTCCGTCTATGGACCGAAGCAGTAAATTGCATCCCCTTACCAGAAAAAGCTATCACATTGCAAATGAAATGCGAGAGGAACTATAAAAGGAGGAGAGATGACATTAAAAAGAAGAATCATATAATCAAGCAGAGACTAGAAAAGGCGATGTCAGATCAGTTGAGGAAAATGGGTAATAAGATCATGTAAACTATTGAGATTTTATTGCTATTTAATTATTAAAGTTTATTAAAAAATTATTTTTCTATTTGTCTTTGTAGGGAATAAGGACTATGAGAAGGCCTGTAGGTATAGCAGTGATCAGCAAACTAAGGTAACTCCCAAAGGTTAACGGGCCGTTTTGGAGTGGATGTGTAACATTCCCGTTAGAGATTACATCGTCAGATTTAATAATTTGATTGACTGTTTAATCAGAGACCCACACTACATAAACATTGCTCATAATTTTGATTAACAACAATAGAATGACATAAAGAAGATATGGGAGAGGCTCATGATAATTTCTTATTATATTACCTTTTTCAATAAATATTTATTTGATTTTTTTAATAATGCATATTTTTCCACGTCTAATTTTCAGGACCACTATTGCATTGAGGACAACCCAGACTCTTGGGATTACGTAATGAGTAGAGCGAGCAAGATGCTTCGTGGGTGAAGGAGTAAACTTATGAATAAATACTTTACAGAAATAACTATTGATTGGAAAAGGATTCATCAGCTTGGTAAGAGAGTTCCTCCTTATAATTGGATGACTCTCATTATCAAGTGGGAGGGTGAGAAGAAGGTGTGTTATTTTTTATTCATTATATTATCACCGCATATACTAAAAAATTACTTTATTTTGAAGGAGAAATGTTCGATAGCATCGGATAATCGCAGTGCAAAGCTATATGATCACTTTCTGGAAGCTACTCCCTATACTTGGATCGAACATAAATATTTGTGTGAAAATCTGGTAAGATATTAAAACCCAACTCATGTTTTTAGTTTCATACATTACTTGAATTAACTTGAAATTTGATTATTCACAGGATATCTTGACTATGTCGCTAACTCTTCTTGCTAGAAGAGCATAGACACCACCCGAGGGCTACGATAAGGAGGAAAATATGACAAAAATTAAGGATATGCATGTAAGTATAAGCTTAATTTCATATTTGCACACAAGTATTTCTAATTAGAATTCCTAATTTATTTATTTATTTTGCTATATGTTATTCAGGCGGCGCTTGAAGCTTCGCAAGACATTGTCTTGTCCCAATTTTAGGGCATAGAGGACACTCCTACGGGTCCTAATCACATGACCAGAGAGAAATGGAGGGAAATTGTTGATGGAGCTTATGGTTCTAGACCAATTAAGAAAGGGAGGATGCCTTTATCAAGTGCTAAAGTTAGGACATTCATCACTAGCAAGACTATGCATAGCGACTCGTCCGTGACCTCGAAGCGACCATGTGAGACATCGTACATCGTGGGTAAAATTGAATAGTATTTATTGGATAATTTTTAACCCTCCATGGCTTTTTCAATTTCTTCCCATTATTACGCGTGAGCTAGGGGGTGCACAATCAACTTGGGATGTTGCACAGCACCTCATTGAGTGTCCGTCCTTGAAGGAGAGTCTTCCCGAGTCGATATATGTAGTTATCACTAAGTTGGCATTTGCTGAGCATGGATTTCATGATGGTGGAGAGGTATATACGACATGACATATATGTATTTATTATGATTTTTTGGAATATATATACTCTTATGTTGACTGGCATGAAAGTACCCTAGAGGGGAGTGAATAGAATAATCATTAATCTAATCCGATATCAATGTCAAATTAAAACTTATTAACTAATTATCCTAGCAAATATGATATGCAACAAATTATATGTAAGGATAAACAATGAAAAACAATGTGACAATAGGCGATATAAACAATAAGCATAAGATATAAGTACGTCAATGTCAAAACACAAACAAACAATATGATCACGGAGTTCGATCAGCCCTCGACCTACGTCTCCGCTCTTCACCTCGAGGAGATTCTCCACTATCAACACAAAAAGCTACACAATTCGGTTTTTAAAGCTCACCAAAAACTTTTACAATCACACGTTGTCAATCCCACAAGACACTCCTCTAAGTGTTGGTCTACCCGTGTCACCTTCCTCAAGTGCTTGGAATTACCACCTCTTCCTAGGTTTTTACAACCAATCCACTCCTCTTGGAATTGACTCTGTCACTACTAACCACTCCTCTAAGTATCAATGTGTATCACAACGTGTTTTACAATAAGTGTAAAAAAGTGATTTGTTCTCCAATACAAATTAAGAATAAAATTGAAAGCTCACTCAATTGTTACACTCTCACAACCCAAAAATATATAATATGTGAAATAACTTAAGCTCAAGTGGTTGTGTGTGAAAACAATGAGTAATAATGAAAATTAAACTCAAATTAATTTGGAAAATATATATAAGAGAATCAAAATAAGAATAAGCTAGATAAATGAGTTTAGAAGACTTCTCCAATGAAAACATTGTAGATGATGAATTGAGGTTAAACGCCTCAAAAATGAAATTTCGATTCTCCTCTTTGTAAACTCTTTTTCAAACAAACAAACACTTAAACTCTTTAAAACGTGCAACCAAAATGGCTTAAACAAACTGATGAAACTCTTGAAAAACTTAGCTCAAAAAATGAGCATTGAGGGGTATTTATAATCTCTCAAAGAAAATCTGCCAAGACTAGTCGTTACAGCCAAATTTCACTATCGGTCGACTGATAGGTTGAATCAGCTGACTGATGATCCGACCGTTAGCAAAATGCAGAACAATATTGGTCGACTGATAAACATCATCAGTCGACTGATATGCTGTTCAGTCAACTGATAAAGATCGGTCGACTGAGCAAAAACAAAACTTGAAATTACATAATAGTTTATCGGTCGACAGATATGAACAGTCGGTCGATCGAAAACGTGCACACCATATTTTCTGCTAAAAACTAATTTTGTAAAATCAATTAAAAATAACAAATTAACTCTAAAAATTATAAAACTTGGGTAAATGTTTATATTCATGAAAACAAACATGTTAAAGAAGAAATTTTTAAAATAGCATTTTCCAAGAAATTTTTAAAATAGCATTTTCCATTTGTGAAAACCTATCATTTTGTAAAATGTTCAAAATACGGGGTAGTTAACATTTGATTTTGATAAAATGATTTTAAACAAGTTTGAAACTTTTTTTAAATGGATTAATAGACTTTGGAAATAATGTAAGATGATATCATGGAGTCTATAATCCAAAAACGCAATTTGTGAAACAATATGTGTGTGTATATAAATTGAGCTCTAAGCATAACACATAAAGTACAACTCTTAAACTAATATACCCAAGCAATAGGTCTTTAATGAAGCTCGTCTTGGTTGTGGATGAAGCGATGATAAATCTTGACTTGAATAGCGATGGCTTCATTCTGATTTTCTTCCAACCTCCTTTGAATATCATCGTGAAGACGCAAGTCCAACCAACATCTGACTCAGATCTTTGTGTAGGATTCCTAACAAGTAAATACAAACACTCGACAAACGATGTTAGGAATTATTTGTTAATCATCAAAACTAGATTAGATAGTAGGCTCAAAAAAATGAGACCTAACATGACAATCTTTTCAGGTTAGAGGAGGTACTCCCATCGGGAGCAGCAGTACGATACGATGTTCTAATGCAGATGACGCTAATAACACGGATGCCGACAACGACGATGACGAGGAGTGAGTGAGACTTGTTCTTATATTCATGTAGTTTTAGATTGTTTTAAGACATGTTATGACTTTTGAATTTTACATACATATGTATTATATTTGTGATTTTATTGCTTAGTGAATGAATATTGTTTGAGCATGCAAGATGTGTTATGATTGTGATTATTGGATGAGTATTGTTCGATATTGTGGATTAGTGGATGATGATGGATGAGTATTCATTTGGAATGTGAATGTATATAATGGTTGATTTTATGATATATTGTTAAATATTATCATTGGATTGATGTGGATGCAGACTATACGTGTATTTCCGTCTGAGAGGCTACCATAAAATATTTTTTTACGTGCATATATACATTGGCGACGAGGAAACCCGTCTCCAATGTGTATTGACGACGGATTTATGGACGACGGATCTTATATCGTCACCAATATGTATTGATGACAGATTTTGGGGCATTGGTGACTGATTTCCCCGTCGCCAATGCCCTCTTTTTTACTAGTGAATGGATGCGAAAACTTAATCATTTCATAGTTTTACATTAAAGAGGCACTTATAAAAAAGTTTCATTGAGTTTTATAAGATAATTTTATGATATTTTTTTTATTTAAAATGAATTATCTTATATTATTTTTTTTAATTTTCTCTGTCACATATATTTCAATTTGAGCGGTGATTTGATTTTTCACAAAGATAATTATGGTACATCGTAATTTGGTGGATTACTTTTAAAACACCATCCCGATAACACTCTATATAATGTTAATAAGAAGTGAATGTTTAATATTTTATCTTCAAATTATTATATGTAATTATTTTTTAACTCAAACATGTAGATATATTTTCACTTTTGATATATTTTGATTAAAATGTATTTAAATTCTAATTGTTGTATTTATATTCATTTATATCTAATAATTTATTTTAGAAAAGAATCTTATCATTTTGTATTTATATCACCTATAATATAAATTGTAGTAAATATTTTATTAGTAATATATATACTCATGTCATAGTTTAGAATGTTCTGAAAAAAAAAGAAAAAAAAGAAAGGAAGAAACATCTCTTGTAAATTACAAATGAATGGAGAACCCTCATCCAAAAATTTCATATTCTCACTATTTTGTTCATGTCCAACCGCCAATATAACTCCCCATTTCTATTGGAATGTAAATCGCCCTTCAAACTTTTTGTGCCCTCACTAAAATTTTAATGGGTTATTTCCCTATATATACGCTGTTAAATTATAGCTATTTTTAAATTTGCCCCTTAAATCTTTATAATCCTAAATGCACCCCCAAATTATTACTTGTCTCAAATTTATCCTCCCGTCTAACATCCGTTCAAAATTTTAACAGTGTTAAAGGCAAAATTCTAATCTACTTAAAAAAGAAAATTAGAGAAACAATACAATTAATAATCTCATCTATTACACTCCTATCATATGCCGTTTTTTATTTAAAAAAAAAACGAGGTTAAGTTTTGGCTTCTCTCAGGGAAACTCGCTGAATCGTTTTTCAATCTCCCGCCAATTCCTTGCAATTTATGGCCAACCCAACGAACTGGACCACTCTGCCTTCTCCGATGTACCACACCTTCTTCATGAAAACTTTATGTATTATACAAAATTATTATCGTGTAAAAGCCCCAACGACGTTGCAAACTGAGGACGTTAATTAACGAGGAAAAACAACGTATCTGCAGTGCAACTCTTGTGTATCTAGGTTTGCATAGCTAAACCCTAGAAACTTGCTAAACAAATAGAACACCACGTTCAATTTACGACTTTTTTACCTTTATTTCTCTATAGTGAATTACATATGATCTTGTTTACTTAGACGCTCGGTTGCGCAAATCAATTTTTAACTTATTACTAGCGTTTTGACACCAAAGTTATGACAAATCTAATAAACGAGTTGAGTGATGGTTGGTTTCAGCAAACAAATTTAGTGATGATAACTGAATAAACGAGGTGATCTTGCACGCGTAGGCTTGTCCAAACGGCCCAGTCCGGCCAGGCCCTGCTCGAATTTCCGGGTCTAGGCTGAGCAAAATGCTTAGTCTGGAGTGCTCGGGCCGGGCTCGGGTTTAGGACCGGACCAGTCCAGATTTTTTTGTTTTTGTTTTTATTTTTTTTACAAAAAAATTTCTAAA
>NC_033794.1:117323094-117353331 GCF_001876935.1 Asparagus officinalis | reverse complement strand
AATTTGTAATAACAGTTGGTTAGAGGGACTAATGAGCAATTTCATACATTTGACGTACTGATATGCAATCATTGAAGAATTGAGGGACTCATATGTAAATAACCCAAAAAGAAATAACGACATAAACAAAGTATTAAAAGAAATAAATAACAATTAAATTGAGTTCTGACAACCATCTTGCTTCACTCTTCATATATACACTTATTACACCCAAACAAAAACCATTACGAATAGTTTATTTATTAAACTAATAAAAACTAATTAAACAAAACAAAATAAAAAACAGTACGATCACCGCCCCCAAGTTCTCAAGCCTCCACGCCAGCAGCGCACCTCGTGGTACGCTCACCGCCCTCAGGCTCCGGCTCAGCGTTCAGATCCAGATCCAATCCCCTTACTCTCTCCGCCTCCGCACCCTTAGCGTCACCGCCCTCGCTTTTCCCTCTTTCGTCACCTTTAGCGGCGGCGAAATTCCTCCACCGAGAACGACGGCCGCCACCTTATGCTCTCCGTCTCCGTCTTCTCAACGGCGTACTTCTCTCGGCGGCGGAGAAACGAGCTTCCCTCATCCGCTGCAGGATCGCGTAGAACTCCTCCACCTCTGCGTCGTTCACCGCTGACCCGTGATCGTCGGCTCGCCATCCTTCGGTCTGTCGCGCGTTGGATCTTCGATGTCTCCGTCCTGATCGCGGTCGTTAGAGGTGACGGCGTTGTCGTCTGCCGCCGTGCGTTTTCTCTTTGGGAGATCCATTGGGTTAACGGCGAGTTAACGGCGCTTAGTTTCATTTGGTTTTGTTTCTGTGCGATGCCCATTCTTTTTATAGAAGCTGAATTCTCTCTACCGCTTAGGGGCGTTTGGTTCCCTGTTTTTGAGGGAAAGACTCTCTTAAAAGTCTGTCAAAAGTGTTAAAAGTGTTATTTTTTGACAGACTTTCAGTCAAAATCGTCTCTAAAAAAAGATTTTGGCTGAAAGCCTGCCAAAAAGTGACACTTTTGACACTTTTGGCAGGCTTTCAAGAGAGCATTTCCCTCAAAAACAGGGAACCAAACAGCCCCTTAGCGGTGGAGAGATCACTATTTTTTATTTTTTATTTTATATTTTTAATTACTAATATATAATTGTGATACATTCTAAATTTAAGTCCGGATCTGATCTGACTTGGGCCCACAAGGCTCAGACTGGTGGGACTGTCTTTATGATCCCGAGTCTGGGTTCGGATCCAGCCCAGCCCAACCCACAGCCCACGGGTGGTGGGTCTGTGGGTCGCCCCATAGATTGTTGTTTTTTATTTTATTTTTTTCCGGTGTTTTCTATTTAACATATATTAAACTTGTATTTATATTTATAAAATTATATTTAATTTATTTTTTTTTCTATTTCAAACTCTTTATTTGACATTTTTTGTGTGTTGCACAAAAATAAACATCATACTGAATAACATCGCAAACATACAGATATACATGGTTCGGACTACAGAAAAAGAACTACATCCAAACTTTCATTTAGTTTAAATTTGAACTACATATACAAGAGAAAAATATGCATGTTAATTGTAAATATTAAAAAAAATTAAGCATAGATTGTCTCCAGCATTGCCTCTTTGGTCCCTGGTTTGGCACAAAACCCAGACCGACCAATGACCCGTCTCTAGTGTGGGCTGGGTTGGGCTCGACCCGATGTGGGTTGGGCCGGGTTTCGACCCAAACTAGGCTGTGCCAGTTCGGCCCGCTGTTCGAACCGGCCAATGCCCACCCCTGTCTACATCTAACACTTTGCACTAGAATATATTATCATAATCATACACTAGATAATCAATAGTTCTAAGAAAGTAGTGATCTCTTCACTACTTTTTGATAGTGGAGAGGAACTGAATCCTTTTTTATAATGTAGAGATCATCTATATTACTGATTGTAGAGAATCACCACTAACTCATAAATTATTTTCTCACTTACTCCATGAATAATATTAATTATCTATACAAAAATTCTTTCAATTGTGGGATTCACTGAGATGACCCAATAGTAGTAGCTCACTTAACTAATTGTTGGCATTCTCTACAATCAAGTAATACGTTGTTGAGGAAACTCCTTCGTAGTTTATATATTAGTTTTGTGTGTGCGCTTTTACATAATGTCCCTAATTATGTATTTTTTGTAATATTCACCACATTTAGTAATATGTTTAGGAAAAATTGATTGGTAGCACATCATGCTTAAATTAAGGGGTTAATTTCACAAAATGCACTTGAAAATTTATCTTATCCGTAGTTTGCAAATAACTAATATGTCTTTGAGTGAAAATATTTCCAAACTTTATAACATGTTATTTACAGACAACATATTCCTTCCCTTAAAGTTCGAGTTTTTTAATTTGTCGAGTCAAATTATAGGCGGAGGGTTATGCGAGATAAGCTAAAATTTAAGGGAGTTTGTGAGACATCCCATAGTTCAAAAGAGTTATGTGAGATAAACAAGTTCACAAGGGTATTGTGCAACACCCCCAAAGTTCGAAACGGTTTTGTGAAATTAACCCTAAAAAAAGACAACCGAAAAATAGACTAGTTACAAAATACATCTAGCTAGTTGTATCAGAGCAGCTAAACCTCATCTTTCTTACATACTATAGTTTATTTTACAAAATGAGATAGCACCTTATGTTTGTTTAGAGAGAGAAAATTGAATCTTTTTTTCAGAGAATTAACATATCATCGCATGAAATTGAGGGTCAATTAGGTAAATCTATAAAAACTGGGTCAGAATTGTTCTTGGCCTAGTTTTCTCTAAAACTGGTTTACTTGGGGTTAGGGTTTGGAAAAAAATTATTTTTAGGCCAATTTTTTGCTTGAAAAAATTGGGACTGTTCTAGTCTTGTTTTAGCCTATCACAAAACAAGTGCAAAGTGGGCTAGTGTCAATCTTGACTTAGTTGTAAAGATTAGGCAAACACACCCTATACGAGAACGTGCAAATGTGCATGCGTATATGATTATTATTATTATTGAAATAAATATTTTTGTTAAATGTTAGTTATTTTGTAACAAGTCAATGCATGTAATTTAGTTGTGTGTCACAGTGTAGAAAATATATTTTAGCATGTTAATTGACAGATAATTTTACTATAACTTTTAAGTTATCTTTAATATCTTACTAATATTAGGATATTTTAATTTCCAACTCAATTTATTATAATATACATTTGCATAAATATGTAAAACATAAAAAAAATTAATTCTTAGAAAGTAGTTTTATCAATATAATAGAGATGCTAAATAACACTTCTTATTTAATAAAGATATGAAAAATATAATAGAGAAGTCCAGTACTTTAAATAAATAAATCATCGCTCTAATCTAAACCCTAAAAAATGTAAGATTCTCATACAATTACACAAGTCTTACTGAGCAATTCGGAAAGAATAGCACCCGTTAAACAAAAGTTGCTTGATGATAAATTGGAAAAGCAACTTGGATAAGGGAGCTATCAGCAAATCTCCAACAACTAAAGCACATATTTCGGCATTACAGAATTTGCTGTTTGCTGTTGGTCAGAAAAGCGGATCCCCCCGGCTAGAAAATTCGTCCCGACAATCGACGCACTACTGGTGGTTAAGTGCGTGACGCAGCTGTTCGTAAGCTGACGTCATATTCTCGACGTCAGCGTCATAAGTGGCCCACGTAAGCAAAAACAATGATAAAGGCGAAGACTTCAAAGAATCGGGGGGTCGTCGTCGTCTTTAGACAATATCTTATGAAAGTTACTTTTTTTAATAATATGGAAATTATTTTTAAAAGTTACTACTTATGACAAGTATTTAAAATAATAATAATATGCAGTAATTGTTTAGTACAAATGTGGCTATTTTTCTAAAATAATTTAGGAGTATATACGGTCCCATGTCTCATGGGAGTACATTGGATTTGAGTAATCTTCACTATTAAAAATAATAGAGAGATTATTACTTTTGATTCAAACAATTAATTATTTAGTGCATAACTATGATTTAATTTCTTAAGTATAAAGTAAGAATGGATATGATTCATGAGAATATAATCAATATTATTTTTAAAAATGAATTATAATATTTTACAATCATCAATTAAACAATTAACAATAAAAACAGAGGTCTCTCCATCACTTTTCCATACCTTTTGCGATTATAGAGAATACGAATCCTAGTGTACTTGTATTAAGGTCTCCAATGAGCAATTGTAAGGTGTATATGCTTGAAGGAAGGGGGGAAAAGTTCATATTAATGGTATTTTATTTCACATGATATTATAATCATAACTGTGGATATCCATGTTGAAAGAGGGTGCAAATCACAGGAAAAATCGGCAGTGGCAAAAGTCTTCTGGTCGGTCGACTGCTGGGACAAACCAGTCGATTGATATCATGCAACATACAGGAGCTGAAAACCTCGCATTGGACCGATGCACCCTTATCGATCGACAGATGAAGACCCATCGATCGACCGATAGGGGTGCATCGGTCGACCGATAGCGGGTCAATGGGCCGAATTGGTTTTCCAGTCTGTTTTGGTGTAGTGTTTATATAAATAGAAGCATGTTTTTTAGGGTTTAGAAAGAGAGATTAACTAGAGAAAAGATGTTGTTTTGAGCACTTTGAGAGAGAGATTCCTTAGAGGGAGTGAGATCTTGTTGGTTAGGGTTATTATGATTGTTTGAGAGAGATGTAACCTATTATACTTCTCCTCCATATAGTGAAATCTCTCCATCCTCTCCTCATGGACGTAGAAAATTTTCCGAACCGCGTAAATTCTCTGTGTTTGCATTGATTTTGGTCGTTCTATTATGAATTGTGCTCGTGGTGTTCTTCTCGCGTTGCTTACCAACTTGTTGCGGATTGAGTCCGCTTTCGCTGGACGCAACAAGTGGTATCAGAGTCGGATTTCAGATCTAGGGTTTGATTTGGGTGGAGGAAAACTCAATGTTGGAAGCTTGGTTTTTAGACATCTAGGTTTCGATGGAGATAGCGTTGCAGAGTTATCATTGAAGATCTTGCCTTCCTCGTGTGGTTAGGAGATTATTTGGAATCCTATCTAGGGTTTAATTTTGGGTGATTTCTCAACTCTATCAATTGAATATTTCCTCTACAATTTGAAGATAGTAAGCAATGACAGGAGAAAGTCATGAAAGTAGCAAGACTGTGTCGAGTACAGTTCAGGTTGCACTTCAAAATACAAAGATTAGTGTTGTGAAGTATGACGGTAAAATTAACTTTGGGTTGTGGATGAATGATATGTAGGATGCTTTGAATGCTCAAAACTTGGAAGAAACGATAATGACTCATGAGAGGCCACCCAAGTATGATGAGGCGATATGGGGCAAGATGAATTAAAATGCTTGTGGGGTGATCAGGTCTTATTTAGAACAAGAGTTAAAATATGATGTTATTGGCGTGACGTCTACGATGAAGATGTTAGATTTTTAATAACAAGTATATTATAAAGAGTGTTGAGAACCGGTTGTACTTGCTGCAAAGATTATTCAGATTCCAGATGTCCAGGGGTACCTCACTTGCAGATCATGTGAATAACTATACAAAATTATTATCAGACTTGGCGAATGTTAACGAGAAGATATCAGATGAGTACAAGACGATCATTTTGTTAGGCTCATTACCCGATGGGGATTTTGATACCTTTGTGCTTACATTGTTGAATAGTAGATCTTCCATCACCTATAGTAAAGTGACTAATGCATTGACAAATTTCGATTTGAGGAGGAAGGATAAAGAGTCTTTCAGAGCTAGTACTTCAGGAGAAGCCTTTCCGACAAGAGGACAGAGTCCCTATCTTAGAGGTGGTAATCGAGGTAGGTTAAAGTCAAGAGGTCACTACCAAATTACGAAAAACCAGTGTGCTTTTTATAGAGAACAATGACATTCAAAGAGAGATTGGCTGAAACTCAGAGAGAAGGAAAATAGCAAGTAGAAGAGCCCGAAGGCCAGTGAGGTGAATGTTGCTAAGAGTGGTAACGATTCCGACAATTCATGCTTTTCTCTATTGATTACTCCAAAGATTAACTATGTGGAAGTATCGAATAGGATGCTGGCTTCTGGTGCTACTTATCATGTGACTTCCCGAAGAGATTGGTTTGCATATTTTGAGAAACTCGATGGGGGTGTGGTGGTTATAGGAAATAATCAGTCTGTGGTATTTATGGGATAGGTGCCATCAGGATTCGGATGCACGACGGAGCTGTGAGAGGACTGAATAAAGTAAGATTTTTTCCTCAGCTGAAGAAGAATCTTATTTTTGTTGGAGTTTTCGAGGCAAATGGATTCAGGATAACTTTTGAGAATGTTGTAGCTAAAGTTACTAAGGGAACATTGGTAGTGATGAAAGCGGATGCAATAGAAATCTCTATTATCTGAAGGAAAGTATCGAGATTGGTCAGGTAGCTTTAGCAGTTTCAGAGGCAGATACGAGCAGACTTTAGCACTATAGACTTAGGCACACATGGTAAAAATCATCGTAGACACTGTGCAGATAGGGATTATTAAAGGGAGCCAAAAGTGAGAAAGTTAAATTCTGTGAGGATTGTATTCTTGGTAAAAAGACTAAAGTGAAGTTTGGGATAGTCATTCATAGTACAACCGACATCTTGGACGACGTGCACATGGATGTTTAGGGTCCTATCAATACGACATCACTTGGTGGCCAACATTAGTTCTTACATTTGTTGATGTATATTCTAGGCATTGTTAAGTGTACACCATGAAGCAGAAGAGTGAAATTCTAGAGATATTTGTAGAGTCAAAGAAACGATTGGAACTACAAACATGGAGAAAGATCAAGACGTTAAGATTCGATAACGGTGGAGAGTACACTTTAGACCCCTTTCAGCAGCTATATCGAGACGAGGGCATAGAGAGACACTTCACAGTTAGTCATACATCACAGCACAATGGGGTGGTAGAGAGGTTGAATCGGTCTTTACTAGAGAAGGTCTGATCTTTGTTATCGTTTAATGGTTTAGAGAAGATCTTTTAAACTAAGGAACTTACGTATGCGAGTCACCTTATTAATAGGATGCCTTCATCTACGATAGAGAGAAAGACTCCTATGGACATGTGATTGTGAGAACCTGCACATGATTATGATCAAGTCAAGGTTTTTGGGTGCCATGTATTTTATCATGTTAAAACTGATAAGTTGGAACATCGAGCTAGAAAGATCATATTTGTAGGATTTAAATGTGATGTGAAAGGATACAAGCTTTAGGATCTAGTTGAGAAGAAAATTGTGCTGAGCAGAGATGTCACATTTGATAAGGCTTCGCTCTTGAAGTCTCCCAGCTCTCATCAGGTAGAGAGCACCCCGACAGAGGAAACATCACAGATAGTGGAGGTTGATGCAGCTCCAAAATGTCTAGATGGGAACGTATCCATTAGAGTACCGACTAAGGTAACGTCAGGCGAGCACAGTGATGATTTGGAGGATATAGGTACAACAAAGTAGGATTAGGGACCGACGGCTCAGGTTTAGAATTCTATTGTAGTTTGGAGACTCAAAAGAGACATACGGTTACCAGCGAGGTATACATATACAGTGGTTGCGTATGCACTTTTGGTGAAGAGTGTCGATGAGATAGTTCCTACTACATTTAGAGAGGCCGAGCAAAGTTCAGAGGCTGATTTGTAGTAGAAAGCTATGCAGGAAGAGATGGAGTCTCTTCAGAAGAATGATACATGGGAGCTTGTCGAGCTTCCAAAGGAGCGGAAGACAATTAGTTGCAAATGAGTATATACCAAGAAGGAGGGCATTCAGGGCACTCTAGTGAGGTTCAAACTACGTTGGTAGCGAAGGATTATGCAGAGGAAGAAGACATTGATTACAATGAAGTATTTTCTCTAGTGGTGAAACACTCTTCGATTTGGATCTAGCTTTGGTGACACAATATGGATTAGAATTCGATCAGTTGGATGTGAAAACAGCTTTTCTTTATGGTGATATTGATGAAGAAATTTACATGACTCAGCCATTGTGGTTTCGAGCTGCAGGGAAGGAAAAAAATTAATGTGTAGATTGAAGAAGTCATTGTACGGGTTGAAGCAATATTTAAGATAGTAGTATAGGCGATTCGATGGGTTTATGATCGACAAGTCATACATTAGGAATAAGTTTGATCCTTGCGTATACTATCACAAGTTACATAGAGGTGCGTATATTTATTTGTTGATTTATATTGATGACATGTTGGTTGCTTTCATTTCCAGATCCGCCATAGATGAATTGAAGATACAGCTTTCGAGTGAGTTGAGATGAAGGATTTGGGTGAAGCAAAACACATTTTAGGGATGGAGATCGGCAGAGATAGAGATAATGGCAGAATTCGTTTAACACGGGTGGCTTATTTAAAGAAGGTATTACAGCGATTCAATGTGAGTATGGAGATGAAGCCAGTCAGTGTACCTTCGGGAGCCTATTTGAACCTTTCAGGTGATCTTTCACTGAAGTTAGTTGGAGACAGAGAGTTGATGTCGTAGACTCCTTATGCAAGTGCAATGGAAAGTTTAATGTACATCATGGTATGTACGAGACCAGATCTATCACAGGTAGTTAGTATAGTTTCACGATACATGCACGATCCAGCTCCGGATCATTGGAATGCCGTGAGGTAGATTTTGAGGTACATTCGAGGTACTCTCAATGTTGGTTTGCTGTTCGAGCGGGACACTAGTGGTGGGCATTTGTGTATTGGTTACGTAGATTCAGACTATGCTGGAGATTTGGATAAGCGGCGATCGACGACGGGGTATGTATTCACTTTGACCCGTGCGTCGGTATGTTGGAGATGCACCTTGTAGTCTACAGTTGCTTTGTTGACGATGGAGGCAAAATACATGATGATTACAAAGGCTGTTATGGAGGTATTTGACTTCGAGAACTTTTGGAAGGACCTTGGTGTTTTGCATCAGTTTGTTACTATTCATTGTGATAGCATGAGTGCTATTTATTTGGCAAAAAAAATAAGTTTTTCATGCCAGGACGAAGCACATTGACATTCGCTATCACTTCGTCCGGGATATTCTTGAAGATGGGGATGTGGAGCTTGTGAAGGTCCATACAAAAGACAATCCAACAGATATATTCACGAAGGTAGTCCCTAGCAACAAATTCGACCACTGTAGAAACTTGTTGTAGATTTGTGTTGTTGAGGCCTGTCGAGGCCACTTAGAGGAACTACGAGCGGTTTGATCCTTTGGGAGAGGGAGTACGTATGCAACCACATTGGTGCAGCCGGATTTGGAGAGATGACATATTAGTGCTCTTGTTGGTGTCGGCTCAGTTTTGCGAATACTTCGCTGAGGTGGAGAATTGTTGAAAGAGGGTGCAAATTATAGGAAAAATCTACAGCGGCAAAAGTCCTCTAGTCGATCGACTGGTGGGCCAAACCAATCGACCGATATCATGCACCATACAGGAGCTGAAAACCTCGCATTGGACAGTCGACCGATGTACCCTTATTGGTCGAGTGATGAAGCCTACCGATTGACCGATAGGGGTGCATCGGTCGACCGATAGCGGGTCAATGGGCCGAATTAGTTTCCCAGTCTGTTTTGGTTTACTGTTTATATAAATAGAAGCACATTTTTAGGGTTTAGAGAGAGAGAGAGATTAAACAGAGAAAAGAGATTGTTTTGAGCACTTTGAGAGGGAGATTATTGAAAGAGAGTGAGATCTTATTGGTTAGGGTTATTTTGATTGTTTGAGAGAGTTGTAATCCATTGTATTTCTCCTCCATATGGTAAAATCTTCTCATCCTCTCCCCGTGGACGTAGACAATTTGCCGAACCACGTAAATTTTCTATGTTTGCATTGATTTTGGTCGTTCTTTTATGAATTGTGCTCGTGGTGTTCTTCTCGCGTAGCTTACCGACTTGTTGTGGATTGAGTCCGTTTTCGCTGGACGCAACAATCCATATCATTTTGCATATGATATTCTTATTATCTTACTAGGGAGAAATCGAGCCCAATCTAGGAGCTAATAGATCTTAAACAGAGGCTAGGTTGCTTTGTAATGGATTTTAAACAAAGGTTAGGAACCAATTTCAGCTCAAAAGCTTAACTTCAAGTATTGGCCCTAACTCTTATTTTAGACACATCACTCGTTCTTATCTTATTCAATATGGGACTATACTCATAAATTAATAATCTCCTATTTTTTCTTTTCTAGTCAATTACAAGTTCAATGTTCATGAATAAAGATTTTGATTATTTATTCCGTAGGGTTAAAATTAGCCGTCTAAGATATATTAATGATTAATACTTATAGTAAACAAATAAAATATATTTTTTCCTAGAATACTAGAGAAAATTGATGAACTTTTTTTATGAAAAGAGAAAAGTGAAGTACTAATACTTTAAACAAAGGTTAGGAACCAATTTCAACTCAAAAGCTTAACTTCAAGTATTGGCCCTAACTCTTATTTTAGACACATCACTCATTCTTATCTTATTCAATATGAGACTATACTCACAAATTAATAATCTCCTATATTTTATTTTCTAGTCAATTACAAGTTCAATGTTCATGAATAAAGATTTTGATTATTCATTCCATAGGATTAAAATTAGCCGTCTAAGATATATTAATGATTAATACTTATAGTAAACAAATAAAATATATTTTTTCCTAAAATACTAGAGAAAACTGATGAACTTTTTTTATGAAAAGAGAAAAGTGAAGTACTAATACAACTAAATTGACATCCAATAGGGTCTAGCCAAGTTGGCAAAATGGCTATGAGCAGTACTCCAAAATCTTAGTAGGTTCGACTTTCCTGGAGAGCATCTATAGAAATTTAAATTTCTGGAATACTGGACGCCGGAGAGGTTACCGTATAAAAAGAAAAAACTATTAATTTTTTATTAAAAAAAGATTGCTTTGTATAGTTTACTCCTAACTTCTTAAACCAAAATTTTCCTTCCCTCGTTAAAAAAAAAAGAAAAAGAAAAGGAAGATGGTTTTGTATAGTTTACTCCTAACTTCTTAAACCAAAATTTTCCTTCTCAAAAGATGACCAGTACAATATATAGTGTACTACGACTAGAACAAGCATCTCCAAGAAGGAATAGGAATCCGATCTCTCCGACAAGCTTCTTCCTCATTTTCTTGGGGGTAGTTGATGAAAGCGCCTCCTGCATTCCCTGGTCTTCTAGTGTAGTGCACTTCTTTATTGACTCTGGAAGCTCCCCCTGCATTCCCTAGTCTTTTTTTCATTAATACACTTCTTTATTGGCCTAATAAGTTATGGGTTTTTGTCATATTAATGTCTCAAATCTTTCTTATTTCTATAATAGGCCCTCGTATCTTCAAGACCCACTCATAATTAGTAGGATAAAATCTTTGAAGTTATGGTAAAGGTTGAGGGTTATATTTTTATTATTTTATAAAGATTTTGATTATTTATTCCGTAGGGTTAAAATTAGCCGTCTAAGATATATTAATGATTAATACTTATAGTAAACAAATAAAATATATTTTTTCCTAAAATACTAGAGAAAACTGATGAACTTTTTTTATGAAAAGAGAAAAGTGAAGTACTAATACAACTAAATTGACATCCAATAGGGTCTAGCCAAGTTGGCAAAATGGCTATGAGCAGTACTCCAAAATCTTAGTAGGTTCGACTTTCCTGGAGAGCATCTATAGAAATTTAAATTTCTGGAATACTGGACGCCGGAGAGGTTACCGTATAAAAAGAAAAAACTATTAATTTTTTATTAAAAAAAGATTGCTTTGTATAGTTTACTCCTAACTTCTTAAACCAAAATTTTCCTTCCCTCGTTAAAAAAAAAAGAAAAAGAAAAGGAAGATGGTTTTGTATAGTTTACTCCTAACTTCTTAAACCAAAATTTTCCTTCTCAAAAGATGACCAGTACAATATATAGTGTACTACGACTAGAACAAGCATCTCCAAGAAGGAATAGGAATCCGATCTCTCCGACAAGCTTCTTCCTCATTTTCTTGGGGGTAGTTGATGAAAGCGCCTCCTGCATTCCCTGGTCTTCTAGTGTAGTGCACTTCTTTATTGACTCTGGAAGCTCCCCCTGCATTCCCTAGTCTTTTTTTCATTAATACACTTCTTTATTGGCCTAATAAGTTATGGGTTTTTGTCATATTAATGTCTCAAATCTTTCTTATTTCTATAATAGGCCCTCGTATCTTCAAGACCCACTCATAATTAGTAGGATAAAATCTTTGAAGTTATGGTAAAGGTTGAGGGTTATATTTTTATTATTTTTTAAATATGCCCCTCACACATGTGGGTCCTTTTTATAGGTAGAAACCTAATATCAAATTTTTAGAAAATTCGCTTTAAATTCGTGGTCAGAAGAGTTGAACCCAGGTTGCTCTGATACCATCTTAAACTATGTCTCTCTAACTATTACACTAAAACTTTGAAATTATGGTAAAGATTGAGGATTATATTTTTATATTCTAACATATAATCCTAAATCATCATAATTATTCCAAACGAGGGTGTTATTTAAAAAAAATACTAAATAGATTTGGGATGTAACTTCAAAATGTAGGGTGTTACCTGGAAACCTTAGTGGGATTGTGGTATAATCTAGAAGTTAATATGAAGATTTGAGGGTCTAATTTCAATTTAACAAAAATATGGGAGGCTGATGTGATATAATAGAAACCATGAATTATTTGTTAGGGACTTTAGGGAGATTAATTTGCGGGATTTGTTAGGATGTGTGAAGCCTAACTATCAGACTTGCCCTATACTTCAGATTGAAGAAGAAACGGGAGAAACATGATCGACGACGATGAAGTTCAAGAAAAATGACGAAGAACGCATTTTGACTGGATCGCGGTCGACCGCACATGACGCGACGGTCGACCGCAAACGTGCACAGGCAGGTGCATTTAGCCAGGAGCTCGTCACGGTCGACCGCGCATGGCGCGGTGGTCGACCGCCAAAAATCCCGAGAGCAACCCAGATTTCAGTCATCGTCACGGTCGACCGCGAGTGGCGCGACGGTCGACCTCCAAAAGTTCAGAGACAAGAGGTGGTGGACATGACTATGACTGAGGAGATTAGAAGACAAGATGAAGGAATTTCTAATTCAGGGTCGGTGTTGAATTTTGAGAGCATAGGTAGAAACAGAAACAGAAATAGAGGGAATAGCCAAGGAAGACCTAATTCGAGGAACGGAAGGTCAAAGTCTAGAAATCGCAAGAGCAAGAAGGAGATTGACTGCTGGAATTGTGGAAAGTTTGGCCACTGTGAGAATCAATGCAGAGAACCCAAGAAGGACAAGGAGAACAAGACTGAAGCGAACGTGGCCTCAGGAGAATCAGATGATGCCCTAATCTGCTAGTTGGAGAGCAAGACTGAGTCGTGGGTGCTGGATTCAAGAGCTTCGTTTCATGCTACCTCAAATAGAGATTTATTTGAGAACTATGTTTCAGGAAACCTAGGGAAAATCTATCTTGGTGATGATCAGCTCTGTGATATTGTTGGCAAAGGAGTCGTGCAGATCAAACTCAAAGGGTCTACGTGGAAGCTGAGTGACGTGAGACATGTTCCTAGTTTGAGGAAGAATCTGATTTCTATAGGACAATTGGTGAAAGAGGGATATATATCAACCTTCGCATGTGATACATGGAAGGTTACAAAGGGGTCCATGGTTGTTGCCCGTGGTACGAAGACTGGGTCCCTCTACATGACGATAGATGCATATGGTTCCATTGCAGTGGCTGAAAGTAAGGAAGACCCAAATTTGTGGTACCAGAGACTTGGTCACATGAGTAGCAAAGGCCTGAAGGTTATGTAGTCGAATAAGAAGTTACCAGGTTTGAGGCCGGCTGACATTGACTTATGTGAAAGCTGTATTCTTGGGAAACAAAAGAGAATAAGTTTCAAAAGGGTTGGCAGAACTTCTAAAGAAGAGAAGCTTGAGCTAGTTCACACAGATGTGTGAGGTCCAGCATTGGTACAATCCGCTGGTGGAAGGTTATATTTTATGACCTTCATAGATGATCACTCGAGGAAAACTTGGGTCTATTTTATGAAACACAAATCAGAAGTGTTTGAAGTCTTTAAGAGGTGGAAGGCTATGGTAGAGAATGAAACCGGTTTGAAGATAAAGAAACTTCGATCAGACAATGGAGGCGAATATGAAGATCCAGAGTTCAAGAGGTTTTTTTATGACAGTGGCATTAGATTGGAGAGAACAGTGCCAGGTACACCACAGCAGAATTGCATAGCAGAACGGATGAACAGAACGTATTGACTGAGAGAGCCAGAAGTATGCGTTTACAAGCAGGACTTCCAAAGTAATTCTGGGCAGAAGCAGTCAACACAACTGCCTACTTGATCAACATGGGACCATTCGTGCCTTTAGAGCACAAATTACCTGAAGAAGTATGGAGTGGAAAGCAGGTAAACCTTTCTCACCTGAGAGTATTTGGATGTATTTCATATGTTCATCTGAGTGATCATGCAAGAAACAAACTTGATCCTGAATCATTGAAATGTTTTTTTATTGGCTATGGTGGTGATGAGTTTGGTTACAAGTTCTGGGATGAGCAGAACAAGAAAATCATCAGAAACAGGGATGTGGTCTTTAATGAAATAGTTCTCTACAAAGATCGTGATGCCATTCAGCCCACTAGTTCGGTGCAGTCTGAGCCCACATACTTTGAGTCAGATGATGCCTCAGATGGAGGCAATCCCGAAGCCAATTCTGATGAAGAAGAAGCAGAAGAAGAGTTGATGGATGAGACTACCTCAGAAGAGGTAAATGAAGATGGAGAGCCTATTTTGCCCGTTAGAGAGTTGAGGCAGTCAGCAAGAGTCCCAAGCCTAATCCGAAGTATCCATCACTATAGCCCAGAGCTCATCTGAGCTACCTACTACTGAGTCACAGTGGAGAGCCTAAAAATTATGATGAGGCACTTCGAGTGGATGATGCGAGCAAGTGGGAGCTTGCTATGAAAGATGAAATAAAATCCTTGAACACTAACAAAATATGGGAACTTGCGAAGCTACCAGCGGGGAAGAAGGCCTTGAGCAATAAATGGGTGTACAGAATCAAGGAGGAACATGATGGTTCCAAGAGATACAAGGCTAGATTGGTGGTTAAAGGATTTCAGTAGAGAGAAGGAGTTGACTACACAGAGATCTTCTCTCCTGTAGTCAAACTGACTACCATCAGAACAGTCCTGAGCATTGTTGCAGCTAAAGATCTACATCTCGAGCAGCTAGATGTAAAGACATCATTCCTCCACGGTGACCTAGAGGAAGAGATATATTTGCAGCAGCCAAAGGGGTTCACTCAGAAGGGCAAAGAGAAGATGGTGTGCAGATTGAAGAAGAGCTTGTATGGCTTGAAACAAGTTCCAAGGCAATGGTATAAAAAGTTCGATGGATTCATGCACAGGAACGGGTACTCCAGGTGTAATGCTGATCATTGTTGCTTCGTCAAGGAGTTTGACAACAGTTATATAATCCTACTTTTATATGTCGACGACATGCTAGTAGCCGGTTCAGACATGAGAGAGATCAAGAAGCTGAAGAAGCAGTTGTCGAATGAGTTCGATATGAAGGATTTAGGCGCAGCAAAGCAGATATTGGGGATGAAGATCAGTAGAGACAAGCTCTTGGGCACACTACAGCTATCTCTGGCCGAGTACATTAGGTGGGTGCTTGAGAGATTCGGGATGAGTGGTGCTAAGGCTGTTAGCACACCGTTAGCTAGTCATTTCAAATTGACTAAGGAGCAGTGCCTTGAGACTGATGAAGAGAAAGACTACATAGCTAAGGTTCCATATGCTTCAGCCATTGGAAGCCTCATGTATGCCATGGTATGCATGAGACCTGACATTGCCCATGCAGTGGGAGCTGTGAGTAGATTCATGTCAGATCCAGGAGAGCAGCACTGGGAAGCAGTAAAGTAGATTCTGAGGTACCTACGAGGTACAATAGAAGAATGTTTATACTTTAAGAGAGAAAAGTTAGTTCTACAGGGTTTTGTTGATATAGACTATGCTGGTGAGATAGACCAGAGAAGGAGCACTACAGGATACGTGTTCACTTTAGGCTCTACATCTATTAGTTGGGTTTCTCAGTTACAGAAGATCGTTGCTTTATCAAAGACAAAGGCTGAATATGTTGTTGTGACAGAGGCAAGAAAAGAGATAATATGGTTGCAGGGTTTCTTGGAGGAGTTGGGACAGAAAAGTGAGAAGAGTGTCTTACACTGTGATAGCCAGAGCGCAATTCATTTGGTGAAGAACCTAGCTTTTCATGCAAGGACCAAACACATACAGGTCCGTTACCACTTCATAAGATCAGCGTTGGACGAGGACATGTTGGAACTTATAAAGATTCAAGGAAGCAAGAACCCGGTCGATATGCTTACTAAGGTTGTCACCACGAAGAAACTAAAGTTGTGTTCAACTTCAGTTGGCCTCAGTACTTGATGATATAGAGGTCGTCGCCGCAGAGAGAGGTGATAGAGATTGATAGTTAGTCTCCAAGTGGGAGATTATTAGGATATGTGAAGCCTAACTATCAGACTTACCCTATACTTCAGATTGAAGAAGAAACATGAGAAACAGGATTGAGGACGACAAAGTTCAAGCAAAACGACGAAGAACGCATTTTGACTGGATCGCGGTCGACCGCGCATGGCACGACGGTCGACCGCAAACGTGCACATGCAGGTGCATTTGGCCAGGAGCTCGTCGCGGTCGACCGCGCATGGGGCAAAACGATGAAGGAAACAATTTGGGAGATTCACGGTCGACCGCGAGTGGCGCGGCGGTCGACCGCCAAAAGTCCAGAGACTTTTCTGGATTTCGAGCAGCTGCGCGGCCGACCGCGAGTCGGATTTTGGCCCAGTTCATTTTTTTATCCGTTTCCTATTCCTGTTTGTAATACCTTTATATCTATAAAAGGGTAGATTAGGGCATGATGTAATTAAGATGAAAATAGTGAAATTTTTTCCTGCGGCGGCCGTGGACGTAGTTTCTCACATTGAGAAACGAACCACGTAAATCTTGTGTGTTTATGATTGTGATTTTTTTCTCTCTCTCTCCCAAATCTCTATTTCCAAATCGAATCAGGGGGGTTGTGCATCCCCAACAGGATTAAATACTAAACGAATAATGGCACCAATGAAAATACCACATGCAAGCAAACATCAAGATTTAATGTGGTTCGGCAAATCGTGCCTACATCCACGGAGCAATCCAGAGAAAAATATTTCACAATGAATCAAGAGTATAATCCCTCCAAGTTACACCTGAACTTGAGGATTAAATCACAAGAGAAAGATACAATGTTACTTATAGGATACAAAAACCCTAAAATCCGTCTCACAAAAATATCCAACTCCCGTGAAGAAATCAACACCGTAGACTCGATGGCGTCGTCATTCTAAAGACAACGGCTTTTGAATCACTGCAATCGGACAACCGAGCTATCCGGAATCTGATCTTTTCTCTCACTCTCTCTCTCACTCTCTCCACTCTTTTTCTTTCTAGATTACTGTTCATAGCACTGTAGCTCCGAAATTGATTTAAGTGTTCTAATAAATAGAATTCTTAAAACCTATTCTTATTACAACTAGACCTTCCAAATCCTCTTCTAGATAGAATTTTAATTCATGTGAACATCATATGAACCTTATCTTGAGCTGGACTCACAACATTATTTGGAACGAGTCGTGTGGATCTTCTGCATTCAACAAATTTTCGCGGGGGTTCACTAGACCACAATCCACAACCCTTTAAAAATAAATGACTCTGTATTATTAGAAAAGTAATGGGGGTATCAAGTTGATATCAACGATTTAGGTACAGATTCCTAATTTCCGCGCAAGAATTTATTATAAATTTTAGAAGGGCCGACGATATCTTATTTCTTTTGTACTCATCTTGGGATCAAGAAGTAAGTATTGCATTAGACAGCTGATAATTTGAATTGATTCAAAAGGACTTGAAGTCAAATAGATCACAGATTAAATGAAAAGGAAACTAGTTACATATCAGTTCAAAACATTGAGAAAGACCCGCAAGCAAAGTCACAAAAACAAATGATTAGTAATTAATAAATATCATGTACTAGTTCTGTTTTAGTAGGCTAAAAGGCCATGTTAGTCTCTGGACTTGGCCTTCGTATTTAAATTGGTCTTCTTACTAATTTTTTTCTTAATGTGGTTCACGTACCATACTTTTTTAGTAGGCTAAAATGTTGTTGGGCACAGAGTCACGCCCTCACGCCACGGAAGTGACATAACCCAAGAGAAAATCCTGCCTTTTGTTGTCACAAAAACTCAAATCAACATATATATTCCCGTTTCACTAAGGAAACAAGAACATAAGTGAAATATCTTAACAAAGTAAAATATACACTCTTCCTCTCATCAGTTCTAGGACTGACTTGTCGAGGGAACCTACAAGCAATACCCAACACCCAGAAAATAGTAAAGACACGAGATTTACGTGGTTCGACAAACTTGTCTACGTCCACGGGAAAGGGGGAGGGGATATTCCACTATGAAGGAGAACACCGACGACTTGTACAACCCACAAGCTCGTTTCAAAGATGAAGCTATGATTTTTACCCGAAAGAAATTGACATCTCTCTTGTAAAATCTCTCCAAGCTCTTTTTTTTTCTCCTCAAGAACTCTCTTTTAGATCTAAAAAAACTCTCTTTTTCTCTAGCCGTCAAAACCCTCTTTTTCTTCTCTTTAAAAACCCTAGGAACCCTGTTCCTATTTATACCCGAATCCAGGCTCAAAAGAATCAACGGCCCGCTGGACTCGGCGCCCACGCGAGACACAAATTGTGTCTCGCATGAATGGGTGCCGAGACACTCCCCACGCGAGACACAAATTGTGTCTCGCATGAATGGGTGCCGAGACACTCACGTGGTGTGGCCCCCATGAGACACAATTTGTGTCTCGTTCACACCAAATGGGTGTAGCCCCCACGCCCTGTGCATTCACAATTCTCCACATTGTACATCATTTGATAAACCTTAAATTTTAAACGAACACCAAAAGAACACCACGAACATCACCAGAGAGATCTAAAATACTAAACCAGGCCAAACCAGCTGCGCTACTATATTGCGATTGCCTACGTACCCTCTACCGGGATCAAGCTAATCGTAATTCAAAAATTTGTTCTCCACATAGTCTCCACCTTACCCCCATCACCACCCCGAATGGCCATACCCTCTTGGGCAGTTCAACACGGGCTGATATGAAGCAAGTCCAAGCAATGTTTAAACTTACTATCTATCACCATCTTGGTCAACATGTCTGCTGGATTCTCATTCGTATGCACCTTCATGAGAGAAATATCACATTCCTCTATGACATCCCACATAAAATGGTACCAGACATCGCTATGCTTTGTATGAGCATGATGAACTTGATTCTTCACCAAATGAATCACACTCTGACTGTCACACCATAAGTTCACGCTCTCCTGCTCAATCCCTAAATCATCTAGAAGATCCCACAACCATAATGCTTCCTTCTCTTCCTCCGTTATGGCCATATACTCAGCCTCTGTAGTAGAAAGTGTCATTGTAGTCTGCAACATCGATCGCCAACTAACAAGAGCTCCATGTATCCTGAATACATAACCAGTAGTAAATCGTTATATATCTAGATAGTCCGCATAATCAAAGTCAATAAATCCATGAATCTGACATGCATCAATCTAACATGCATCTCCACCAAAACACAAACATGTATTAACGGTACCATTCAAGTACCTCAGGACCTACTTTACCACTTCCCAATGCGCATTTCCCGGATTCGCCATGAATCTACTGGCGACATTGATCGCCTGTGAAATATCTGGATATGTACATACTATTGCGTACATTAAGCTACCAACTATACTAGCATAGGAGACACGTTCCATATGTGTCTTCTCTTCTGCTGTAGTGGGAGACTGTTTGCCTGAAAGCCTGAAGTGTGGAGTCAATGGAGTCATCACTGACTTAGCACTTTGTATCCCAAACCTCGCGATCACCCATTTTATATAGCCCTTTTGACTTAAGAATAATTGCTGATTTGCTCGTTCTCTTCTAATCTCCATACCCAGTACTTTCCATACAACACCCATGTCCTTCATCTCGAACTCTTTATCAAGTTGATATTTTAGCCTATCTATCTCCACCTTGCTTCTCGAAGCAATAAACATGTCATCCACATACAAAAGAAGATAGATATAATCACCTCCATGAAGCTTCCGAATGTAAACACAACAATCGTAATCGCTTCGGTAAATCCATGCTTCAGCATGAAGGAGTCAAATCGTTTGTACCATTACCGAGGAGATTGCTTCAGTCCATAGAGTGACTTCCTTAAGAGACACACATGATTCTCTTTGTCCTCAACCTTGTAGCTATCAGATTGATGCATATAGATCTCTTCATCCAAATCTCCGTGTAAGAAGGCCATCTTTACATCGAGTTGTTCGAGCTAAATATCACTATGAGTAACAATACTCAATAGCATCCGAATAGAAGTGTGTTTCACCATTAGAGAAAATATCTTATTGTAATCCACACCCTCTCTTTGTGCAAACCCTTTAGCCACTAGCCTCGCCTTGTATCTTGTACCACTGAGCTCTGAAGGATCTTCCTTTCTCTTATACACTCACTTACAACTAATAGCTTTTCTTCCTATAGGTAATGGAACCACCTTCCATATTTGGTTTTTTCAAAGAGATTCCATCTTCTCTTCCATCATAGCCAACCAACTCTCACTATCTCTATTCCGGATAGCTTCCTTGAAGGAAACCAGCTTATTATCCTTCACCGATAGTGCGTATTCCACCAAATTAACCTGCCCATAGTGCTTTAGGCGTTTATCAGTACATGCTTGTATGCTCGCCTTGGCCTAGTAGAAACCAAACTATCCTCGAGCTGTTGTTGTTGTAGTGCTTGTGTATTCTTCTGCTGAACCTCCTCCTGCTCAAGCTCATCATCTACCTGATTTCCTACTTGAACATGACTAGAACCTGGTTGGTCTTTAGGTTCTATCTTAATAACCTGTGATTTTGAAGTCCCAACAGTCCTAACACCATCATCCTTGGGCGCCTTAGCAATCATGAATTTATCATCAAAGGTAACATCCTTACTGATCACGAACTTTGAATCTTCTGTACATCAAAGACGTTAGTCTTTTACACCTTATGCATATCCCAAGAATATAGCCTTCTTGGCCCTCGCGTTAAGTTTTCTCTCGTTGACGTGATAATAGGCGGTACACCCGAAAATCCAGAGTCTCTCATAATCTACATGCTCTCCTGACCACAACCTATAAGGTGTATCACCATCCAATATAGAATGCGAAGAACGGTTCACAATATAATAAGCTGTAACAACCGCTTCTGCCCATCATTCCTATAATGACAATGAATTTTCAATACTAGTTAAAATAATTTTTCTGATATTTAAAACATTCAATTATTATTTTTAAAAGATTATTTGTATTATCCTGATTTCTAGAATTTTCTATAATTTAAAAATCCAATTTTATATTTATTTAAATGATTTTGATAATTATAAATTAACTTGATGCAGTGAAAACTTTTGAATTAATATTTATTGTGTTATTGTTATTGTTACGTATTAATTATAAATAATTTCCCCTAATTATTCTAAAAAATTCTAATTAATTTCTTAATTATGTTTAACTTATGAACCGTAACCGCTAATATATATATAATATATATATATATATAATATATATATATATATATTATATATATATATATATATATATATATAATATTATATATTATATATATATATTATATATATATATATATATATATATATATATATATATATAATATATATATATATATAATATATATATATATATTCTTTTTCTTGTTTCTCTCACGAAAACCACTCGTAGCCTTCTCTTGTTCTCTCTCTCTCTCTCTTCGCTCTCTTTCATCCTGCTGCTCCTCCTTCGCCGTCAGCCTAACCCACCCTCATCTCCTCTCCCCCTCGTTCCCAATCTGCACCACCAAACTCCACCGTCGCTTCCCTCTCCCTGCCGCTCCGACAGCCGCGCCCCTAGCCAGATCTTTGTCGCCACGAGCTCCTGACGCTAACCCTCGCTGCATCGCGCTGAGGCCACGGCCTCTTTCCCCACTCTCTCTAATGAGCTCCCCTCCTTCTTCTCCACTAGCAACACCACCGACCTTTAGCCCGCCACTCCAGTGCCGAGCCCCTCACTCACGCCCCTTCTCCGTCCGCTTACCTTAAACCCTCGAGATCCAAATAGCCGCAACCACTGCTGCCCCTGCAGCCTCCCAGTTCAACTGCCGACCGTCATCCTCCGTCGGCCCCAAACCTGTCGACCAGCACTCTTCTCAACCCCTCCTCCCCCAGCGTCGTCGCCATCCCTTGTTGTCGCCGCCTCGTTCACAAGCCCGTAGCCTCGCACGACAGTGTTGATTCGTTCGACGAAACCCTGAGGCAAGATCCCCAACCTCGATTGTTATTTATTTTAATTTTTAGATTATCGTAAAACTTATAAGGCACAAGATTCTGTTTCTCTTTGATTCGTTATTACAACTTTTAGAGCTGTTGTGAATTAATTTTATCAGGCTGTAATATTATTATGTTGTAGAAAATATTGTGATATAATTATCTGTGTGAGTTTGATGAATAATATTAAATAAATCATAATTATATGATAAATAGTTTTTTTTAAATAATTATAATAGATTAAAGAATTTATTTTGACAACGAGACTATTTTAGAATAATTATAATATTTTTTTAGAATTTATTTTATGGAAAAAATCATTTTAGAATGATAAATATTAAAAATATTTAGGAAAATAGACTATTTTGAATTAATAAGAATTTATCTTGTAAAAAGATTATTTTTGAATTTATGAATTTCTTATTTTAAAAGATTATTTTTTAGAATAATTATGGTGAGAGATAATTTGAAAGGAATTTATTTTGCAAAAGAATTATTTATTTTGAATTTTTAGAATAATTATGGTGAGAGATAATTTGAAAGGAATTTATTTTGCAAAAGAATTATTTATTTTGAATTAATTTAGTTTATGGATAATTTGAAAGGAATTTATTTTGCAAAAGAATTATTTATTTTGAATTAATTTAGTTTATGAACGTGTAATGGATGGTTGTTGCCCGTGACATTTTATGTATAAAACATCCGATGATTCCATGATTCTTATTTTAATTACATGACATACCATGTTTTATTTGCATAGAATTACATGCATTTATTGTTCCTCATTGTGTTGAGAACCACTAGTAGTTCATGACTTAGTGGCTTTGTACGTCATGAACAAGACTTAGTGACATGTATGTGTGCGTTGATTAAGTTTAGAAGGTGGACCGGAGATCTAGTTCAGGTTATGATTGTTGACTTAGATAAGCGAGAAGAGTTGGGATGGGGAAGTCTTGGTTCATGTGATTGGATGTGGTTGTTGATGTATCTTCCAGACTCGTGTCAGTAAATTCGTGTAGTCACTGGGGTTGATTTGTTGGGCTAAAGTGAATTCGTATAGTCACTTTGGTCAGTGAATTTGTGTAGTAACCTAAGTTCTGCTTGAGTTCGGACCAGACCGAAATTGGATTGCGTGTAGTCCTCTGACTGATTCGTGTAGCAGTATTGGATGCACGTAGAGGATTTGTGAACAGTCATTTATCTGAGAATATGAACATTGACTCTATGTGAGATATGGACCTGTGATCTATTTTAGGATGGCTAGTACTCGACCCTACTATTGTATGTTGTTGGCCTTATGACTATCATGACTTAGTAGTGGATTGCATGTTGATTTTATTAGATTTACAGTTGCATGTTTCTTTGTTATTTCTGTTATTGCATCGGTTATCGCATTAGTCATTCGACCGTTCTATTTTCTTTTGTGGGATATTGCCTTATGTTATGCACGCTGACGTACACCTGTTTTTTCTGGAGTACGTCAGATTTAGAGGACGGACAGGTCCAGTACGGAGATGCCTTATAGCCGGAATATATTCCAGATGGAGCAGAAGAGCAAGCTGGAGCTTAGTCATTTCTATTCTGTAGTTGCTGACGGATTTTAGATTATTTATGTAGTACTTTCTCTTTTAGTATTTGAGGGATTTAGATACTTTTGCAGTACTTCCTTTGATGCTGTTGGACTATGTATTTTCATATTTTTAGTTGGACTGTTTTGAATAAGGGCATGTTTGATCCAAACTCTGTGTCTCGAAGAATATTCCATTTATGATATGACTCCTTTCTTTTCTAAGTTGTTTATTATATTCTCGCTACTGTGATCAGGAACCTATGACTTTGCATTTTATATTGCTTGACGCTTAGCGTATTAGGTTGTGAAGAAATGTTTTTATTTATTCTCCTCAATCTAATACGTCGTGGGCTTATTCACATTCCGTTTTCTTAGTATTTTGGGAAGCAGGGCGTGACAATTCTTTGCCTAATCTAGCATAAGATCGCATACTCATTGCTTTCTCTTGTAATGTTCAGTTCAGCCTCTCCGCGACCCTATTCTACTATGTTGTAGATCTGACTGTCCAGTGTCTAGCAATGCTCTCCTCACACAAATGTCACGCCCCGCTTCCCAAAATACTCGGGAATCAGAACATGAATAAGTCCGCGACGTATTAGATTGAGAAGAAATAAATACTATCTTTTTTTTCTTTTCTTCTCAATCCAATACGCTAAGCGTCAAATACGTAAATCTCAATCACATGTCCCTGATCACAATAGCAAGAATATAAAGATAATCCAGAATAAGAAATAAACATATCATCCATAGTTAATCATCCCAGATATAAAAATATGGGTCAAACATACCATTATTACAAAAAAAGGGTCCAACTAGGAATAAAAACACATAGTCTATGATAAAAAAAATACTGATAAAATAACTAAATCCATCATCAAACTAAGGACAATACTGTAAAGAATTCTAGTGTTTATCAGCTGCTACAGAAAAGAAAAACACGTCTAGGCTTCTATTTGTTCTTCCGCTCCATCGGAATGACATTCCGGCTGGGCATACGCTGGCTCGGCTGCATCATCGAACTGAACTTGTTCGTCTCCTAAGTCTGACACATACCAGAAAAAAATAGGTGTACGTCAGCGTACATGGCACACGACAAGATCTCACATGAACAAATAAAACGGTCGTATGACCCATGCTATGACAGTAATAATACTAATATGAAAGACAATGGTTCATGCAACTAAAATCTAATGATAACATACAATTGTGTGGAAGCGGTGACTGGTCGAATACTAATCATCCTAAAACTCACTGGTCCATCTCTCAAATAGGTCCAAGTTCGCATTACCGGAAGACTGACTATTCACCATCCCCTACGCGCATCCAATCCCGTGAAACAGGCGGCTTGAGACTACACGCAATCCAATTTCGGCCCGGTCCGGGCTCAGGCAAAGCTCAGGTGACGAAACAGGTCACGAATCCAAGTGGCGAAACAGGTCACTTGGTCCATCAAACCAACCCCAGGACGAAACAGGTCTCTGGTGCGGCCTGGAAGTTAAGTCAACAATCACATTTGATCATGCGAACTAAGACTTTCCCAACCCAACTCTTTCGTTTTTCTTAGTCAGCCATAATCTTCACTGAAACTCGGGTTCATCACCTAACTCAGTCAACGCACTGACACATGTCACTAAGTCTGTTCATGACGCACGAGGCCACTAAGTCATGAATCACTAAGGTTCCCAACACATCAACAGATCATGAATATAGTATAGTATGTTAAACATGACTATACAGGTTTATGTAGCAGAAATGAGAACTATAATGAACATGAAATGCATAAACAAATACTACAGCATGACTACATTCATAAGGGACTTCATCACTACTAGAATATCCAAACTCCTCATGCAAGTTATCTGTACTTAAGTATTCTCTAATATAATAATACGGTAAAAAGAAAACTAGAAACCGATGTCATTTTGTACATAAAATGCCGCGCTCTACGACGATCAGTCATACTATCATAAATAATAATATTCTTTTTCCAAAAATTATTCTTTAAAACTATTTCTTTTTATAAATATTTATGTAATATATATATTAATTCCTTTCTGCATGAAAAACAATATTTTTCTATTTTATAAATTTTTCTTAATTATTTTCTTTTTGATAAAATTTCACAAATTCTAATTTTAACACTTAACTTGTTATTTCATGTCCGCACTTCTTAAAAATATAATTAACAAAATTATTAATCTAATATTCACGGTGCGCTCGCAATCATCATTCCACGCAGATATTCAAAATACGCATTAATCACAATAATAATTTAACTATATGTAATCATCATACTAACAACAATATTACCACAAAATAATTTATCTATATTCAATCATCATAATATCACGATATTAGCCATTAATTAAAAATAAGGTAAATGCAAGATCTTGCCTCGGTGTATTCGTCGAACGTGTCGACGTCGACGTGCGAGATCAGATCTGACGTGGGAGCACGACGTCGGGAAGATCTTCGGCAAGGGCTGCGGTGATGGGGCAGCGATGAACTCGGCAGCGACGGATCTGGCGGACGCGGGTTTGGAGTTCCGTTGCATCTTTTTTGTTGGGTTTTACCGCTTGTCCCTTGTTCAGGCTTTTTACATTTTCATTGTTTTTGGCGGCCAGGCAGATAAGTTCCTACAGTCATTGGCGTAAACAGGGGCTATCTGAAAGGTGCTAGAGACCTCGCAAGATGGAGCTGGTGGTGGGAGCATTATGTACTGTGGGAAGGTAAGACTAAGAGTGCGAAGTTTGCAGCATCCCGCTGTTCACAACAGACTCAGACCCGCACGAGGTACATTAGACTACATTCACACAAGATTTTTAGGGTCCTTCCAAGAACAAATCTGCTTAGGGGCCAACTACTTTGTCACTTCATTGATGAGCTATTCCAGGTAAGAATTCAGGTATACCTATGAAGCATAAACATCAGGTCCTGGATATTTTTTGTGAGTGCAAGAAGAAAGTGAGCTGGCAGAACATGTAGACAAGGAAGACTCTATCGTTTACGATAACGGTGAGAGTACAAGATGAATTGTTTCTTGTAAGTTTTTGTCGGGATCACGGTATTTAGTGAAGATACTTCTCAGTTCGAAGACACCGTTTAACAGAAGCGGGGGTGGCTGAGAGCTTGAAGCCGTATTTTAGCTGAGAAAAGGTCGATGTAAATGGATGACGACAGGAGTGGATTGTCTAGATCCATTTTGGGCGCGAGGCGTTGGTTTTTTATGGCGAGCGCATCTGTGTGAATATGTTGTTAAGTGCCACTGTGAGTAGACAGGGAAAGACTCCTATTGGAACATTGGTTTGGTTCGGTGGCTAGTGAACTATAGAGTCGCATTCGGATTATTTGGCGGTGTCCAGGTTATTAGCTATGTCCTAAGTGGATGGTAAACTTAAATCGCGAGAGCGAGGAAAGCCGTCTTGCTGAGATTTAGAGATGGAGTCCAAGGCTTTATTTATGGGATCAACAGGACAAGAAGATAGTTATTAGGCAGAGACTGTCACATTGATGAGGCATAACATGATAAGGTCCTCGAGCCCTCAGCTAGGTGGATGGGAGACCAGACAGGAGAGGATATCACAGCAGGTGGACGGATGATGTGACTCGCACCACCACTCTAGAGAGCATTGTAATCCATCGAGGCTCCTATAGAGGTGACATGGGCAGGAGATGATATGACAGCTCAGACAGATAGAGGATACAGTGGATTTGGAAACTCAGGAAACTATGGTTTACTGTGTTCTCACTTGAATCATGCGGTCGGCATCTGCAGCCAATGATAGAACGTGCGCGCTTGAGCGAGAGTAATATTCGTCATTACGTAACTCCACGGCTTGTACCACATAGCACTATAATAGGCTGTTCTCCTAGCCTGCCGCGTTTAGCGCGGCCATTAGATGCCTGTCGCTCGGCTCACCGCGGACATATACTGTCGCGCCCCTGGCCGTTGGCATCAAAATGGCTGCCCGCGCCTGCCAGCTAGGTATACATGATTCCATGGTCACATATGCATTATCAGTGAACGATCGTTGATGATGATGGTTCCATCCCATAATTAGGAGAGGCAGAGTCCTACCGCACCGATTCCGGAGGTAAAGAGGTGGAGGGAAGGTCTATGGAGGAGGAGATACGGTGCTCTTCAGAAGACGACACTCTGAAAAACATTGCACATCTACCATACCACCCGCGATAAGAGAGACGTATTAGTTGAAATTGCCTATAGTTAGTTGGTGTGTACATAAGGAAGAATGTGAGGATCGTTCTTATTCTTCTTGGGTGACATTGCGAGATTTCCAAAAGCACCTAGAATTGATTCTGCCACAGGAATGTATTGGAGGCTTTGAGGGCATTATGACATTACACGGAGTGTTATTTTCACTAATCGAGTTTCCGTCTGTGAATGCTTCGTCGATAGCGTCTTTGCGGGTGAGTGGTATTTGAGGTGATGGGCTCAATGCACATTGGTTCATTAATGGATTCGACTTTACTATAGGTATATTTTGGTCCCTAGATGATTGTATAAGAAATCTCTTAATACAGCTACGGTGATGTTAGATTGAGCGAGACTACATTGTACACAACCTATAGAGATTCATAGCTCCGCAGTGAAATATATAGTATGTATATTTTGATACAGCTCATGAAGAGTTCTTATATGGTTTGAAGCAGTCACCAAGACAATGTATATCTCCTAGAAGATGCGAGTCGGCTTTATGATTTGATGAGCGTGTACCAAGGAGGCCCATATGACCCATTGTGTTTATTATTCTTCTATATTACAAGGATTGGTTGAGCAACTATATTTGCATATTAATATGTTGACGGATATGCTTAATTGCTTCGGGAATTCTATTGGCTATTCCGACAGAGTGAGAGGAGCCCTGTCATCCGAGTTCGAGAATGAAGGATCTTGGAGAGGCAAAGAGATATTGGGTAAATGGAGATCAGAGAGAGAACATGGTGACCCATGGGAGTTATAACTACACAGAAAAGCTCACTTGCAGAAGATGTTGAAGATAATTCAGGCATTGTGATGGTGCAATGCAAAGCAGTCATCACACCCCAATTGCTCCATCCCACTTCAAGCTTTTCAGCGTTGAATTGTCACCCCTGTTTCATTCCGTTGAAGGACAGAGATTATATGTCAAAGTCCCATATGTCAGTGTCAGGTACCTTGATAGTATGTGATTGGTGTTGTAACGAGGCCAGATTTTGTCACAGTCGGCCGTCCGAGTGCTATCCGGTAATCGAAGATAACATGCATGACCCCCTTCGGGAACGGGTCATTGGTAGGCCCTCCTCTCTCTCTTCCTCCTGCCTCTTCCCTCCTCTCTCTTCTTCTCCTCTCACCGTGAAGTGATATTCTAAGGACGTATGTTCGAGAGCAACCGCCGAGAGTTGGATGTTAATGGTTCCGGGGTTACTTAGCCCCGCCAAGAGAGCGACTCTCTGCACCGAAAGAATGGACACGCAGATTGTAACCTTGGATGTACTCGTGGATTCAGATTATGGACCTCGGAGATCTTGAGCAACGCTGCCTGCTCGCGATCCACGCTTCAGATTTATACTGCTTTTACACCGCCGCCTGTCGTTATGTACCTGTTACCTCTGGGCCACAGCCATGCGCTACACTCAGTCGACTAGTGCACGATCTATAATCCTATCTCAATCAGAGCGGGCGACCGCGTATATACCTGGGAGTAACGAGTGAACGCTCCGCTTGCAAGGAGAGCGCTTTGTCGCGTGACGCGTGGTATTAGTCACCGAGAGTGTGTGGGATATGCAGTCATGAGACACCCCACAAGCCGCCTCCCCCAGCCGCCTCATCCCCAACCGGACGCAGGAGCTCGCTCTATCTGAGCCGCCGCACACACGCCCATCACCCCGACCAGCCGTTGCGTTTACGCCTCCGACAGCTAGCTTCACGTCGGCCGTCCCACGTCCAGGCCCCGCCGAAGAAGATCCCCGCTACAGCCGTCGCCTTGGTAGTTCGTCGAAACCCGACCAAGGCGCTGCCTCGTCCAAACAAGGCATTCCTCAAGATTCCGCTTCGCCGTTGCCTACCAGTGCGCGCCTCCGTCGAAGCTCCGATCAAAAGCTAGACGCCTAAACAACACGTCGACGCCGCTGCCACGCCACG
>NC_033794.1:117250260-117322094 GCF_001876935.1 Asparagus officinalis | reverse complement strand
GCCAAGAGAGAGAATTTCTTTCCCATTGTGGAGTAAGTGAACCGAACAGTATGTTTCTTACCACTCCACTTAGTATTATGTTTTTCAAGACTCAATAAAAGAGAATTTTGATGTCGGTGAATCTTGTGACATTTTCCAATAGTCTCATTTTCCTTCATCTTGAAATATTCATAATCTGTCACAAGAACAAAATTTAGATTCTTTAACTTAGTAGACCTTCATGAGTTAACCTCGAGTGTGTCCAAATATCAATATCGGATGTGGCGCGTTGCCAGCCCATTGAACTCATGTCTTGTCAAATGTGCACAAATAAGGCATTCATTGCTTAGAAATCCCAATTCGCATTGCGTTCCTTTGAGATTAGTCCATTCCGCGAAAGGAGTTTTGGGTTTCTCATATTTTTGTTTCAACGACGTCCAAAAGTTCGTAGCTCAAGAGATTGGAAGACAGATGTCTTCATCCTATCTGTTCTCAGTAGTTCGTAGTTCGTGCCATCGAACCATTGAGGACGATTTGTAGACGTGACCTTCCTTGAATTGTGCATGTTATTTGACAATCGCAATGCTTTCACTTGCTCTGATACCAAATTAGGATCTTGAAATAGAACACTATGAAGCACTAGAGGGGGGTGAAATAGTGTTTTTAATTATTGCAAAGTAGATAATAAATTTGGCAAAGAAAAAATGGCAATCTCAGAATTTTTCAAACACAAACACAAGGATTTATACTGGTGTCCACCAAACTGGTGTACATTCCAGTTCCCCAAGCAATCCGCCTTGAGAGTTTTCACTATGATTTTGAATAAACTTACAAAATCAAATGCAAACCTGACCAATTTGGTGCAAGTTCCTTGCAATTGTGCAAACCAATTGACGAAACCTTCTCTTGTCAATTTGAACACGCAATCTCTAACCCAAGAGACTAACCCCTCCACAACCGAGCAGAAAACTGTTGAGAGAAGAATTCACAAGTGCCACCTTAAGCCTTGAATGTGTAAGTAATGGTGCAGGGCAGTGGCTTAGATTCTTTTAATCTGTAAAATGCCTTAATTGCCCTTGTTTGATGGAAAGTATATAGGCAATTTCAGAACATCTTCTTTTCCAGAAAATCAGAATGTTCACTTAGAAATTGCTCAAGAATCAAAGCTTATGGTATGTATATTTTTCCAATTTTTTCTGAACAAATAACTCTATCATATACCCTTGAAAGACACAAAGGTTTTTAAAGTTTGAAAACGTTTAAAAACGGCCAAGAACTGTCCAGATATCAATTCTGACACTGAAAAACACTGTCTCTTGTTAGTCGACTACTGTAGTCATTAGTCCGACCTACAGCTGAGTTTCAGGACAGACTTCTGTGTTTTGCGGAAATGTTGTCTCAGTAGTCGACTATAATGATAATTAGTCGACTACTAACTGAGTTCAGACCGAGAAACTGAAAAATTATATTTTGCTTCAGTAGCGACTATATAGTCAATTAGTCGACTACACTGTAAAAAGACAGAAACTTATGTTCGTCAACATTCAGTAGTCGACTATAACTCTATAGTCGACTAAACTGTAAAAAGACAGAAAACTTGTAACTTGAGTTTATACATGAGTAATCGACTACATCCCTAATAGTCGGACTATTAAGACATCAAAAATCAGAAATAAGAGTTTTATAATTAAGTTTAACTATTCAATGGTTAACATAGGGATTTTCTCCAATAGTTAACCAACACATCTAAAGCCTGTGCTTAGTGTATTCTAAAAAATTGTGTGTGTGCGGTGTGTGATCAAGGCTTGTAACAAATATCTAAGCGAAAGAAAATTCACAATACATTATCTTTTGTTCTTTCATTTTCTTCACTTCAAAATGCTTGATAATTCACTTGCACTTGTACATATTCTATATTGAAATCTGGCATAATGGAAAGTTAGTGCACACAAAATATAAATTGTTATCATCAAAACATTATCATGGAGAAATGATATTCAACAATCTCCTGCTGCAGCAGCGCCGCTGCCTCAGGTTCCCCCCGTCGGTGGTAAGTGTCACCCTTGTGGCCGTCAAACTTGCTTCGGCGAGTTCTTGGAAAAACCCGAGATGTATCGCCGTCAAACTTGCTTCGGCAAGTTATTTGAGAAAACCCTAGATGGGTTCTTGCAAATGAGGAAGAAGACTCGTTTTGTTATTGTAACGCAGAGTTAAGACTCTGCGTTTTGAATTTGAAACGTCAGGGGCCTGACCCTTGCGTTTGTGAAATTTTAACGCCAGGTCTGAACTGTGCGTTTGAAAACTTAACGCAGAGTTTGATCTCTGCGTTGATGAAGATTAACGCCAGGTCTGAACTGTGCGTTCGAAAACTTAACGCAGAGTTTGACCTCTGCGTTGATGAAAATTAACGCCAGGTCTGAACTGTGCGTTTGAAAACTTAACGCAGAGTTTGACCTCTGCGTTGATGAAAATTAACGCCAGGTCTGAACTGTGTGTTCAAAACTTAACGCAGAGTTTGATCTCTGCGTTGATGAAAATTAAACGCCAGATTTGAACTGTGCGTTTGATAATTTAACGCAGAGTTTGATCTCTGCGTTGATGAAAATTAAACGCCAGATTTGAACTGTGCGTTTGATAATTTTCTTTCTTATGAACTTAACTAAAGCTCCCTTCATTTGACTGATTGAATATTTCTTTCTTTTGCAGTGCCTTACACCTGCGAACCTCTCAATCTTCGTCACCACTTCGGGCATGGGGGAGGCGTGGATTTTAACATGCAATTCAATTTGCGTCAAGAACTCCCGATATTCCAGGACACTGACAAAGATCGTGTCACTCTGATCTCAGATCCAAGCACAGATGTACTCAGGGCTTTAGTTACGGACACTAAGTTTGAGACTGGGTCCCACAAGAAACTCGCCAAGCCAGCCTTTTTATTTGGGGATCGTGTCACCATCTCCAAAGAGATTGTGCATGGCGGCCATTACAAGTGGCTAAGACAAATTGGAGATCGTCGTCTCTTCCTCCCTGACATGCACAGGATGTTTCCCATCTCTTACTACCAATGTGCCTCTGTTCCCCGCCACATGAATTGGGACTTGGTGAGCGAGCAAGATGGGGTAGCTGTTAGGGTTCTGACTCACAAGGGTGTGCATACCGTTGGTTATAATCGACAAGTGTCGGCCTTAGAACCCTGCTTATTCTCACGGGGATATCCCTTAGGAGAAACAGCTAGCCCAGCTAACACCTTCATGCGACGATTTTTGGCCGCCAAAGGAGAATTCCCAACTGCAGTGTTCCGAGCTCCTGGATGGGTACATTCTACCAAGGCAGGATGGTGGGCACGAATGATAGAATTCGTGTTGTCAGAATTAAAGGGACCATTAGCTCAATCTGGGCTTGGTTGCCCTATTATGGCTACTAAATACGGTATCGCTCTTAGTCCTTATAACTTCTTCGCCATTCTGGAGCGGTACAATCCAGAGACTTGTACATTTTTCACACCGGAAGGAGAATTAGGGTTCGCCCTACATGAGATGTTCGATGTTTCAGGTCTTCCTTTTGGAGACTTACCCTATGAAGAGTTTATCCCTGGGTCAAGTGAGCTAAAACTTTTGAAGGAGATGAACCCCAAAGTATATGACACGCTGTGGGAGGTGATGTGTCATTTTCAAATCTGCAGCCAACTGACAGGAGCACGTGGACGTGGTATCAAACAGCTATCTTGGGCTGAATATCTTTTCCAAAATTTGTCCAATAAGGCTGCCACCGTGTCTCGTCGGGAGGCGAGCACTCCTGAGACCATTCAAGCTTTGATCAATGACGCCACCGTTCACTATGTTAGCGAGGGAATAGAAGATGATTTCCCAGCGCAAACTGAATTTGAGAGCTTTCATCACCAAGCAGCCACTCCCATTTTTCTCATGCTGTGGCTGAAGCGGTGTGTGGTCCCTACCAGGCCAATAGATGCTGTGATGATGGAAGTAGCTTATCCGGCCATCCTCCTAACTCACGGGAGACCTATAAATCTACTTTCAGCCATGACATGTTGTTTGCAGCATGGCTTGAGGGAATTGTGTCTCGAGTTTATTCAAGTGAAGGAGGTAGATTCTGAAGGAACGAAAAGCTTGGTGACCCTAAATCCTCGAGTACCCTTGTCGTATACTTACTTAATGGCTTGGTACGTCTCGCATTGTGTACATTTGATGAGTGCTCCCTCTGCTACGGATGAAGGCTTCATCCCTTTCGTGCAGAGATTAGAAAAAGCTACTTGGATAGGCACTTACGTAGTGAGTTTTCCACTGGCTGTTAAATATTAGACCTGGTTATCTCCTCTTCAGGCAAAATGACAAATGTATAATTGAGCCCTATCAACCGTATCGGTTTGCTCGTCAATTCGGATACGACCAACTATACGTTGGGAATCCGAGGAGCCAGCTTTTAGTTATGGGCAACATATACAAAGGAGCTCGAGCCTGGTATTATTCCACCGCAGGTTGCACTGGGGCTACCTTCAGATTACCCCACAAAACACCTAATTCTCTTCTCTCCGTGGCTTTCTATAACTGGTATCATACAGCTTCTACGATGCCAGATTATAAACTGTACACTTCAGGCCTTCGTGCGATTAGGAAGATGTATTCATCCCGGAAAGGAGGTGGTCGTGTGTCTCGTCTGAAGGGGATCGACGAGTTTTTACATTTTGAAGATGCAACTGAAGAAGGAGAAGGAGAATTGGGACTAGAGAGTGCCCCGGTAGCGAGCCCTAAGGCTGCTGAAGCTCTGAGAGCAAAAGCAACTGGAAAGAGGGTTCTCTCTGAAGCAGAAGAAGCTCGATATGAGAAACGTACTCGTAGAAAGTTGCTGGTAGACCCTCCTACTCAGAGGCTAATGGCGGATGCTTTCAAATCTGCCGGTGGAGAGGAAGAGCAAGAGTCAGCTGTTGTAAGTCGCCCTGATCACGTCGATCCTCATCCTGGGGGATCTACATTTTCTGAAGAATTTTCTCCTCACTGTCCCTTGGATCAGGCAGAGGGTGGAGATGAATTCCTAAGTGGGGATATAGGGGTTTCTTCTGCAACGGATCCCGATATCTCACCATTTCCAGATCAGACTCCTGGTGCTGCTTCTTCACCTGCGGGGGTACTGCCTGCAACGTCTTCGTCTGAAGGGGTTAAACTGTCTACAGATGGACTGGCGATAGATGAACCTACGAATCTTAGTGAGAGTCAGTCTCCTGCTTCCTCTGTATTATTGCCATCTTCGGGGACTATTATTCCTAGTCCCACGACTGGCCGGCTGACACAAGTGGATACGAACGTGAGCTCTCCTGGACTTTCAGCCGCTGACGATGATGAACCATTAGACTATGGGAGCTCATCTCACCATGATGATGATGCTGATGAGGATGAAAGTGATGATGATGACTTTCATGTTTGGGCGGATCAACCACCACCACCTTCTGACAAGGCGTCTGGCTATCTTCCTTTTTACCCGACTGGTAGAAATTACACACTTTGATGTCTCTGGTGTTTCTTTCTTTTATACTGACTGCTCTGTTGTGTAGGTTCTCCACCTCCCGGGGCTGCTGGTACGTCATCGTCTCCCCACCCGCAAGCAGCAGACGTTTCCCCCTCTGAATCAATGCCGGTGACGACGAGTTCTTTACCAGAAGAACCTCTTTCGCTGACGATTCCTCTCAAGCCTGTGGGAACGGAGATCGCGCTAAGCTCAACCAAAATAGGGGCACTTATGGCTCTACCTTCCAGTCCCTCGCAATTGGATATCACCATAGCTTCTCCGACTTCTTCACGATCATCACCCACTGCTTTTGCATCAGGGTCTACGCTTTTAGGCTCCCCATCGACATCTCCGATGAAGTCTCTGAATCCAGTTGCCATCCCTTCCATTCTAAAAGCTCTTCTACGACCGTTGGAAGATATGATGAAGATAGCGATTGAGGAGATCGGTGCTGGACGAGCTTCATTCGACTTTTTCAAACCAAAACTCATGAACTCTTTGAACAACGTTCGATATGTGGATGATGCTCGATTTTTCCAGCACTGCTCTGAAGGCATCTCTCGGTTGGAAAAAGATCTGAGAGCTTTGGAGGAATTGCATCAGGCTGATCTTGCTGCTCAGGCTGCGTTAGTCTTTGGTAATCTTCAAGCTGAGGCGGCCCGCCAATACGAATCTTTTCAAGAAGCCATCACTGAAAGGGAACTTGAAATTGCATCCGTACAGGGGAAATGCATTCAGAAGCAACATGCTGTGGACGCTTCTGGTGCTGCTATACAAACGTCTCGTGCAGAAATTGATCGCCTTAGAGTGGGGTTGGCACGACACGAGGCTGATCTCGCGCGAGAAGAAGAGATCTTGAAAAAGCTCACGCTAGAAAGCGTGAAAACTTATGCCACTTACCGTTCGTTAGTGGAGGACCTTGAACTTCTCCAAAAGCAAGCTAATGCAATTACGCCGGATGAAAGCACCCTTAGGAAGAAAGCCGAGGTGATGGTGCAGGCAGCTCATGAAGAAAAGCTATCTGCTATTAAGTCCCGGCTCGCGTATTTCACTTTTACTGATCCAGAGGCTTAATCATGTAGTGTTCTTTTTGTTTGCTAAGAACAAGGTTTTTGTATCACTCTTTAATATTTTTGATGATAATAAAAAAAGTGATTCTGTTTTGTCTTTTTTTATTGCATGTGTCGTGTTCTGATTTGCAACAATGGAAAAATACCCAATCTTTAAAATTTCCTTTATTACCATCTAAGATAATTCTAGAAAAATTTTAACTTGTTGGGGGGGGGGGTATATGAACACTCGTTATTCCTTTGCAGAAGAATTAACTGGTTCAAACGGGTTAGAACTGGGGGGGGGGTATATGAACACTCGTTATTCCTTTGCAGAAGAATTAACTGGTTCAAACGGGTTAGAACTTGTTAGAAGTGATTTGTTAACATAACAGAGATTTGGGGATCTATCGATCTATTGGGAAGAATCAATAGATTAATCTTTGTAAGTGGTATGATTTTACTCTGACATGCGAGCAATCGCGATCAACGTAATTTGAGGGCTTATCACTCTATTAGGGAGGGTTGATAAGTAGATTTTTGTCAGAGGTGTAGTGTTAACGTGACAAAAGGAATATTTCTATGGAAGCAATTTTGAGGACTTATCGCTCTATTGGAACGAGTCGATAAGTGGATTTTTGCCAGAGGTGTAGTGTTAACGTGACAAGAAGAATATTTCTATAGGAGCAATTTTGAGGACTTATCGCTCTATTGGAGAGAGTCGATAAGTGGATTTTTGCCAGAGGTGTAGTGTTAACGTGACAAGAAGAATATTGCTATAGGAGCAATTTTGAGGACTTATCGTTCTGTTGGAGAGAGTCAATAAGTGGATTTTTACCAGAGGTGTAGTGTTAACGTGACAAGAAGAATATTTCTATAGGAGTAATTTTGAGGACTTATCGCTCTATTGGAAAGAGTCGATAAGTGGATTTTTGCCAGAGGTGTAGTGTTAACGTGACATGAAGAATATTGCTATAGGAGCAATTTTGAGGACTTATCGCTCTATTGAAGAGAGTCGATAAGTGGATTTTTGTCAGAGGTGTAGTGTTAACGTGATAAAAGGAATATTACTATGGAAGCAATTTTGAGGACTTATCGCTCTATTGGAGAGAGTCGATAAGTGAATTTTTGTCAGAGGTGTAGTGTTAACGTGACAAGAAGAATATTGCTATGAAAGCAATTTTGAGGACTTATCGCTCTATTGGAGAGAGTCGATAAGTGGATTTTTGTCAGAGGTGTAGTGTTAACGTGACAAGAAGAATATTGCTATGGAAGCAATTTTGAGGACTTATCGCTCTATTGAAGAGAGTCGATAAGTGGATTTTTGTCAGAGGTGTAGTGTTAACGTGACAAGAAGAATATTGCTATGGAAGCAATTTTGAGGACTTATCGCTCTATTGAAGAGAGTCGATAAGTGGGATGATTGATCTTGATGGCTGCGACAACAGCACTAATATTATATTAACAACTATTAGAGATGCTGATGAGTAGTGGGATGATTTCAGAAATAAAAGGTTGGACTTAGTTGGTGAGTTGCTTGGTAGAGAGCCGTGGGCAAATATTCATCTTTGAGACACTATGGATGTTGATTCCCGTCTAGCTCCTATAACGAAAGCTACCATCAAATAGCTTTCGGGTCGGTGAATGAAAGTTACAAACCGACGACTTTCACACTCCACAACAACTAAAGCCAGGATTACCGAACAACGGTCCTTGCAATGCAACACAGAAGAAGCTACAAGTCAAATAGCTCATTCTGAGACACGGATGTCATCCCCGCGTCACCACTTTGGAAATGAAGGCGACCCCCGCGTCGCCAAGCCACAATCCAAACACGGGCGACCCTCGCGTTCATAGGGGTCCAACCAACAATGACCCCCGCGTCTTCAAGCCACAGGCCAAACGTGAGCGACCCTCGCGTTCGTAGGGGTCCAACCAACAATGACCCCCGCGTTTACAAGCAGGCAACAAGCTAAACGCGAGTGACCCTCGCGTTCAATGGTGTTCAGCTAACACCCAACCTCGCGTCTCAATCCTAAGAAGCGAAGTTGGGTTCTGAACGCCAGATTGGGCGTTTGACTTGTTCAAACATAAGTCGAACGGTTCTAAAACCGTTTATCCCACGTTTTGAGGGGTTTTCACCCACGTAGGAGCGGATATAGGGGTCAGTTACAACCTCTTATCCCCCTATAAAAGCTCAACAAACTCAACTGAGTTGGAGGCTGGCGGCTGGCTCTTTGAAAACAGAAGATTGAGCAAGGATCAAAACCACTCGGGTTTGGAGATTTGGCAGCAGCGAAATCCTTGAAGATAGGATTTTTGAATCAATCTCAGAAGATCAAATCTGAGAGGATTCGTCAGCAACAGAATGACAGCTTGATCATTAACCGAATTTTCGGTTCCAACAACTCTACTCACAGAGTTCAAACTCGTTTAGAGTTCTTAAAAAAACTCATTCAGAGTTAAACACCAAACTTTCCACAGAAGTTTATTGTTCCTGCGAGAGAGAGACAGTCGGATCGTCAACGGAGAGCAAATTCGACGCGAGCAATTGAAGGAGACATTCCATCGCTACCAAGAAGAGCCCAGTTTTAAACAAAGGGGAAAACCAAATTCGTTTTCCTCTCTTTTGTAATCAAGTTATAATCGAGATCAAAAGAATCAAAGTCAAATTTTCTTTATTCTCTTCTTTGCAATTTTCCCTACAAACAAAAGATGGCGACTCCGCTTGAGGACTTATCGCTCTATTGAAGAGAGTCGATAAGTGGATTTTTGTCAGAGGTGTAGTGTTAACGTGACAAGAAGAATATTGCTATGGAAGCAATTTTGAGGACTTATCGCTCTATTGAAGAGAGTCGATAAGTGGATTTTTGTCAGAGGTGTAGTGTTAACGTGACAAGAAGAATATTGCTATGGAAGCAATTTTGAGGACTTATCGCTCTATTGAAGAGAGTCGATAAGTGGATTTTTGTCAGAGGTGTAATGTTAACGTGACAAGAAAAATATTCCTATGACAGCAATTTTGAGGACTTATCGCTCTATTGGAGAGAGTTGATAAGTGGATTTTTGTCAGAGGTGTAGTGTTAACGTGACATCTGTGGGGGAAAGAATATTATAGCGTCTCGCTAGGGAGGACTGCTAAGTATTTTATCATCGGAGCGATGAACAAGATTTTAAGACTTTTATCACTCTGTTAGGGAGATCCGATAAATTGAAAATTTACTACTCTGTTAAGTAGAGTTAGTAAATTGCATTCGATTTGAATGATTTTGGAGATTTACTGTTATTTTGATGAGAATCAATAAGTGGATTTTGACAGAGGAATTATTGTTACAACGATGTAAACAAAACTCAAGCTCTGTGGGATATGACATCCGTCTGAGGTGTAATATTAACCTGACGATGATTTAAACCCTACTGAAGAAATACCAAGGTGGATCCTTCGTTTAGGATAATTGCAATGCAAAGGGGCGACCTTTGCGTTTGAGGTTCGAAACGCAGAGTTAAGAACCATTGCAACGCAGGTCTAGGCCTGGCGTTTGAAGCATTTGAACGCAGAGGTAACTCTGCGTTAAAGTCTAACCGACTTTATCCGTTAACGTGGAAAATCACGTTTTAGATTCAGTTGGGATTCTTTCTTAGAGTCCCGATCTGGTTTAACAGCCCGACGGCTGTTATAAATAGGCCTGTAAGGTCACATCAAGAGTCATTCGACTCTTTTTGCCTTGCTTAGTTCCAAGAACGAGAATTCTCGTTTCTGTTGCTTTTCGGTTAATTCTCTCCGACGAACTCCGTCTTCTCCGATTGAAATCACCCGCATGGCGCCCAAGAGAATGAGTTTGGGTTCCAAGAAGGTTGGCAAGGTGGCTTTAGAGGCACCGCCGGCCGAGAACACCGGCGATGTCGCTGTTCTGACAAGCGCTTCGGCATTGATGTCGCTGTCACATGGACGTCGGTGCTGTGGTAAGCGGTGTCCATGGCTACTTGTTTCGACAAGTTTTCTGAAAACCCTAGATGGGTTCTCCTCAACGAGGAAGATGACTCGTTCTTACCATAAACGCAGAGTTACGATGAGTCAGAATGCCCTTGTTGTGCATCCGCACCTCGGCAGTCCGTATTCGACAGATTGACGAACGTCGTTAGGCCTGCCAAACGACAACGCCGCTACACGATGAAGACAGCTGAAGCGGAGTACCCTCAGGTCACTATCAACATGATCGGTCGAGGGAAAGCCTCGCATACTGATTCCGATGAGTCACAGAAAAGTCACTCCCCAACTGTTAGGGAAATTTGTGACCAATTCGAAGGAGTATATCAGAATACTCAGACTCGGACAGGAGCTATCCCTCCGGTTAACTATCAAAGATTGGCCAAGGGTGTTGTTTCTGACGATGAACATTCGGCAGTCGCTGAATCCCAATCTTCAAGTTCCGTTGTCGCACGCGGGGTCTCCGTTTACATAACAGGGAACCATGAAGATATAGCAAAAAGAGTAGACGAACATCATGTCATGCTCCAGGCACAGCAGGAGACACTTCTCCAGTTAAAGGATATGTTGGCTCAGCTTCTTGCTGAAAAAGGCCACAAACCTGAATCTTCCCGGAGAACAACTTCAAAGGGAAAGCAAAAAGTCTTCCCGGAGAACAACTTCAAAGGGAAAGCAAAAAGCGACCGAACATTCGGATCGTGAGACTCATCAATTAGGATCCTCCTCAGAAGGTGAAAGGGAGAAGGAAAAAGAACTGCACCCTCAATCCACCAAGGTGGACGAACTGGAGGCTCGTCTCAACGCAATCGCCAATCGAAGCGAGCTCCGCGAAGAGGGAGTAGTGCGGCCTTACCCTGCTGAGTGGGATACAGCTCCTTACCCACCAAAATTTAAGGCCCCTACCTTACAACCGTTTGATGGTACAGGATCGCCGAATCAGCACATTTACTACTTCAAGTCCCAAACTGGGGATGTGGTAGCAAACGACGCCATCCTGACCAGGCTATTCATCGGTACCCTTAAAGGTGTCGCTTTCGAATGGTTCATGAAATTGCCTGCCGGATCTATCCAGAAATGGGTAGACCTGGAAAGGCTATTCTTGGCCAGGTTCTTTGAGGACGATATAGAGGTCTCAGTCCCAACTCTTCTTGCCACTAAGCAAAGGAAAGGAGAGTCTATCAAGGCCTATGTGGAAAGATTCCGCAGCATGGCATTACGATGCCCCTCAGGTATGACACAATCAACTCTGGTTGAAACTTGCAGGCACAACCTGCAGACCCAGCTCCTTGCTCAAATGGGGGTGGCAGAATGTCGCTCCTAGAGACAACTAGTTTCACAAGGAGAACAAGCTGAGGAGATAGTGGCGCGTGTCAAAGCTGAAGAAGTACCACAACCCAAGCCGCAGCAGCAACGCAATCAGCAAAATGCACAGCGGTCTAAGGGAAAGGAGACTTTGGCAAAAGTGGATGACCCCAACTATTGTCGTTATCACAGATTCCTTGGACATCCTACCAAAAAGTGCTATGTCTTCAAAGACATCTTGCAGAATTTGGTAAATGCTAATGTGCTCACCTTGAAGCCGGAGCAGAAGACCGTATCCACCAATATGATAGCGGTCTAATTCGGTGACTTCCCCCCGGTGGTAACTGCGAACGGTGTCGTCCCTATTCGCAAGGGAGAAATGCACCTGAAAAATATTGACGTGCATAGTCAGAAGGACAGGGGGTTGGTGCCCCTCACTACCCCAAAAGGGGAAATCATGTGGGTTTTTGGACAATTCTTGAGAGGAATAACGGGGCCACCCCCAGCATTGTCATCTTTGGTGGGACCACCCCCTGTATTATTATCCTTAGTAGGACCACCCCCAGCGTTGTGTTCATCCACATCTGAATCGCTACCTACTTGGTTAGCAGTGCTGCGACGGCTGGACTCACCTAGCTGATTCGACAAAGCTCGAATTTGTTGGTCGTGCATTTGTCTCATCTCCTGCATAGCCATTTCAATCTCAATCTTGAATGCCTCTTTCTGCTTGGCTAAGGCTTCCTCAACCATTTTGGTTACTTCCTCGGTATTAATCATAAACACTTCACCCGAGCTTGTCCTATGCTAGACGTTGTATCGTCAGAGGCGATTGCGGAATAAGAATCCGAGAGTTCGTCATCGGAATGTATTCCTTCATGGACACATTGGTAATCATTATGTCGAACGGTTTCTAGCTGAAGCTGAGATATTTGTTGGGTTATTCCCGAACTGACTCTTCTTCCTGGAGAGAAATTAGGGTTTGAACCACTTGAAACAATCGGAGATTTTCCCTTATTGACCATGTTGATGGTAACTTCTGGGAATTCATCATCTCGAGCAACCGATCCTCTTTGGTGGAAACGCCTTGATTTGGGCTTCGTCGTTCCATCGGAGATTCTCTCGAATATCGAGACCCTCTGCGGAGCGGTCTTGGGACAGCTACACGTTGATAATACTGCCCTGATAATTTTGATACACGAACAATGAGAGTCTGCTTCCCGGGTACTTCTCTTTCGAGATTTATTCGTACCCCCAGCCTGATAGTACAACTCATCGACGTTGCGGTCGGAGTAACCTATCGGCTGCTTACATGGATTCTCAGGTACAACACGTTCGTCTGTCTGAAGCGTTTTCCTCTGAGTAAACATTGCCTTGTTGGCATCTACAGGAGTCACACTTTTGGAATCACACCCTTGTGAGGGTGAATGTTGTAGAAATTGATTTGTTAGGAGGTCGCGTACGACCCCCAGTCCGGATGTTTGCTCGAAGCTCCTTTAACGGTCTCCAGCTTTCCTTAACAAGCGCTTTTCCTCGATTCTCGGGTAGGGCACCGACACGATCCTTCAATGGGATTCTAGATTTGGGGAGATCCACGCTGTCATAGGGCTTCGCCGGAGGTGCGAGAGAAATAGGAACGGGATCTGGAGTTGACAAAGGCCGGAGAGCAGCCTCGGATGCTTTTGCCTCAGGCGCTAATTTGGCCTTTGGCATCCAACCTTGCTTAGATCTTGGTGGATTTTTGACCACCTTTCCTTTCTGTAACTCCTGTACATTCCGTACAAGGATCCTCGTCTGCGCTAGCAGTGCGCGGCGCTTGTGGATACGCTCCTCAAGAGTTGAACGGGTTCGTTTGACACGAACCCATTCGTTAGTAGATGATTGGGAGGAGGTTCCCAAAGCTTGTTGCTGGAATACTTTGCGTCTTCTGCGTTTCAGATCCGCATCATAGGCAATTTTCGATGCCTACATAATGTTTCTTCACATTTTTAACAGCTAGCCCTGCAATACAATCCTTTGATCATTTGTTTTAGGCATGTTTACATCACAAGTTTTTTCCTATTAATTCAATATATATACTCTCACTTATTATTTCGTCGTCCCCATTCGCAAGGGAGAAATGCGTCTGAAGAATGTTGACTTGCATAGTCAGAAGGACAGGGGGTTGGTGCCCCTCACTACCCCAAAAGGGGAAATCATGTGGGTCCACCCTGATCTGCTAGGAGATCAACAATGGACGAACACCTCGTCCAAAAAGAAGGGAGGCAAGGCTAAGTCTTCCAACACGATTAGCCCCTCCATTACTGAAAATGATGACCACCTCAGACCTATTACTGATTCAGAAGAAGAGAGGATTGTTCTAGCAGCATACCCAGAAGGCAATCCTAGCACTCGGTCAGGGAAAGCTTACCTGAGGGATTATGGCCAGAACGCTCCAGAGGTCGAGGAACAGCCCCAAGACACTGGGGGTTCTGTACCGAAAAAGCCAGTGGACAAAGGAAAATAGAAGGAGCTCTGATTCAACAAAAATCTCCACCAAGAATCCGGAGAGTCAAGCACTCCCTTCCAATTCAACGTCATGGCGCAGTTGGCCAACATACCGGCCAGAATTACTTTATACGAGCTCCTAAGGTTGTCCAGATCCACCAAGGAAGCTCTAATCGAAGCTTTGAAGAATACGGAGAGCTTCATTACTCAAGTAACTCCGACTCCCGAAGCGAACATGACCGACCACTGTACTACACAGGATATATCGGATCCTCCGAAATCAGTCGTGTTCAAGTTGACCCGGGCTCAGCACTCAGCATCATGCCCTACAGGGTCATGCAGGTCCTAGGGATTCCCATGCACCGGCTGCACACCACCCAGACTACAATCTTCGGGTTCAATGCAAACAGTACCCGACCCCTGGGAAAGATTAAACTCAGATGCCAGATCGGAGATCTCAAGTCTGAGGTAGCATGCTACATCATAGATGCGGACACGTCCTACAACCTTTTGCTAGGACGACCATGGATACATGCAAACCGCATTGTCCCATCTACTTTGCATCAGGTTATGAAGTACGCCAATGACAAGGGCGAAGTCAGAACCTTGATCGCAGAGAAATACCCCTTCCGAGGAGTAGAAAACTTCCACACCGACTCCGTCTTCTATTTGGAATCCCAAGAGAAAGAAGATGTGGACAGCGGTAATGAAGCTGACATCGAGCCAGACCCCGATGAAGATTGTCCTTGGGAGTTAAACTTTGATGTAATGGGTCAGGGTGAGAGTAATAATGATGTACCGAGTGGGGGCGAGTGGTGCATTAATGAAGATTTCATTTTAGCGTACTTGTCTGATGTCTCTCTTAACAATAAACAAATAGAGAATGATTCTAGTGCAGGTACCAACCCATGGCACGTACTGTGCACCGAGGCGTCACTCACCTTACCAATCCAGTCATCTTTCGCTTCGGATGAAGAAGTGGAGGACGCACAGAAGGCTTTCTTCAAAGTCCCATCCAAAAGGAGAGGGCAGAAGCCGATCTGTTTTGGTAAAGTCAAATCCGAACCACTCCAACGTGAAAGTTCGGAAGAAGACGATGGGGTCCCCCAATTCCATTACCATGAACCCAATTCTAAATACTTAATGAAACGAATGGGGTATAATTTTAATGAGAAACAGGGCCTGAACTTCGGGAAGGGAAGACGAACACCGATCCGGATGTCTCTCACTCCTGAAGGAAAACCTCCGAATTATTATCAAAAAACCGGAAGGGGCGTGGGTTACGTCACGCCTCCCCCCGTCTCAGAAAACGAAATCAGTAATTACTTACGTCATGACCAATCATCCGGAATATCGTCATACGAGTCCGACGTCAGTGTTGGACCCTTCTTTAAAAACTTGACTGTGAACATGGTTTCAACTAGTCATCCAGATGAAGACGCAGGGGGTGACGAGGAATTATTGGAATCGACTGAGGATCCTTGGATCAAGCGTCTCAATATCCTGTGGGATATGCGTTTCGAACAACGCGAACCACCCACTGAAGATAAAGTGATCCAAGTCAACATGGGAGATGAGTCTGACCCCAAGCCCATCTTTATAGCCGAAGACCTATCATCCACCGAGAAGGAAGACCTTATATCTCTCATCCGAGAATATATAGATGTCTTCGCTTGGAACTATGAAGATATGCCCGGCCTTGAAGGTTGCCGTGCACCGTCTCAACATTGATCCGGACGCAAAACCCGTTAAACAACAACAACGTAGGTTTCGTCCAGAGATCATGGAATCAATTGAGTCAGAAGTTAAAAAGCTTATAGACTCAGGTTTTGTGAGGGAAGAACAACACCCAGATTGGGTAGCCAACATTGTTCCAGTTCCCAAGAAGAATGGTAAAGTCCGGATATGCATTGATTTCCGCGATCTTAATGCCGCCTGTCCGAAAGACGAATTCCCACTCCCCATCACGGATGTTATGATTGACAACACCTGCGGGTATGAAAGAATATCTTTCATGGACGGATTCTCTAGGTACAATCAGATCAAGATGCACCCGGACGACGAGAAACACACTGATTTTAGAACACCACTGGGGATGTATTGCTACACAGTGATGCCCTTTGGCCTGAAAAATGCAGGTGCGACTTATCAACGTGCAATGAACACAATCTTTCATGAACACTTACGAAAGAAGATCGAGTGCTACGTTGATGACATAGCGGTAAAGAGCCAATGCAAAGACGATCATCTTGCAGATCTGAAGACAATGTTCGAAATCATGCGAACACATCAGCTGAAGATGAATCCGACAAAATCATTTCTCGGAGTTTCAAGTGGAAAATTCCTGGGATTTATTGTCACATCCAAAGGAATCTCTCTTGACCCAGAGAAAGTGCGTGCCATCCAAGACATGCCACCTCTGAAGAATCTCAAAGAGCTCAGAGGTTTGCAGGGCAGACTGGCCTACATTCGAAGATTTATCTCAAATCTTTCAGGGCGTTACCAACCTTTCTCTAAGCTCATGAAGAAAGGAGTATCCTTTGTTTGGGATGGAGAGTGCCAAAGAGCATTCGAGGAGATTAAAAGATATCTCACTCAACCGCCAGTTCTCGTGGCCCCGATATCAGGAAAACCATTCCTGTTATATGTGAGAGCCATGGACCATTCTCTTGGAGCTTTGTTGGCCCAGAACAATGATCAAGGTCAAGAACAAGCCATTTACTACCTGAGCAGGACTATGATGGGAGTCGAACACCGGTACAATCCGGTCGAAAAAGAATGTCTCGCTTTGGTATTCGCAATTCAAAAGATACGACATTACCTAGTTGGACAGACAATTCACGTCATCTCCAAAGTAAATCCTTTGAGAGTGCTGATGATGAAACCATCATCTCTGAATTGCCGGCTTGCAAAATGGGCCATTCTCTTGTCACAGTACGACATGCAGTTCATGCCCCAAAAGGCGGTCAAGGGTCAAGCACTGGCAGACTTCTTAGCCGATCATCCAGTATCGGGAACATCTAAGTTGTATGAGGAATTACCTGACGAAGTCGCCGAAACTTGTGTTACTCAAGAAGCTACGCAAGTGTGGAAGTTATTCTTCGACGGTGCATCCAGAGCAAATCCTCATGGGGCGATCACCGCGGGAGTAGGAGTAGTGCTAATCTCTCCGAATGGCCATGTAATCCCAAGGGGATTTTCCTTAGTCGAACCTTGCACCAACAACGTAGCCGAGTATAATGCTCTGCTATTAGGTATGCAATTTGCTGGGGAACTTGGTATTCAGCACCTTGAAGCTTACGGTGACTCTCAGCTCATCGTTAATCAAGTTCGAGGAGAATACGAAGTACGTCATGAGGATCTAATCCCATACTACTTCGCAGTGCTAAAGCAAGCTCAAAAATTCGATGGTTTCTTTATCGAATATGTACCGCGAGCTCAGAATGCGTACGCAGATGCCCTAGCCTCCTTGGCAACCTCATTAGCATTGCCACCAAAGACTGAAACAACGATTCTAGTCGCGGGACGGAAACTATATTTTTCTAAAATACCTACAGAAGAAAACTCAGACGAGATACCGTCAGGAGAAGTCTGTACAACTTCTATGGAGTTTGAATCCAGGGATTGGCGATTCCCGTACATCGACTATGCCGTGTATGGAATTCTGCCAGAAGATCCTAAGGAAGCGGCCTCTATCAAACGAAAGGCCCTCTGATTCTATTACGACACAGTCTCTCAAGTCCTGTATCGTAAATCGCATGATGGAGTTTTGCTTCGATGCCTCTCCCGGAAGGAAGCAAAAGAGGCCCTCAAGGAAGCTCACGGTGGAATGTGCGGAGCTCATCAGCCCGGAGCTAAGTTAGGAGATCGCCTCCGACGCATTGGCTATTATTGGCCGAAGATGTTTTCAGACGCGGTTGACTATGCTAAACGTTGTCACGTGTGCCAAATTCATGGGGATTTCATCCACCAAGCACCAGGAAACTTACACCCCACATCGGCGACTTGGCCATTCGAAATGTGGGGTATGGATATCATCGGACCTATTTTCCCTCCGACATCCAAGGGACACCGGTTCATTCTAGCCGTAACCGACTATTTCTCCAAATGGGCGGAGGCAATCCCGTTGAAAGAAGTCAAGACTTCAAATGTAATTAAGTTTATCAAGCATCACGTTGTCTACCGTTTTGGAGTCCCGAGGCGATTAATTCACGACAATGGGACACAATTCGTCAGCCTTGGGTTTCAGAGATTCTGTGACAAATTTAGAATCCAAAGTGTTGCATCCACGACATATTATCCACCAGCAAATGGTCTTGCAGAAGCCTTTAACAAAACCATAATGAAGCTTCTCAAAAAGTTTGTTTCTAAAAGCCGGCGCGATTGGGATGAAAGACTGGGTGAATGTCTTTGGGCTTACCGCACTACGGTAAGGACCTCTACAAGAGCCACACCTTTTTCTTTGGTATACGGCTGCGAGGCTGTATTGCCATTGGAAATCCAGATTCCTTCTCTGAGAGTCGCCATCACAACTGGACTAACAGAAGAAGAAAAGCATCAACGACGTCTGCAAGAACTTGAAGCCTTAGACGACAAGCGACTTCAAGCTCAACAACAGATCGAGTTGTATCAAGCCCGTATTTCCAAAGCCTACAACAAAAAGGTTAAGGAACGGATTTTCAAGAAAGGCGATTTAGTGTTAGCCAACAGGCGACCCATGGTGATGACACCCAAAACCAAAGGGAAATTCAATCCTAAATAGGAAGGGCCCTTCGTAATAGAATCAGTCTATTCGAATGGAGCGTATCGCCTCATCAATCAAGAAGGAGACAGGCTCATGATGCCAATTAATGGGAAGTTTCTTAAGAGATACTTCCCGTAAATCATGTAGCCCCCTAAACCCCAACCAAATCAGGCTGGGGGTTGCCCATTCATAGTGTAATTCTATCTTGTATTTTGTCATGTTAACACTACACCTCTGACGATTGTAATTTGATGGAATTATTCTAAATAAATAATAAAGGGAATTTCGATAGTATTTGCATTATTTTCTATTGTCTTGAACCAGATTTCAACAAAAAGGGACGATAAAGAGCAAAGGTGATATCATTTTCATTCCATGTCGTTAATCTAAACACAAAATGATGACAAACAAAATGAAAAAGATACAAAATTCCTTAGTCAAGAACAGGTCAAGAGCTAAACATCAGGCTTCATTAACTTGAGGGTTTTTAGCCTAGACTTGAAGGCAGAGAGTTTCTCCCGGTGAGCCGCTCGGACTTGTTCCTCGATCTCCTTTCTGAGTTCTGCTTCAATAGGAAGGGTAGCGACAATGTCCTTACGAGTCTGCTCAGCTGCGTGGAGTGTACGGCAAAATTTCGTATAAATTTGGCCACTTTTATGCTCAAGCTCTTTTCTGACATCCTCATAGTGGGCCAATTGAGCTTTCTTCTGGTCCAACTCGGCCTCTAATCGAGCGATAGTCTCTTCAATATCACGGATATCAGAAGCAACACGTTTGATTTTAGCATATGCTTTAGAGTGTCGCTTCCTTAAAGTTGATATACGGGCTATTTTATCAGATAGTTCCTTGCGAAGATTCCCTGGGTGATGCGCTCTCGAGATTATCGCCAAGGAAAGAGCCGACTCCACTTCAGAATCTAAATTGGCGCGCAGTTCATCAATCGATTTCTTCAGAGCCCGCGAGCGTGGAGGAGGAAGGGTTGGATAGATTAAACCCGTATGTTCGTTCTGAACAGGTGTTGGAGCAACTTCAGAAGAAGGGCCCTCTCCAGCCCTATCGTCCTCAGGAACCGAGGGGATCGATTGGGGCATTTCGTCCTCTCCGTCAGTTAAACGCTCAACGAGCGCAGACTTCATCGCATCCCCCATTAATTTGGCCCTCTTGGAATTCTTAGCCATGACAGGTATCCGCTTGCGGATTCTCCTGTCATACTCACTTTGCTCAGCAGCAGAAAGAGCTTTCTTACCCGATCTTAGAGAACGAGGTATAGGAACGGACTCTTCTGCAAGAATCGCCTCAGTTGTCTTTTCTCCAGGAGAATCATCAATTGGCTCTCCCTCTTCAATTCCCGTAGGAACCTCTTCTTCAGAAGGTTCTACGGTAGACAAGTCCTTAGGAGCTTCAACGGCTCCGATCGTTTCCTGTTCACAAGATAGGTACTCTTCCATGCCTGGCAGACGAGTACTCGCAGAACCACTCTGTGAACGGTACAACTCCCGAATCTCGTTTATACATGAAGTATAAATGTCATATTCCGGAATCCGAGAAGCTTCAACAAACCACTGGCGGAAATCCATAACAGTAGAGCATCCGGGTGGTGAATGGGGTAAAGTGAATTGCGCATGGGTTCCCCCGGCGGAGAAGAAGTACCATGCACGAGCTCCTTCATACAAATTCCCAATCTGAGCTAACGCCGGGTTAGGATTACCAACATAGAGTTGGTCATATCCAAACTGTCTGGCGAACCGTGAAGGCATGTAAGGCTCGATTATGCACTTCTCCCGCGAGCGATAGACCAGGTAGCCCAACCTGATCATAAGAAGCCAGCTGAATGTACCCTCTTCCAAAGAAGATGAGCCTTCAAAAAGTAAGTCCATGAAACGGGCATCCTCCACATCAGCTCCGTCAAAGTTAGGAGCACAGCAGAAAACCCGGTAATTATCTTCCCGGGATAGAAGCTGTCGAGCCCTGACTATATAAGAACTAGTCCACGTGGCCGACTCCAATCTTTGTACGAAGGGAGTATAAGCATCATCCCCTTCATGCACTCCCGTCATCAAGGAAGGGCAATGCAACACGAACCAGGCCACTAAATATGTATATGGCATTGGTACACGTGGTTGAGGAGCCTTCCCAGCTTTTTTCTTATTAGCTTTGACTCCTGAAGCACTGAGAAGTTCTGAAGTCAATACCCTCAGGCCGTTTTGGATACAGCCAACCATAGCAGTAAGGAGACTTACAGGTCTCCCATGCGCTAGCAAAACAGCTGGGTACACAACCTCAGCTAATATTGATTCTATTGGTCTTGACGGTACCACACACCGCTTCAACCAAATCATGAAGAAGCCTGCAAGTAGAGCCGTGTCAGAGATAGGAACTGTGGCTTGGTAGTGGAAACATTCAAATTCGACATCAGCTTCAAAATCATCCTCGGCATGCTCTGTCTTATAAGTAGTACCAGGAGCTTTAATCCGAGCCTTAGCGTCCTCAAGAGAAACAACTACGACACAGGATACGGCTACATCTTTCCGGTTTAAGTTTTGAAAGAGGTAGTCTGCCCATGTGGTATGCATAATGCCCCCTCCACGCATCCCAAAGACTTGGGCACATATGTGGAAGTGGCACATCAATTCCCAGAAAGTAGCATAAATTTCCGGGTTGAGACCCGATTGAGCGAGCGAGTCCTTAAGCTCTTCAAGAACAAAGTCAACCATACGGGTCCACCAACCTCCTTCTCCGGAACAGATCCATCCAGGAGATCTGAACGTTTGGGTAGAGAATTCACCCTGAGTTGCAAGGAATTGGCGGATAAAAATGTTCGCTGGGCGTGGTACCTTCGGAACCAGCTCTTTCTTCTCAAACAAACCAGGGTTTAACCCCTTGAGTTGTTCCCTGATTTGTGTACGAGCCCGTCGACCAAATCCAAGCGACACGTTCTCCTTCTTCTTTACTATGTCGAAGGTCAAACCCCGACGGCAACTCACATTCATGAAATAGGAGAGCGGGTACATCCTCTTCATGTTTGGGAGGAATAAGAAGCGATTATCAGCTCTCCGCAGCAGCTTTGAATCTTCCACGTGTGTGAGATGGTCATCGACTGGTATGCGATCCCCAAATATGAATGCTGGTTTGGGAAACTGGTCATGACCAACAGGGGTCTCCAAGTCCAAGTCAGTTATCAAAATCCTGAGAGTAGAGCATTGAGGGAATTTGATCATTTCCGCTCTTTTCGAATCAGGAAAAGTACACAATGGAATCCTGTTCTGAAGACTGAATAATTCATTCGGGTCAGGTCCACCAATATATCCGAAATGGTGCTCTTGTGAAAGCGGCACGTTTGGGAGAAGCACTGCACAATCAAAAGCAGAAGTTAGTAGCTAGAAGCCATAGCCTGAAACATAAAGGGTTAAAGGCTCATATCGAAATCTCCAACGCGAAGGTCGAACCTCGCGTCAGAAGTCTCAAAACGCGAGAGTCAACCTCGTGTTGAAAAATTTGAACGCGAGGGTCGAGACCCACATGGGATCCCAACCCCGCGTTTTCATTGAGTTAAAACGAGTCATCTTCCTCGTTATCAAGAACCCATCTAGGGTTTTCAGAGAACTTGCCAAGGCAAGTTATCATGGTCAGCACTCACCATGACAGGGAGGCCCCTGCGACGGCGACGTCGACGGCAAAGTCCCCGCACGGACAAGAACACCGTCAGTGTTCTCAGCCGACGGCATGTCGGAAGTCACCTCAGCGACTCTCTTGGAGTTCGAACCCCTTCTCCGAGGTGCCATTGATGCAGTTGATCGGAAGAAGGTCCTGTTGGAGATTTCACCGAAATCAAACGAGAATTCTCGTTCTTGGAAATAGCCGAAAGTTTTGAAAGTCAAGTGACTTTTGATGTGACCATTCAGGTCTATTTATAACAGCCGCCAAGCTGTTAAGATGGCACGGGATTTTAGGAGGTAAATCCCAACCATCTTCAAAACGCGAAGCTCACTATCGCGTTCAATTTCCCAAATGCAAAGCTCAGGCTAGCGCCATGAAGGACCGAACCTCGCGTTCTGAATCCCAAACGCGAAGGTCACTTCAGCGTTATAATTCTTCTAAATGAAGAATCTACATTTGTGTCGTCGAACACAACATTTTTTTTTCTCAAAGTCATGAGCCCTCCCAACAGAGTGTTAGTCAAAACCTCTGTATCTCATCAGCAGAATCTAAATTCTCATTGGGTTGATATTACACCCCAAAATCCACTTATCAATTCTCATTAATAAAATGATAAGTCTCCAGCTCATTGTCAATTTATTAGCTCTCCTCAACAGAGCAATAAATAACTTGTTTTCAATGGGGTAACAAATTCCCCCAAAACTTTGTATCACAATTCATCGCTCTGATGATAAAACAATTAGCAGTTCTCCCCAGTGTGACGCTATAATAATCTCTCCCCACAAACGTCACGTTAAAATTACACCTCTGACAAAAATCAACTTATCGATTCTCGTCAATAGAACGATAAGTCCTCAAAATTGCCCTGATCACAATATTTCTCCCGTCACGTTAAAATTACACCTCTGACAAAAATCAACTTATCGATTCTCGTCAATAGAACGATAAGTCCTCAAAATTGCCCTGATCGCAATATTTCTCCCGTCACGTTAAAATTACACCTCTGACAAAAAAAAATTGCCCTGATCGCAATATTTCTCCCGTCACGTTAAAATTACACCTCTGACAAAAATCAACTTATCAATTCTGGTCAATAGAACGATAAGTCCTCAAAATTGCCCTGATCGCAATTTTTCTCCCGTCACGTTAAAATTATACCTCTGACAAAAATCAACTTATCGATTCTTGTCAATAGAACGATAAGTCCTCAAAATTACCCTGATCGCAATATTTCTCCCGTCACGTTAAAATTACACCTCTGACAAAAATCAACTTATCGATTCTCGTCAATAGAACGATAAGTCCTCAAAATTGCCCAGATCACAATGATCCCCCTGCCAAGTTAAAACTATACCTCTGGCACACCCAGATTTCTTTCAGTGATCAAAACAGAAATAACACAGGAAGAATTCTATTAGTCAACCCCATTATGGGAATATTCGTCCTCAACAGTTTGAAACTTTCTAGAGTTGTCTTAAACGATAATAAAGAGAGTTCTCTGCATCAGAACCATTGTGGAGATCTATTCTAAGTCAGGAATACATCTCAGGCATTTCTCGTGACTTGTATTTAAAATCAAAACATGATAAATGCAAGAAATAATGAGAGACCAATATCACTTTTTATTCAAGAACTAAAAAAAAGTGATACAAAAAAAAACTTTGTTCTTGTCAAAAGAACATTACAGAAGCCAAACTCACTCACGCATCAAATCAAAAGAGATGAGTTGAGCCTTGAGTTCAGCTAGTTCCGCCTCGTGGTTAGCTCGCACCATAGCTTCAGCCTTTGCTCGGAGTTCATCCTCACTTGGTATGATGATAGCCGCCACTTCCTTCCTGGCGTCTTCCAGGGCTTGAGCTTGTGCATGATACTCTAAAGTACCAGTTGTATTCTGAGTACTAAGGATGTTGACAACGCCTTCTTCGCGGGAGAGTTCAGCTTTCAATCGCAGGACTTCGGCTTCAGCTTCAACTAGTCTGTCCCGAAGCGAATTCATGGAAGCAGTTGAGCGTTCTAGTTCTTCTCGCTTCCGAGTGTTACGCTCACGAAGCTCTGCAATCTGACGCTCTTTTTCAGCTAAGTCCCGTTCTAGCGTCTCTCGGTGTATCACCTCAGCGACCTGAAGACTAGCCAAAGTGGACATAATTTGCGTCTGAAGGTCACTATGGCCCATGGTCTCGAGGCGTTGTAATTTCTCCTCCAAACGAAGGATAATCTCTGAGCAGCGTTCGAACCATTGAGTTTCGCCCACGCTCCTGACTCCATTTAAGCCTGCTTCCAGAAGAGGTCGAAAGGAATTCAAAGTTCCTTGACCATTCATCAGGGACTCAACTACCGTCTTCGCAAGACTGTTTAGATACACCAAAGAGATTTGAAGGAATTTAGGTGCATTAGCGAGACTAAAAACTGCACCCGAAGATACCCCTTCAGCAGCTGAGATTGATGCGTTAAGATGATGACTAGCAGGCGATCCAGGTGCTGAAGCAGCAGAGACAATTGAAATGTTCAATTGCGAAGGACTTGAGGTCAAAGCCATCAATGCCTTCGCCTGAGATGAGCTTGGCCCAGCCTCCGTTGGGGTGAGCGAGATTTTCATCACCGCTTTCGGTGAAGTAGCTACTACAGAAGAGTCAGGCAGGGGTTGCTCTTGCATAGGGGCTGATACCTGCACGAGCTGTTGTTCCGGAGGAGGAGTAGCGACAGTGGTTTCAGGCAACGCTACAGGCGGAACAGTCACCGTAGGAGAACCATCAGGGTAAAGACGGGCTGGAAAATGGAAGAGGAAGAATTTTATATTCTATCTCCCGGCACTGAAGAGGAAGAATTTTATATTCTATCTCCAGTTGGAAAGGAAACTCAAGGTGTGATCTCCACCCCCAGAATCCGAAATGATGAAACTAATAGTGGGATCTCCACTCCGAGAATCGGAAAGATTCAAACGACCCTAACTTTTATAGGATTGGTCATTCGATCCAAAAAGAGTCCCTCATTTATTGAGGAGAAAGCCCAATTTCGACCCTAACTTTTATAGGTTTGCCAACATCAGCGTCCTCATCGCCTCTATTTCCGTCAGCTGCATCACCAGCTGGGGAGTCGTCATAATCAGCCCGCTCCTCATCATCCTGAACAGCTGAAGACTCCGGAAGACTTGTACCAGCGGCTGGTCTTTTCATAAGTCCCGTCGTAGGACTAGGCATTAAATCATCAGCTTGTGACATTAATGCTGAAGGAGAAGGAGGTGGATTATCTTCAAGACCCCCTGGTTCCAATGCAGGAGACCTAGGAAGATCCATCACCGGGACAGATTCTGCATCTGCAACCATTAATTCATCTTCTTCGTCCTCAGGAGGATGATAAGAAGAAACTTCGCCCGACAGAGCTGGACCATGAGAGCGAAGTCCCGCTCTATGCGGCAGGCCAGCCACAGATGATTCCTGTGGTTCGTCATCTTTAGCAGCTTAAATTACATATAGCGTTCTTCTGGGAACTTCACATTACATGAATCATCCACCCCCAGCTTCTTTCTTGGAACTGGGTCTGACTTTGTACTCCGTTACCTGTCCGGGTTATCCCTAATAATATTAGCGTAACATTCTCCAGGAACTTTCCATCAACGGTAGGAAACAGTTTAGACTCATATACCTATTTCGATCCCTTTCAAACGGGATGTCTTGGACCCCTTCCTTAAATTATACATATGCCTAATGTCTTTCAGGAAAGATGTATTCAAGTTGTAGTTGTGAGTCTGAGAAGCGGCGTAATACCAATTGCAGAAGCTGATGGAGGTATAGGAGTTAGCAGTTTTGTGGGGAAGCCTGAAGACGGCTTTGGTACAACCTGCTACAGAATAATACCAGGCCCTGGCTCCTTCATATAAGTTGGCTATAACTGAGAGCTGAGGACGAGGGTTCCCGACATACAACTGATCATACCCAAATTAGCGAGCAAACTTATAGGGTTGGTAAGGCTCGACGAAACAGTTGACGCCTTGCCGAAAGATCAGATAGCCTGGCCTGATGGATAGAAGCCAGTGGAAAACACCCCCACTCAGCTGAGTGAATCCATTAGGACCTGTCGTATCCTGATATTCTGCTCCATAGACAGGGACTGCTGTTGTGACGTCTGATTAACGTCAACAACTGTTGCAGGTGTCTTCCCTTCATTATGGGAAACGAGACCCGGATTCAGAGGGTTAGTCATTGGTTGGCATCTTTCAACCTTCCTCCTTCTAAGGAATCGTTCGGCCTGCTCTCCTCGCGCCTTCAACTCTCTCCAGGTATTGAGTGGTTCTACTCCCATAACGTCCAAGATGTTAATGGACAAGTTTTTATGACAGGTTTGCAAGACGAATTCCTCCGTGACGGGATCCTTACAGTTCATTACCTGATTGCGAAAGCGTTTGATGAAGGTATCCACCGACTCTCCGTCTTTTTGTTTCTCATCGAAGAGTGTCCTGATCGACACTTCGGCGTCATCATCGAAGAAATGAGTGAGGAACATGCTTTCCAGGTCCTCCCAGCTATTGATGCTTCCGGGTTTGAGACGGCGGTACCAATCGAAGGCGGGCCCGCGAAGGGTGCCAACAAATAAACGGACCATCAGAGGCTCGTTGCCAGAGATCATACCCAAATGGGACTTGAAGTAGATCAGGTGCTGAGAGTTCCGGAATAAATATTCCGCCCAAGACACTTGTTTGATGCCGCTTCCGCGAGCCCCAGTCAGCTGCATGCAAATATGGAAGTGACACATCACTTCCCAGAGAGTGGCGTAAATTTCTGGGCTGGTCTTCTTCAAAAGCTTAAGTTCCGCAGATCCAGGAACAAATTCTTCATAGGGTAAATCCCCGAGAATAAGACCTGAGACTTCGTGCATCTCGTGAAGAGCGAAGCCTAACTCCCCCACAGGGGTGAAGAAAGTGCAAGTCTCGGGACTATACTTCTCCAATATAGAGAAGAAGTGAAAGTGGCTCTGAATAATCCCAAACTTAGTAGCCCGCACTGGAACCAGTAATCCAGCTTGGGTAAGAGGGGTTTCCAATTCCTCCATAACAAACTTAGTCATCTGGGCCCACCATCCTGTCACTAGAGAATGAACCCAACCAGGAGCCCTAAATCCTTGTGCGGGAAATTCTCCTTTCTTTTCCAAAAATCTCTTAACAAAGGTCTTCGCCGGGCTGGGTGCTTCGCCAAGAGGATATTCCTTAGCAAATAAACTCGGCCGCAAAGCTGTCACCTGCCGGTTATAACCAACTGTGCGGACCCCGTAAAAAGTCAAAGTCCCGAGAGCAACCCCATCTTGATCCTTAACCAGGGGCCAATCCATATGCCTTGGGACAGAAGCACACTGGAAATAAGATATGGGGAACATCCTCTCCATATTGGGCAAGAAAAGGTTGCGGTCCCCAACTTTCCGCAACCACTTATAGTCCCCATCATAAGCAGTGCTTGCGTCGAAGTCAACAAAGTCCCCGAAAAGATATCCATGTTTGACTATTGGCTTACGGCTTGGGCTTTCAAGTCGGGCGTCCGTAACCAATGTCCTAAGAGTATCGGAAGAAGCTTGGGTAATTATTTCTACGCGACTCTTCTCCCTAATTCGGAAAACGGGGAGTTCTTGGCGCGAGCTGAAGGCCATGTTCATGTCCGCACCACCTACATGCCTAAAATGGTGGCGAAAAAGAAGGGGTTCGTTGGTATGACGCACTGCAAAAAGAGGAAAAGAGTTAGACAACTCGAAATCGAAGCTCAGACGCGAAGGTTGAACCTCGCGTCAAACAAGTTCAGACGCGAAGGTCGAACCTCGCGTCAAACAAGCTCAGACACGAAGGTTGAGCCTCGCGTCAAACAAGCTCAGACGCGAAGGTTGAGCCTCGCGTCAAACAAGCTCAGACGCGAAGGGCGAACCCCGCGTCAGACAATCTCAGACGCGATGGTCCAACCCCACGTCAGAAAGTTCAGACGCGTAGGTTGACCCTCGCGTCAAAAAATCTCAGACGCGCAGGTCGACCCCCGCGTCAAGAAAGATGAAACGACGGAGTCCAGCCCCGCGTTATTGAAACGAGTTTTCTCGTTGATCTCAAGATCAGAACTTGCCGAAGCAAGTTTAATGACCACGGAGGTCGTACTCACCACCAATCAAAGGAAGTTCGGGCAGCACATTCGCCTGAGCAGCAGCGCCGCCGGCGGGCGCTGACGGTGCAGATCCTTGAACCGTAGCGGCATCAGATTTGGTAGGACGAGAGACCAATTTCTTGGGTGCCATAAGGTTTCGTCGGAGGAGATGGCAGTTGTCGCCGGAGATGAGAACGAAGTTTTTTTTTTCGTTGGAATTTCAAGAAGAGTCGAATGACTCTTGATTTGACCCCTAGCGGTCTATTTATAGACAGCTATGAGCTGTCAAATCGTAACGAACGGGATTCGAGGCTATCAGCCCGCCCAAACTCGACCCTCGCATTCGAGTTGGTTGAGCTTCCAAACGCGATGCTCACCTGCGCGTTCAAATTTTCCCAACGCTGGGCTCACCCACGCGTTCCAATTCTCAAATGCAGAAGTCATCTCTGTGTTGAGACCACCATGACATCAATTTCTTGGCTACCAAGGCGACCAAAGCCGGGAAGAAACAAACGACTCCACTGGGGAGTCTATTGGAGGAGTACAGATAGATCACAATCAATAACGGCGAAATCATCCGGCCCGATCAAACGGAGTGAACAATCAATCCACCAAATTTTGGGATCCAAAGTATTCCGAAAATTCGTCCCAACCAACCACGAACTTTCAAAAACTTTTGAGGGGGTTCTATAGGCTGTCTAAAAATCACAATAGATAGCTTATCCAAACAAGCTCCGACAATGGAGGTCACAATCAGACGACTTCCCAATCACTGCATCCGCAACTCCACAATCGCCACAAACACGACCTCACTTCTGAGATGATTGATCTTGATGGCTGCGACAACAGCACTAATATTATATTAATAACTATTAGAGATGCTGATGAGTAGTGGGATGATTTCAGAAATAAAAGGTTGGACTTAGTTGGTGAGTTGCTTGGTAGAGAGCCGTGGGCAAATATTCATCTTTGAGACACTATGGATGTTGATTCCCGTCTAGCTCCTACAACCAAAGCTACCATCAAATAGCTTTCGGGTCGGTGAATGAAAGTTACAAACCGACGACTTTCACACTCCATAACAACTAAAGCCAGGATTACCGAACAACGGTCCTTGCAATGCAACACAGAAGAAGCTACAAGTCAAATAGCTCATTCTGAGACGCGGATGTCATCCCCGCGTCACCACTTTGGAAATGAAGGCGACCCCCGCGTCGCCAAGCCACAGGCCAAACGTGAGCGACCCTCGCGTTCGTAGGGGTCCAACCAACAATGACCCCCGCGTTTACAAGCAGGCAACAAGCTAAACGCGAGTGACCCTCGCGTTCAATGGTGTTCAGCTAACACCCAACCTCGCGTCTCAATCCTAAGAAGCGAAGTTGGGTTCTGAACGCCAGATTGGGCGTTTTACTTGTTCAAACATAAGTCGAACGGTTCCAAAACCGTTTATCCCACGTTCTGAGGGGTTTTCACCCACGTAGGAGCGGATATAGGGGTCAGTTACAACCTCTTATCCCCCTATAAAAGCTCAACAAACTGAACTGAGTTGGAGGCTGGCGGCTGGCTCTTTGAAAACAGAAGATTGAGCAAGGATCAAAACCACTCGGGTTTGGAGATTTGGCAGCAGCGAAATCCTTGAAGATAGGATTTTTGAATCAATCTCAGAAGATCAAATCTGAGAGGATTCATCAGTAACAGAATGACAGCTTGATCATTAACCGAATTTTCGGTTCCAACAACTCTACTCACAGAGTTCAAACTCGTTCAGAGTTCTTAAAAAAACTCATTCAGAGTTAAACACCAAACTTTCCACAGAAGTTCATTGTTCCTGCGAGAGAGAGACAGTCGGATCGTCAACGGAGAGCAAATTCGACGCGAGCAATTGAAGGAGGCATTCCATCGCTACCAAGAAGAACCCAGTTTTAAACAAAGGGGAAAACCAAATTCGTTTTCCTCTCTTTTATAATCAAGTTGTAATCGAGATCAAAGGAATCAAAGTCAAATTTTCTTTATTCTCTTCTTTGCAATTTTTCCAATATTGTAGCGTCTCGCTGGGGAGGACTGCTAAGTATTTTATCATCGGAGCGATGAACAAGATTTTAAGACTTTTATCACTCTGTTAGGGAGAGCCGATAAATTGAAAATTTACTACTCTGTTAAGTAGAGTTAGTAAATTGCACTCGATTTGAATGATTTTGGAGATTTACTGTTATTTTGATGAGAATCAATAAGTGGATTTTGACAGAGGAATTATTGTTACAACGATGTAAACAAAACTCAAGCTCTGTGGGATATGACATCCGTCTGAGGTGTAATATTAACCTGACGATGATTTAAACCCTGCTGAAGAAATACCAAGGTGGATCCTTCGTTTAGGATAATTGCAACGCAAAGGGGCGACCTTTGCGTTTGAGGTTCGAAACACAGAGTTAAGAACCATTGCAACGCAGGTCTAGGCCTGGCGTTTGAAGCATTTGAACGCAGAGGTAACTCTGCGTTAAAGTCTAACCGACTTTATCCGTTAACGTGGAAAATCACGTTTTAGATTCAGTTGGGATTCTTTCTTAGAGTCCCGATCTGATTTAATAGCCCGACAGCTGTTATAAATAGGCCTGTAAGGTCACATCAAGAGTCATTCGACTCTTTTTGCCTTGCTTAGTTCCAAGAACGAGAATTCTCGTTTCTGTTGCTTTTTGGTTAATTCTCTCCGACGAACTCCGTCTTCTCCGATTGAAATCACCCGCATGGCGCCCAAGAGAATGAGTTCGGGTTCCAAGAAGGTTGGCAAGGCGGCTTTAGAGGCGTCGCCGGCCGAGAACACCGGCGATGTCGCTGTTCTGACAAGCGCTTTGGCATTGATGTCGCTGTCACATGGACCTCGGTGCTGTGGTAAGCGGTGGCCATGGCTACTTGTTTCGACAAGTTTTCTAAAAACCCTAGATGGGTTCTCCTCAATGAGGAAGATGACTCGTTCTTACCATAAACGCAGAGTTACGACTCCGTGTTACAAATTGGAAACGCAGACTTAAGGCTCTGCGTTTAAGGAACATAGGGCCAAATCTCTATGTTAAAATTGGGAACGCAAAGTTAAGACTTTGTGTTAAAAAGATAGGAAACGCAGACTTAAGACTGCGTTCAGGAAACATAGAGTTAAGTTTCTATGTTAGAATTGAGAACGCAGAGTTAGAACTCTGTGTTAAAAATTGGAAACGCAGGCTTATGACTCTGCGTTTAAGGAAACATAGAGTTAAGACTCATATGTTTGAACACGGGCCTTGGCCTCTGCGTCTGAATATCACAACGCAGGGTTCAACATTTGCGTTCAAGTGTTGTAACGCAAGGTTTGTCCTCTGCGTTCAAGTGTCGTAACGCAGGGTTTGCCCTCTGCGTTCAAGTGCTGTAACGTAAGGTTGGCCCTCTGCGTTCAAGTGTTGATATAAGGGTTGGCCCTTGTATTTAATGCTTGACACGTGGAATTTGCCTTTCGTGTTATGCTCCAATTTTCGTGTTAGCAATCTATTTCTGTTACTAACTATTGCTTCTGATTTTACAGTGCTTTTTCCCAATGTGCCACTTCTGTCGGAGCAGCGCTTCAACTACACTGATGATCCCGAAGTGGGGAGAGCTTTTGGTCTCCGTAGAGAAATTCCTTTATGCACTTTCCCAAGTTTGGAGCGAACACATTTAATTAGATTTGCTGAGTGTTCCACCCTCAGGGCTCTAATCACCGATCTGGATCTGGAAACTCCTGCGGGTCTGGATCAATTTGTCAAACCCTCATTTTTATTCGGCGATCATATATCTGCTGATGGACAAGTTGGGTATGTAGAATACTCCCGGATGCTGCGAAGAGTCAATGATCGTTTACTTTTCCTTCCAAGCATGAAGAGAATGTACCCGCTTTCCTACTTCCTAAGTGTTGGTGGTCGCAGGGGCTTGGCTTTCGATCTCGTCAAGGAGAAGGAAAACGTCTCGTTTGGATCTGGCCGATCATCTCGTGTTCAGATTGGCGGACAACTCAAAGGTCTGAGACCTGGTTGTTCTGAGAAAAAGGACCTCGCTCAGGAGACACCTCTTCCAGCGAACATTTTCATACGCCGATTTATTGCTGCTCAAGGCGAATTTCCTACACAAGCCTTCCGTTCTCCTGGCTGGTTGTTTTCTGGAGAAGATGGTTGGTGGACTCGGATGGTGGATTTTGTCCTTGAGGAACTCAAGGATCCTCTTGCTCAGTCTGGCCTTTCCCTGCTTCTTCGCCATGTTGGAGCGATATAATCCGGATAGCTGCACCTTTTTCACTCCTGTTGGGGAGTTGGGGTTTGCTCTCCATGAGATGCATGCAATATCGGGATTATCCTTTGGGCAAACGCCTTATGAAGAATTTATTCCAACCACTGAAGAACTCTCCCTCCTGAAGGCTGCTCATCCAGAGATATACAGCACTTTTGGGGAGTTGCTATGTCATTTCCACATCTGCGTTCAGGTCGCTGGGATGCGTGGGGGTGGTCTCATGCATACTGCCTGGGCAGATTACTTGTTTCAGAACCTGGGTCAAAAAGATCTGAAGGTGACCCGTCTTGGTGTAAGCTCTGCTAAAAACATCAAAGCTCGCATCAAGACTCCTAACGCTGTTTATAAGAATACGTGTTTGGAAGATGGATTTGAAGCTGACAGTGAATTTGACAGTTTCCATTATCAAGCTGCAATTCCTATTTCTGACACGACTTCTCAACCTCGCACACCAATGCCCTACACTTATTTAGTGGCTTGGTTTGTGCTGCACTGTCCCTCTTTGATGCGGGGGATTATACATAATAATGAGACCTCTATTCCTTTCGTGCAACGGCTTGAGTCAGCCACATGGACGACTGCATACATAGTCCGGGCTAGACAACTTTTGTCTTCGGAAGCCAATTATGATCTCTTTTGCTGCCGCCCTTGCTTCGATGGGGTCGAAGAAGAAGTCTCAAAGTTTGGTGACGTAGTCTTTGAAGGGTCTTCACTGTTAAATATAGGAACCTTCCAATGGCTTCTCTCTATCAGAGTGGGTTACCTGGTTTTCAGAATAGGTGAAAAATGCATAATTGAGCCTTACGTTCCTTCACGTTTTGCTCGACAGTTCGGATATGACCAGCTTTACGTTGGTAACCCTAATCCCCAATTAGCTCACATCGGGAATCTATATGAAGGATCTCGTGCTTGGCATTTCTTTATTGCTCGGGGAACTCATGCGCAGTTTACTCTGCCTAATTTACCACCTGATTGTTCCACCGTAGCAGATTTTTGTGATTGGTTCGACAAAGTTTCTCGAATCCAAGAATATGATATATATGCCTCATGCATAAATGAGATCTGAGAATTTTATAAATTGAGAAGTGGTTCTGCCAGGACTCGATTACCAGGGATAGAGGATTATCTGTCCTGCGAACGAGAAGCATCCGGAATCGAGGAGATCCCTAAGGAATTACCTGCTGCTGAGCCTTCTGAGGAAAAGGACCGAGAAGCATCCGGAATCGAGGAGATCCCTAAGGAATTACCTGCTGCTGAGCCTTCTGAGGAAAAGGACATAAAAGGAGCATCTCCTTCTGGACCTCGCCCCTTGAGATCTTCAGGGAAGAAAGCTCTTACTGCTGAGGAGGTAGGCGAATACGATAGAAGAACTCGCAAACGACAACCCATTGCAGCTAAGAATTCCAAGAAAGCTAAGTTGATGGGGGATGCCATGAAGTCGGCACTTGCTTTGCCTCCTGAAAACAGCGGGGATACTATGCCTCCAGCTGCTCCTCCTAATCCTGAAATACCAACAGGTGAGCAGGGATTGACCGTCCCCGGTTCAGCGCCAGATGTACCCGAAAAGCTATCATCTGAAGCTGCGCACACTCCCACTCGTACTGATTATGAGAATTGCTTTATTTATCCGCCGACCGCTCCACCCCCAAGCTCGAAAACTTTGAGGAAACTCATCGAACAATTGGAGTACTGGATGCAAATGACCATCGATGTTGTTAGTCTCGGGGATGTGAGTTTCAAAGTCTTTGAACCCCATCTGCTGGAGTGTCTCTCCAAGATTAGGAACCAGGGGAATGCATTGTGGACTGAACATTGTCGCGAGAGCATTATCATTCTGGAATATGAATTGGAATTCCTCTCAATGCTACAACGCGATGCCATCGAACCAGAAGTGGATCGAGCACTTTTTCAGGCTAGAGCTTTGAAGGTACAGCAGTAAGAGGTTCTTCAGAAGAGTCTATCTGAAACAGATTCTCGTATTACTCGCCTGCGCGGGGAACATCTTCAAGTGCAAGTGGACTTGGGCACTTTTGCTACAGGTATTCGGGATACTACGATTGAGCTTACCCGTGCTGGTATTAAGCAATCTCAGATAACTGCTCGATTAGCGGGCGACATGGAAGTCATAAAAGGGTTAGCTGCTTACTGTGAGGAGCTTTTCAAAGGCTATTGTGATGAATTTGTTGCTGCTGACAAGATTAGGCGAGAGATTGCAAAAGCAACACAAAACGAAGAGGAGCTCAAGAGCAAGATAACAGAGGAAGTCAAAAAGGCTCGTGAGGAGAAGATGTTGGCACTGAAATCTAAACTCAAGTCTTTTAGACTGATGAGCCCCGATGCTTAGGACTTGAATCGCTTTTTAGCTAGGGAATAAATTTGTATCATTTTTATTTCGATTGTCTTCGTTTTGTATTCAAATTAACAATATTGAATGAAAATGATATCATTTTGCCTTTCATCATCTCTTTTGTTGAAATCTGGTTCAGGACAATGAAAAGTAAAACAAATGCCATAAGTATAGTGTTAACGTGGCATGAAATTAAAATTCTCTTTATTAGAATAATTCTAGAAAATTTCAATCGTCAGAGGTTTAATGTTAACATGACGAAATACAAGGTAGAAATACACTATAAATAGGCAACCCCCAGCCTGATTTAGCTAGGGTTTAGGGGGCTACATGATTTACGGGAAATATCTCTTAAGGAACTTCCCATTAATTGGCATCATGAGCCTGTCTCCTTTTTGGTTGATGAGACGATAAGCTCCATTCGAATAGACTGAATCTATTACGAAGGGCCCCTCCCACTTGGGATTGAACTTCCCCTTGGTTTTGTGGGTCATTACCATGGGTACTTGGGATTGAACTTCCCCTTGGTTTTGTGGGTCATTACCATGGGTCGTCTGTTGGCCAAAACTAGATAGCCTTTCTTGAAAATCCGTTCCTTAACCTTTTTGTTGTAGGCTTTGGAAATACGGGCTTGATATAGCTCGATCTGTTGCTGAGCTTGAAGTCGTTTGTCGTTTAAGGCTTCAAGTTCTTGCAGACGTCGTTGATGTTTCTCTTCTTATTTTAGTCCTGTTGTAACCGCGACTCTCAGAGAAGGGATCTGAATTTCTAATGGCAATACAGCCTCACAGCCATATACCAAAGAGAATGGTGTAGCTCTTGTAGGGGTCCTCACCATTGTGCGGTAAGCCCACAGGCATTCACCGAGTCTTTCATCCCAATCGCGCCGGCTCTTGGAAACAAACTTTTTGAGAAGCTTCACTATGGTTTTGTTGAAAGCATCTGCAAGACCATTTGCTGGTGGATAATACGCCGTAGATGCAACACTTTGGATTCTAAATTTATCACAAAATCTCTGAAACCCAAAGCTGACGAATTGTGTCCCGTTGTCGTGAACTATTCGTCTTGGGACTCCAAAGCGATAGAGGACGTGATGTTTGATGAACTTGATCACGTTTGAAGTCTTGACTTCTTTCAATGGGATTGCCTCCGCCCACTTGGAGAAATAGTCGGTCACTGCTAGAATGAACCGGTGTCCTTTGGACGTCGGAGGGGAAATCGGTCCGACGATATCCATGCCCCACATTTCGAATGGCCAAGTCGCCGATGTGGGGTGTAAGTTCCCCGGTGCTTGGTGGATAAAATCTCCATGAATTTGGCATGCGTGACAACGTTTAGCGTAGTCAATCGCGTCTGAAAACATCTTCGGCCAATAGTAGCCGATTCGTCGGAGGCGATCTCCTAATTTAGCTTCAGGTTGATGAGCTCCGTACATTCCGCCGTGAGCTTCCTTGAGGGCCTCTTTCGCTTCCTTCCAAGAAAGACATCGAAGTAAGACTCCATCATGTGATTTACGATACAGGAGTTGAGAAACTGCATCGTAATAGAATCGGAGGGCTTTTCGTTTGATTGCAGCCGCTTCCTTAGGGTCCTCAGGCAGAATTCCATATAAAGCATAGCCGATGTACGGGAATAGCCAATCCCTAGATTCGAACTCCATAAATACCGTACAGACTTCTCCCGACGTCGTCTCGTCTGAGTTTTCCTCCATGGAGATCTTGGAAAAGCATAGTTTCCGTCCCGCGACTGGAATCGTTGCTTCAACTCCTGGTGGCAAGGCTAGGGAAGTTGCCAAAGAGGCTAAAGCATCGGCATATGCGTTCTGAGCTCTTGGCACGTATTCGATAAAGAAGCCTTCGAACTTTTGAGCTTGCTCTAGCACTGCGAAGTAATACGGGATCAAATCCTCATGACGTACTTCGTATTCTCCTCGGACTTGATTAACGATGAGCTGAGAGTCTCCGTAAGCCTCGAGGTACCGAACATTAAGTTCTTCAGCAAATTGCATTCCTAATAGCAGAGCATTATACTCGGCTACGTTGTTGGTGCAAGGTTCGATCAAGGAGAATCCCCTTGGGATTACGTGGCCGTTTGGAGAGATTAATACTACTCCCACTCCCGCGGTAATTGCACCATGAGGGTTTGCTCTAGAAGCACCGTCGAAGAATAATTTCCATACTTGCATAGCTTCTTGGGTGGCGCAAGCTTCAGCGACCTCATCAGGTAATTCTTCATACAACTTAGATGTTCCCGATACTGGATGATCAGCTAAGAAGTCAGCCAGTGCTTGACCCTTGACCGCCTTTTGAGGCATGAACTGCATGTCGTATTGCGACAAGAGAATGACCCATTTTGCAAGCCGCTAATTTAGAGATGATGGTTTTGTCATCAGAACTCTCAAAGGATTTACCTTAGAGATGACCTGAATGGTCTGTCCAACTAGGTAGTGTCGCATCTTTTGGATTGCGAATACCAAGGCGAGGCATTCTTTTTCGACCGGATTATACTGGTGTTCGGCTCCCATTATAGTCCTGCTCATGTAATAGATGGCTTGCTCTTGACCCTGATCATTGTTCTGGGCTAACAAAGCACCAAGAGAATGATCCATGTCCCTCACATACAACAGGAATGGTTTTCCTGATATCGGGGCCACGAGAACTGGCGGTTGAGTTAGATATCTTTTAATCTCCTCGAATGCTCTTTGACACTCTGCATCCCAAACAAAGGATATTCCTTTCTTCATAAGCTTAGAGAAAGGTTGGCAGCGCCCTGAAAGATTTGATATAAACCTTCGAATGTAGGCTAGTCTACCTTGCAAACCTCTGAGCTCTTTGAGATTCTTCGGAGGTGGCATGTCTTGGATGGCACGCACTTTTTCTGGGTCAAGAGAGATTCCCTTGGAAGTAACGATAAATCCCAGGAATTTTCCACTTGAAACTCCGAGAAATGATTTTGTCGGATTCATCTTCAGCTGATGTGCTCGCATGATTTCGAACATTGTCTTCAGATCTGCAAGATGATCGTCTTTACATTGGCTCTTTACTGCTATGTCATCAACGTAGCACTCGATCTTCTTTCGTAGGTGTTCGTGAAAGATTGTGTTCATTGCACGTTGATAAGTTGCACCTGCATTTTTCAGGCCGAAGGGCATCACTGTATAGCAATACACCCCCAGTGGTGTTCTAAAAGCCGTATGTTTTTCATCTTCCGGGTGCATCTTGATCTGATTATACCCGGAGAATCCGTCCATGAAAGACATCCTTTCATATCCGCAAGTGTTATCGATCATGACGTCAGTGATAGGAAGAGGAAACTCGTCTTTTGGATAGGCTGCGTTAAGATCGCGGAAATCAATGCATATCCGGACCTTACCGTTTTTCTTGGAAACTAGAACAATGTTGACCACCCAGTCAGGGTGTTGTTCTTCCCTAACAAAACCCAAGTCTATAAGCTTTTTAACTTCTGACTCAATTGACTCCATGATCTCTGGACGAAACCTGCGTTGTTGTTGTTTAACGGGTTTTGCATCCGGATCGATGTTGAGACGGTGCATGGACACCTTCGGGTCAAGGCCAGGCATATCTTCATAATTCCAAGCGAAGACATCTATGTATTCTCGGATGAGAGATATAAGGTCCTCTTTTTCAGATGATGATAGGTCTTCAGCTATAAAGATAGGCTTAGGGTCAGACTCATCTCCCATATTGACCTGGATCACCTTATCTTCAGTGGGTGGTTCGCGTTGTTCGAAGCGCATATCCCACAAGATGTTAAGATGTTTGATCTAAGGATCGTCGGTTGATTCGACTAACTCTTCATCACCCCCTGCACCTTTATCGGGGTGACTATTTGAAGCCATGTTCACAGTCAAACTTTTAAAGAAAGGTCCAACACTGACGTTGGATTCCCAGGAAGAGGTTCCGGATGAATGATCCTGACGCAGATAATTACTGATTTCATTTTCTGAGGCAGGGGGAGTTGTGACATAACCTAAACCCCTTCTGGTTTTTTGATAGTAATCCGGAGGTTTTCCTTCAGGGGTTAGAGACATCCGGATTGGGGTTCGCCTACCTTTCCCGAAGTTCAGACCCTGTTTCTCATTAAAGTTGTACCCCATTTGTTTCATTAAGTATATAGAATTGGGTTCATGGTAATGGAATTGGGGAACTCCGTCATCTTCCTCTAAACTTCCTTGTTTGAGTTGTTCGGGTTTGACTTTACCAAAACAGATCGGCTTCTGCCCTTTCCTTTTGGATGGGACTTTGAAGAAAGCCTTCTGTACGTCTTCTGCTTCTTCGTCTGAAGCAAAGAATGACTTGATAGGCAACTTAAATAATGCCTCTGTGCACAGTGTGTGCCATGGGTTGGTACCTGCATTAGAATCATTCTCTGTTGGTTTATTTTTCTGTGCACAGTGTGTGCCATGGGTTGGTACCTGCATTAGAATCATTCTCTGTTGGTTTATTTTTAGAGGACACATCAGGCAAGTACGCTAAAAGAAAGTCTTCATTAATGCACCATTCACCCTCGCTCGGTACATTATTATTACTCTCGTCCTGACCCATTACATCTAAGTTCAGTTCCCAGGGATAATCTTCTTCAGGATCTGGTTCGACATCAGCTTCATTGCCACTGTCAGCATCTTCTTTCTCCTGAGATTCCAAGTAGAAAACAAAGTCGGTGTGAAAGTTTTCCACCCCTCGGAAAGGATACTTTTCCGCAATTAGGGTTCGAACTTCTCCTTCATCATTGGCATACTTCATGACCTGATGTAGGGTAGACGGAACAATGCGGTTTGCATGTATCCATGGTCGTCCTAGCAACAGATTGTAGGACGTGTCCGCATCTATAATGTAGCATGCCACCTCGGATTTGAGGTCTCCAATTTGACATCTGAGTTTGATCTTCCCTAGAGGTCGAGTGCTATTTGCATTGAACCCGAAGATGGTGGTCTGGGTAGTGTGCAACCTGTGCATAGGGATTCCTAAGACCTGCATGACCCTATAAGGCATGATGCTGAGTGCGGAGCCCGGGTCAACCTGGACACGACTGATTTCGGAAGATCCGATATACCCCGTGTAGTACAAAGGTCTGTCGTGTTTGTGTTTAACCTGCATATCTTCTTGCGTAAACGATATACAGGGTAAACTTCTTGCAGCTTGCAGACATTGTCGACAAGTTTGATCTTCAGAAGCTTCGGGAATTGGAATGACTTGGGTGATGAAGCTCTCTGTATTCTTCAACGCTTCAATTAGAGCTTCCTTGGTGGTTTTGGACAACCTTAGGAGCTCATATAGCGTAATTCTGGCTGGTATGTTAGCCAACTGCGCCATGACATTGAATTGGAAGGGAGTGCTCGACTCCCCATGTTCCTGGTGGAGATTCCTGTTGAACCGGAGTTCTTTTTGTTTCCTCTTATCAGCCGGCTTCTTCGGGACAGAACCCCCAGCGTCTTGGGGCTGTTCCTCAACTTCTTGAGCATTCTGACCGTAGTCTTTCAAGTAAGTCTTTCCAGACCGAGTGCCAGGGTTGTCTCCTGGGTATGCGGCCAGGGCAATCCTCTCTTCCTCCGAATCCGTGAGGGTCTTGAGGTGATCATCGTTCTCAGTAATGGAGGGGCTAATCATGTTGAAAGACTTAGCCTTGCCTCCTTTCTTCTTGGACGAGATATTCATCCACTATTGGTCTCCCACTAGATCGGGGTGAACCCACATGATTTCTCCTTTCGAGGTGGTGAGGGGTATCAACCCCTTGTCTTTCTGACTATGCAAGTCAGTATTCTTCAGACACATTTCTCCCTTGTGGATGGGGACAACGCCATCTGCGGTCGCCATCGGAGGGAAGTCACCGAACTGGACTGCTATCATGTTGGTAGAGACAGTCTTTTGCTCAGGTTTCAGAGTAAGTACTTTGGCGTCCACCAAATTCTGGAGGATGTCCTTAAAGATGTGACATCTTCTGGTAGGATGCCCCAGAAACCTATAATAGCGGCAATAATTAGGGTCATCTACCTTCCCCGCCTCCTCTGGCTTCCTAATTTCAGGAAGCTGTAACTTGTTGTTCTTCCGCAGTAGCTGGAATAAAGTGTCCACATGCTCCTCCTTGAAGGCATACTGTTTGGGCACTTTTTGCTTATTGAGAGCTTTGCCTTGCTTCGTGGGTGGCGGTACTTGTGTGTAGTCAGCTGCTAAGGTCTCTTTTCCCTTAGACCGCTGGGCGTTGTTCTGATTGCGTTGCTGTTGCTGTTGCGGCTTGGGCTGTGCAGCTTCCTCAGCTTTCACCCGAGCTACAATCTCTTCGGCTTGTTCTCCTTGTGAAACCAATTGTCTCCAGGAATGACACTCCGCTACCCCCATCTGGACAAGGAGCTGAGTCTGCAAGTTGTGCCTGCAAGTTTCAACCAAGGTTGACTGAGTCATACCTGAGGGGCATCGCAATGCCATGCTGCGGAATCTCTCCACGTAGGCCTTGATGGATTCTCCCTTCCTCTGCTTGGTGGCGAGAAGAGTTGGGACAGAAACTTTCGTATCGTCCTCAAAGAACCTAGCCAAGAAAAGCCTTTCCAAATCTACCCATTTCTGAATAGATCCAGCAGGCAGTTTCATAAACCATTCAAAGGCCACTCCTTTAAGAGTACCGATGAACAAGCGTGTCAGGATGGCATCGTTCGCTACTACATCTCCAGTTTGAGATTTGAAGTAGTAGATGTGTTGATTTGGAGATCCTGTGCCATCGCACGGTTGCAAGGTTGGAGCTTTGAACTTCGGTGGGTATGGAGCTATATCCCACTCAGCAGGATAAGGCCTCACCACTCCTTCTTCGCGGAGCTCACTTCTGTTGGCGATTGCATTGAGGCGAGCTTCCAATTCATCCATTTTAGTGGACTGAGGGTGCGGTTCTTTTTCCACCTCTTTCTCACCTTCAGAAGAAGATTCCAGGTTGTGAGTCTCACGATCTGAATGTTCGTGTACTTTTTGCTTTCCCTTTGATGTTGTCTTCCGGGAAGACTCAGGTTTTTGGCCTTTTTCTGCCAGAAGCTGGGCCAACATATCCTTCAATTGGAGAAGTATCTCCTGTTGTGCCTGGAGTATGACGTGATGTTCGTCAACTCTTTTGGCTATGTCTTCAGGGTTTCCCGCCATGTAAACGGATACCTCTTGTGCTCCGACCGAGCTCGAAGATTGAGATTCGGCTATTGCCGAATGTTCATCACTCGTTGTAATCCCTTTGGCTAACTTTTGATAGTTAACCGGGCGAATAGCTCCTGTCCGAGTTCTGGTATGCTGATCTACTCCTTCGAACTGGTCACAAATTTCCCTGACAGTTGGGGAATGACTTCTTTGTGACTCGTCAGAATCGGAATGCGAGGCTCTTCCTCTGTCGATCATGTTGATAGTAACCTCAGGATAGTCGATTTCAGAGGTCTTCTTCTGGCGACGTTGTCGTTTGGGAGGTCTAGCGACATTCGTCAACCTATCAAACACCGATTGCCTAGGCGCCGGTGAGCAACAGCTACATTCGGAGAGGACAGCGGATATGAGCCGCTCACATTGGCATGAATGATCCACTTGCTGTGTTGGCCTTCCTCTTGACAGTAATTCACGCAAGTCGGAGACCTGAGAAAGATTTCGTGAAGGTGGGGGTGGAACCACCTGCCCTTGGATGGGTTGGACATGGACCTTAAATCCGTGCTGTCCCTCTTGAACCTTACGGACCATGTCGTGTTCTTGATACGAAACACGAGGGTCGCGTTTAGGTTTATAAACACGAGGTCAAGGCCTGTGTTTGACTGATGGAATAGATCCTTGTGGATCTTGTCCTGATTGAACGCACACTTGTGGTGTGCGTTTTGATGTTGAAACAGACCCCTGTGGGTCTTGTTTTGGTTGAACGCACACTTGAGGTGTGCGTTTTGATAATGAAACAGACCCCTGAGGGTCGTTCTTTGTTTGAACGCACACTTGTGATGTGCGTTTAGTTGATGACCCAGACCTCTGAGGGTCGGGTTTTGATTGAACGCACGCCTGTGGTGTGCGTTTAGATGATTGAACAGACCCCTGGGGGTCTTGTTTTGGGTGAACGCACCATTGTGGTGTGCGTTTGGCTGTTTGAACAGACCCTTGAGGGTCTTGTTCTGACTGAACGCACGGCTGTGGCGTGTGTTTGAAAACGTGCTTTTGGAGGCCACGTTTTGGGACGCACTCTTGAGGTGTGCGTCTATGTTGAACAACGCGCCACTGAGGGTCGCGTTTGAGTTGAATAACCCGAGGCTCATAGTCGGGTTCATTGCCACGAAGTGTGCGTTCTGGAGCAGAAATGCACAGTTCAGGCACAGACTCAGAAACGCAGTCTTTGCGTTGGGCCGTAATTCGGCTATTCCGCAAGTATGTTCGCCGTAAGGATCTTCTCCTTCGTCGAGCAGCATTTTTCTTAGCCTGTTTCAAGGCCTTGGCCGCGGCATCGTCGGCGTTGGTTGGATTTTCCTCCGACATAGGTCTCTTTTGACCTATTATGTGCCGTAGTGATACGGGGGAGGAGTCTTCAACTCGCAGAGCGAGTTTAAGGTCTTGGCCAAAGGAGAGGGCTTTCTTTGGCATCTCAGCAGTAGTGTTGACCTCCGTAGAGGTCCTGTGGGTATCACGCCTAGCTTTTGGGCTAAGGGACCCAGAGGAGAGGACCTCCTCATACTTGGCTTGGTCGAACTCTTTAAAATCAATTACAATTTGGATTCCGATTACAAAAGAGAGGAGAATGAATTTGACTCTCCCCTTTGTTTAAAACTGGATTCTTCAAGGTAGCGATGGAGTGCCTCCTTCGAATGCTTGTATCGAACTTGCTCTCCGTTGACGATCCGACCGTTCTATCTCATGAAACCGATTGAATTGCTTGATGACTTCGGTTTAGAACTCTTGACGAGCGTAAATAACTCTGAACGAGTTAAAAACTCTGACAAGAGTTGTTGAAAACCAAATATCTGGTTTGATGTGATTAAGTTGGGTTGCAAGCTTAATCACGAACTCTTAAATGAGTTTCAAAACTCAGAGTGAGTTGAAACTCTGTAAAAGAGTTGTTGGAAACGAAGATTCGGTTAATTGCCAAGTGGATTATGACGTTGATGAAAGGATCCTCTGGGATTTGATTAAAACGTGGGATAACGGTTTTGAGGCCGTTCGGCTTGCATTTGAACAAGTCAAAACGCCTCAGATGGCGTTCTAGGCTTTAACTCTGCGTCCAAGGCTTAGGACGCAGAGTTAAATCTCTGTTGGAGATTTGAGACGCACAGGCCGCATACACTCTGAAATTGGAAACGCACATGTCGCTGGTGCGTTGAAGTTTAACTCTGCGTCCAGAGTTTGGGGCACATAGTTGAGTCTGTCGAAGAACACACGTTACGTGTGCGTTTTGTGCTTCAACTCTGCGTTACAGAGTTAGATGGTTGCTGGAGAACGCACAGGTTGTGTGCGTTTCGAATTTGAGAAACGCAGAAGTGAATTTCTGCGTTTGAGAGAGGTTGTTGACTTGTAACCTCGTCTATTATGACATTGCAAAGGCCATTGCTTATTGATCTTTGCCTGTTATAAGATATGAGAGTCGTCAGATTGTAACTCTCACCATGGATTGTGAAGGCCGCTGAATAGAGTTTTCATCAGCTGTCGGAAGTGTCGTCGAATTGTAACTCTTCTCGATCTGTATGAAAAGTCTCCCATTTGCCGCTTTCGATTATCGGCGCGAAAGCTATTTGATTATAGCTTCCGTTGTTGGAGCTTGACGGGAATCAACATCCATAGTGTCTTCTGGACGAATATTTGCCCACAGCTCTCTACCAAGCAACTCACCAACTAAGTCCAACTTTTTATTTCTGAAATCATTACACTGCTCATCAGCATCTCTAATAGTTGCTAATATAATATTAGTCACGCTGTTGTCGCAGCCATCAAGATCAATCATCTCAGAGATGAGGCCGTGTTTATAGCGGTTGCAGAGTTGCGGATGCAGTGATTAGAAAATCGTCCGATTGTAGCTTCCATTATCAGGGCTTGATAGGGATAGGCTATCTATTATGAATTTTAGACAGCCTACAATAAGGCAGTCCATTATTTGAATGCAATCTACAATGCAATTTCATTATGTAGGTGTTGAAAAAATAACCATTTTCTGAGCCTCTATGTTATCATTTATTTTTATATTTTATTATTTACATTGTCTCGGGTTAGTTTATGACTGTTTATGATCGTTTATGACCGTTTATAGCCGTTGGAGTGTAAATTTAATTGGGTATGCTTAACCCAATTGAATACAATTGTATTTGGTTTTTTGTGAAGGTAAGCTCACCAAAGGTTCTTATTTTCACCAATTATTATTTTGGTAATCCTAAAATTTGTTTGCTATAACTATGAATTTCCAATTCTAAAATTTGTAATGCTACAATTTGAGTTTGAAACAAACAAAATATCACAAATTATAGTATTCCAAATCCTAAAATATTGATGAAACAAACAAAATTTTAGGATTCCCAACCTATGTTAAAAAACATATGGATTTCAAATCTCATGGTGAAATCCATATCCTAAAATTATAGGATTTGAAACAAACACCCCCTTGAGGACTAATGCGTAGAAAAGCAATCTCTATTTTGTGATATTTTTCTATGTCACCGTTTGCAAATATACAATTTTATCTAATAAAATTATTTTCTTCATTTCTCACGATAGTTTTTTTTTTGACGAAATCAAAAAAAAAAAAACTATCGTGAGAAATGAAGAAAATAATTTTATTAGATAGTTATTTTCTTCATTTCTCACGTTTTCCCAAAAAAAAAAAAAAAAAAAAAAAAAAAAAGCAATCTGATCATCAACATCTTAATTTGTAGATAGAACCTTCGGATTAAATTTGTTGACCTTTTCATCTTTGGTGAAATTTTTGCAGATGTTGCCTCTAAAAAAGTGAAATTGGTGATACTAGCAAAGAGTAAGATTGTTATAAAATTTAACTCATTAGGTCTATTTTCATTAATAGAACAACGTGTATTATGCTCAAAATAGGGATCGTGTGTAGTTAAATCCTACATTCTCTATACTTTCGGCTACACTTGCTCACTTGAAATCACTTGACTCCTAAGGGAGGGGTAGGGGTAGGCACTGGGCCAGGTTAGCCCACGAGTCTGCTCACTCGGGCCATAATTGGCCCTGACCCGATCTAGTCTGATGCTGGGCAGGTCAAATTCGACTCGCTACACTAGCAAGCTGTAGGTTTGTGCTGGGTTGACCTAAGCCCATGTCCGCCAGTAGCTCGCTCAACCAATGAAGCCCATTGAGCAAGCAGCCTGCATGCGGGTGGGTTGGCATGCTTTCTCCATCCCGTGGACTCACCCAGATTAAATTTTAATTTCACAATGCAATCACTTTTGTTACGGTTTGTTGCATTTTCTAATGTTGCTTTGTAAACTAGCTGAGTAATTATTTATTGACTACGCATGTAGGACTTGGTTCGAACTAAGTTAAATCTCTATTTTGCGATATTTTTCTTTGTCATCGTTTGCAAATATACAATTTTACCTAATAAAATTATTTTTTATTTCTCACGACAGTTAGATTGTTAGTTTGTTAATTACATATAATTTGTCACGTGTTAAACAACAACCCGAAAAGCTATTAAAAAAACAATTAGAAAATTAAAAAATGAAATAAAAGTGAGACAGACAAGCCGACACGTGACATGGCCTTCTCCCGCTTGTTCCCGTCCCTCGAGCGAGTTGGGTCGAGCTCTAGCCCCCAAAAAAGGGCCAAAAATAATTTAATTACGTTAGTTTTTAAGCGATGTTTTGTTATGCACATGTTAATTTCCCTGCTGTATGGTATTATGAGAAATGTAAATAGGAATCGGTTCCAAGCAACATGTCTTAGAGACAGTGTTCATGATGAAGGAGAGCGAGATGCTTTAAGAAAATGACCTATCAAAGATGGATAGTCGCTACCCCGATGCTTAGCAGTGTTAAGGGTGGCAAATGGGTCGGGTCGGGTCATAGTTGACACGACCCGTATAAGTGTGACCCGACCCGACCCGTTTAATAAATGGGTCAATGCGATCTGACCCATTTATTAAACGGGTTACCCGACCCGTTTATCAAAGGTGACTTCAAGATTTCAATAAATTCCTTCTTTGCTTCCTCCTGAGCTTCTCCCTTGAGTTTCCATAGCCTCGTGCCGCATTCGTATATCTGATGGAATAATAAGAATGTAGAGATATCAGAAAACAGAAATGATACCATACAGAACCAAAAATTCGGCTCTAACAGATACTCAAATCGTGACATAGAATCATTCAGACATCCAATCTTGAACCAAGGTGAGATGAGACAAATATATAAGGGAAAACACACAATTACTATGCTACCTATATCTCAAATACAAAAGGCCCAAGAAATACATCTAGCATACATATTCACCAGCGATGTGCCAAGCAGTCAAGTACCACATCAACATCAAAACCCTTGTCCAAAATATACCCATCTGCCCACTTACCCAAACCCAACGAGCCACTCTGTGAAAAAGCAACCAAGACCCCAACCAAAGTTGCCGAATCAGGCTCAACCCCCTTTCTCATCTCAACAAACATCTCAATCACCCTATCAGCAAATCTATTATGGTCGTACCCAGAAATCATTGCATTCCAAGCAACCACGCTTCTCTCAGGCATTTTATCAAACACCGATCTTGCGTATCCAAGCTCCCTACATTTCGCATAGAAAACAACTAATCCGGTCTGAACATAACAATCAGAACCAAACCTAGCAGTGACTACCTGGGCATAAATAATTCTGCTGATACTCGAAGCCAATACATCAGCGCAAATTTTGATTACAGAAGTAAAGGTGTAATTTGACGGCGGGAGATAATGAGAGCACATTTGGGTGTCGAAGAGGAGGGAGTGAAGGGAGAAGTGGGATCTGGAGGAGGCTCTGAAGTCAAAGAGGAAGGAGTCGGGATTTGGGATCGAAGAGAGGAGGTTGCCTCCGCTTGTTCATCGTCATTCGTCGTCACCTCTCTCCAATCGACGTCGCTCGCCACTCCCGCTAGCCGTTCGCCGCCGCTCAAGCTTAGTGATGGAAAATCCAGGGATTTTCCTCTACAACGCATTTATGAATTATGAGAGACGATTGATGAATGGTTGCTGCCAGCGGTTCACTTGGTATTGGGTTCATGAGTTGGTGTTTGTGTTATATGGGTCAGTTCGGGTCAACCCGAATTGACCCATTTAATAAATGGGTTAGTTCGGGTTGACCCGTTTATGACCTGACCCATATAACTTGACCCATACCCATTATAAGCGGGTCAGGTTGGGTCGGGTTGATGGGTCAGATCATAAATTGCCACCCCTAGGCAGCGTGTGTGTTAGACCCTAGAGGAGTGTTTGCGTCGAAAATTGATGTATTCATTGCGGTATTCATTACAACTTCAATCGTTACAATGAAAACAAAAAAAGATTGTCTTTTTATAAGACTTTTACACAATGAAAACAAAAGTTTACAACTCTCGTCAAAACAAACGCAGAGATCGTTTATCGGTCTTCTGCTTGCGTGGGATCTTTGCCTGTGCCGGGGTTTATCCGTGGACCGCCTTAGATCTGGATCCGGTTGATGAAAAATTTGGCAGAGCTTCGCCTTCGCCGAGGAAGTATTTGATTTGAAGCGCTGAAATCGACCAAGCGAAATCAGGGCTCTTCTCGAGATTAAGACCAAGCCTAATCTCAAGGGACGGACGGGAACGGGCGTCGGATCTCTCGAACTCTCCTTCTTTATGCCGAAGAACTCGCCAAGATCTGTCAACCCTCGCTGAAATTCGTGCTCCTTTGACTCCACAATCCGGCAGCACCTCCTCGTCTTGATAATCAATCGCCCCAGAAAATGGAGGCCTTTGGTTCATATTTATAGGCCTCAAAATGCGGTTATTTGGATAAGAACAAGGGATTTGGCTCTATCTTCAGTCAACAGCAGCCTAACAACGTTTAGGGATGATCTCAAGTCAGTTAAGAACCCCTAAAACCGATAAACCCTGCAAAAAACCAATTTCGGGGTTCAGTCACCGGACCCAAGCGTTCTTCGATCAGAACTTTGCCTCGATCCTCGTGCAAAGGACCCAGGCGATCGACTATCCTCACTTTGAATCGGGACAAATCCACGTTGTCACGGTGCCCCGCCGGAGGTACGGAACTCACAGGGATCGACGAAACAGGTGTAGAACATCTTCTGCCTTGACTCTGGCGCGGGTCAGATTTAAGTGACCGACAGGTTGGAGGGTCGGATTCAAGTGACCCGCAAAGTAGAGGGTCGGATTTGGGTGACCCGCAAAGTGAAGGGTCGGACCCAAGTGACCCACGAGTTGGAGGGTCGGATTTGGACGACCTGCAGATTGGCGGGTCGGATTTTTGTGACCTGCAGATTGGAGGGTCGGACCCAAGTGACCCGCGATTTAGAGGGTCGGATTTGGGCGACCTGCAGATTGGCGGGTCGGATTTGGGTGACCTGCAGATTGGCGGGTCGGATTTTGGTGACCTGCAGATTGGAGGGTCGGACCCAAGTGACCCGCGATTTAGAGGGTCGGATTTGGGCGACCTGCAGATTGGCGGGTCGGATTTTGAGTGACCGCGGACCGGCGGCGTCGCGATTGACCAGTGACCCGCATTTTTCGGATCTTTTCGGCCGCTTCTTGGACTTTTGGCCTCCAAACTTTGTGCAGTTTTGGTGCATTCTTTTCACTCTCTTCCCTGCAATTTTTGGACCTCTTGCTCAAGAATTCGCGTTAGCCAAAGTGCGCAAAGCAGACGCGAACGCTTTTTGATGCCGCTCTTCAGAGTTGAACGGGTCTTTTGACTTGTAACCCATTCATGTTGCGTGATTCTGGAGGAGAGGGCATTTTTTCCGCTGTTGGGTGGGGGCGCTTGACGTCGCCTAATTTTCAGATCCGCCTCATAACGGATCCGTCAATTGACTCCAAGGCTCTAGCGATTTGCGCGCACAAGTTGGCCAAAAAAAAATTAATCCTGATATAAATTTGGCTGCCTTAGTCCTTGAAAAATTGAGCGCGGCCCACCGCCTTCTGTACTCAACTCCCTTGATTGAGGAGGAGTTCAGATCTGCAGATCCGGACTCATGGAGTACCGGAAGGGCGTTGTAAGGTTCAGCTAGCGCAATCAACGGGGCGCTTGATCTTCCTTCGCTTGCCGAGAGGCGAGGATCTGGAGCAGTGAGGACGACAGATATTTTCTCGAACTTTCAGGTTGTCAACTCATACTCGACCACTTCTTCAACCGGAGCAGTCCGAGGTTGGACAGCAGACAGCTCGGAAGCGAAAGCTTTGGCTCCCATGTGGTCGCCAGTTGTTGCCGTCGAAAATTGATGTATTCATGGGGTATTCATTACAACTGTCATCGTTACAATTGAAACAAAAAATGATTGTCTTTTTATAAGATTTTACACAATGAAAAACAAAGGTTTACAACTCTCGTCAAAACAAACGCAGAGATCGTTTATCGGTCTTCTGCTTGCCGTCTGGGATCTTTCCTGTGCCGGTGGTTATCCGTGGACCGCCTTAGGATCTGGATTCCGGTTGATGAAAATTTGGCAGTAGCGTTCGCCTTCGCCGAGGAAGTATTTGATGTTGAAAGCGCTTGAAATCGACAATGCGAAATCAGGCTCTTCTCGAGAGTAAGACCAAGCCAATCTCAAGGGACGGACGGAACGGGCGTCGGATCTCTCAACTCTCCTCTTTATGACGAAGAACTCGCCAGATCGTCAACCCTCGCGAAATTCTTGTGCTCCTTTGACTCCACAATCCGGCAGCACCCTCCTCGTCTTGAATAATAATCGCCCCCGCTGAAAGTGAGGCCCTTGCTTGTATTTATGAGGACTTCGAAGCGGTTATTTGGATGAGAACAAATGATTTGAACCTTATCTTTAGTCCAATAACAGCCTAACCCCACATTTGTAGATTGGTATCAAGTTCAGTTTGAATGCTCAGGAACACAAATCTCGAGAAAAACCACAAAAACCGAACCGGGACGAAACAGTGCGCGCAGGACAAGTCTGACCCGCGCGTTGCGGCGGGTCTGATCAGTCCGACCGCCGCTTGCGCCGGGTCCGGACCGAATCCGAACCGCGCTTGCGCGGGTCGGACCAATCCGACCCGCGCTTGCGCGGGTCGGACCAATCCGACCCGCGCTTGCGCGGGTCGGGTTGATCCGTCCCGCGCTCGCGCGGGTCGGTTGATTTTTTTTCTTCTTTTTTGTTCTCTTTCTTTGAGACTTGTCCTTTCGCGTGTTTGGTTCGCTTCATTGATTTATATGCTTTGAGTTGATTGACGCGTGCGTGTTGATTGACGCATGCGAGCTGATTGGCGCGCGCGAGCTGACTGTCAAGCGCGCAGGTCACTTGATTCGCCGTTTTTCTTCAGGCGCTTATCGGCGTCAGATAATCCTCTTAGACTCGGATAACAATGTTCGTCGTCTTCTCTCTGTCTCGAGCTGTGTGTGGATACCTATAGGCATTTTTAGACGCCTACAAGGAGGGGGGGGGGAGTAATTAGGATCTTATGCAAATCTAATCCCGATTAAATTCTAATTAAAATTATATTGATTAATTTGTTCTTGCAAGAATGATATGAGATAGATATGAGCAAGAATGATATACTATGAGATATATGCAATGATATATAATTAACACAAGGGTAAATAATCTAAACTAGATAGTGGGCAATATAATTAACAAGCAATATACAAAGGCAATATAAGATATGAACATAAAAATAAGTGCGCCAATGCAATCACAAACAAACGATATGATTACGAAGTTTGGTCCCAACGACCTACGTCTCCGCTCCTCACCTCAAAGAGATCTCCACTATCACAACCGAGTTTTCTACGTTTACCCGAACAATGTTTACACCTCACAATATGGTTTTTTAGTTTACCGAAAACTCTACAACTAACACACTCTTGTAATCCCATTCCACACCCTCTCAAGTGTTAAAATAGACGTGTCTTCCTCAAGTGTTCAGATACAACCTCTCTAGGTTCGTCAACCGACGCCACTCTTCTTGGGACGATCTCCGACTCTTGCCACACACTTCTCTCGGTGTACAAGTGCATTACAAAGTGAATCTCATAATAAGCACAATTACAATAAATGATAGTTTTCTAATATGGATGAGAACACAATGAAAGCTCACACTCAATTATTACAACTCTCACCAACCCAAATATACAATGTATGCAAATACAATAAGCTCAAGTGGGTGTGTGTAAACAATGAGTGAAATCAAATCAACTAAACTCAATTGAAAATACTAGCTTAATGAAAATGATAAACAACAAAGAATTAATACAAAGCTAGTATTGAGTTTAGAAATTCTTCTCTGAAAAACAAGATGGAGAGATGGATTAAAATGAAGCCCAAAGAATATAGATGATCTCCTCCACTTGTGTAAAACTTCTTCACAAACAAAACTCTTTTAAACAAACACTAAACAAACTTAAACCCTTGTTAAACTCTTGTTTAAAAACTTCTTGGATAGCTGTGAAGGATGAGAGCAATGGGGTATTTATAGCCTCCCAAAATCTCAGCCAAAATCCTAAAGGAAAAGACCAAAAAGCCCAAGAATCAGAAATCTGATTCTGTATAAAAATAGCCGTTGGAGTGAACGGCGGTCGACCGTGAAAATCTCACGGTCGACGGGAGCCACTTTCGAAGCTGATAATTTTCCAGAGACTTTGGTGGTCGACCGTGGCGGTTGAGTGAAAATCTCGGGGGGGGGGGGGAGCCACTTTCGAAGCTGATAATTTTCCAGAGACTTTGGTGGTCGACCGTGGCGGTTGATTGTAGGAAAATTCGAGCTGACAGTCAACCGCGAAAGTTTCTGTTTGACTCCGCAAGTAAAAACTTAGGTGCGGTCGCCCGTGACGGTCGACCGTAAACTGACATATGAGAAAACATGTTTGAAAGTTGATTTTTTGATTTTAAAACCCTGTTATATGAGAAAACATGTTTGAAAGTTGATTTTTTGATTTTAAAACCCTGTTTAAAAATATCAAATAAATTTTAAAAAATATAAAACTTTGGGGAATGATTTTAAAACCCTGTTTAAAAATATCAAATAAATTTTAAAAAATATAAAACTTTGGGGAATGATTGTAGGCGTGATAATACACATGCTACAAAAACTGGTTTTCAAAAAGGACTTCCCAAATGTAAAATATCATCATTTTGTAAGGAGGTCCAAAACATAGAAATGTAAACATATGAATTTTGTCATTTTGCCTAAACCATATTTTAAAACTTTACAAAATGATTTTATAGATTTGAAGAAAGATGTAAACTATTGTTATGAAGTCTATAAACAATAAATGTAGTATTTTATCAAAATACACATATAATGCACTAAAACATGATTTCATTGAACTAAATAAAATTGATATTGATGAAATCATATATATGCATATAAGTATGAAATAAAAAATATGTTTTCTAATTATATTAAATTGTTTCATATTAAAACTTGAAAACTATCAAACCAAAACATATATGTATATATATAACTATATATATACAAAACCAAAACGTGTATGTGTGTATATGATTGAGCTTAAAGTACTAACACACATAATATAAACTCCTAAACTAAATTACCCAAGCTTAATCTTGATCTTCATTGTAGCTCAACTTGGTACACTTGCGGAAGAAGCTTGAACTTGTATATTTAACTTGAATCTACATTGCTTCACTCCACTATTCCGCCAACCTCCATTGGATATGATCGTTAAAGCTCTATTCCATCCATCCCTATTCCGCCAACCTCCATTGGATATGATCGTTAAAGCTCTATTCCATCCATCCTCCAACACGTTGTTTGCCTAGAATTGGATATGATCGTTAAAGCTCTATTCCATCCATCCTCCAACACGTTGTTTGCCTAGAATAAATACGAAAAAACACAAATACTAGACAAATAATATTAGTCGTAAATTGTTTGTTAAACATCATCAAAACAAGAAGACCAACAATTGTGCTCATAGTAAAAAACATAAGGGATCAGGGATTGGATCCCAAACAAAACCACTCTTAACGCTTACGAGCTCAGTGATTTACAAGTAATCAAACTATTAACTGAAGACTTGCAACATTAAATTAAGGGCATTTGAGTTTCCACACCTCAAGTGAGCATGTTTCAAGTTTTCATGGAGAGAGCCTTTTGCATTAAGGGGTGTTTGGTTCACCTATTTTATGGAAAAGTTTTGAGAAAATATCTGACAATGGCGTTATCGTAAAGAATAGATCCCTGTAGATTTTCATAAACCGTGTTTGGTTCAACATTGAATTTACAAAAAAGTTTTCTGTAAAGTACAGAAATCTGTAAAGTACAGAAATCTGTACAATTTTATAGAAATTGTTTTCCACTAAGGGGCTGTTTGTTTCGTTTCCCCCATAATCCAAAACCCACTTTCCTTCACTTTTTTTACTTTCCCTCACTTTCTAAAACCCACTTTCCTTCACTTTCTCTATTTTCCTCCAATAATATTGTGACAACTCATCCTATCACATCTCATTTCATACTTTTAAAAATAAACAAAACACAAGAAATGAGTTACATCAATCAACTCATCTAACTCACTTTTCCCCATTTTTTTTTATTTTCTATCATCTTTAAAAATTACTCACATCATCCAATAATATGGTGACAACTCATCACATCTCATTAAAATTTCCTTCCATCCCTATTCACCAAAAAAAACAAGGAAATTGATTTTCCTATGTATGTGTCACATCATCCAATAATATAATGACAACTCATCTCATCTCATCTATTTTCCCCCACTTTTAAGAATGAACCAAACACAAGAAAAGAACCTAAACAAGGAAAGTAGAGGAAAACATCAAAAATTACTCACATCAACCAATAATATGGTGACAACTCATTTTCTTCCCCACTTTCGGTTATAGCTTTGACGAACCAAACCTCTGAAAGTGAAGGAAAACATCAAAATTCACCATCTTTTCCCTCACTTTCCCCCACTTTCGGTCTTTTTTTTTGCGAAACAAACATGCCCTAAAAAAAGGGGGCGGAAAACACTAGGAAATCCGACGCATATATTAAAAAAATAATTAAGTACATCAGTACCGTTCCCATGTGATTTCTCATGGGTATTGTTAGCTATTTTCTATAAAGTGATATTCAACCAAACAAAAGAAAAAGAAAACAACATACTTTTTATAAAGTTATGAACTTTTTCATACTTTGAACCAAATAAAGAAATAGCAAAAAGCAAGAAATATGGTACTATTTGAGTTATATAAATTTTTCCTACAAATTTTATAAAAATACAAGAAAATTTATATTTTGGGTGTTTTCCTTTTCCGATAATTTATAGAAATTGAACCAAACACCCCCTAAGCGAAAGAAACTAAAAAAAATAGTTTCTTGTCATGTTTGATGTTCCTGTAATGGGTTGATCCAGCTAATCACAGCTAGTTTTGAAATTGGAGGTGAGATGCTGGGTAAGCTAGGTCTTAGTCACATCAACTTAGATATTACAGTGATTGATTAATTTGATCTGTAATGCAACGTGGCAAACAAGCATCTAAAAATAAGTGGATCTCGTACCTGTTGGCTTAGCTAAACTTGGATTGCAGGATTACACCCATAGCTGTATATAATAATACGAGACGTGTAAAACTTGTAGTACCAGTTAGCAATTTTTTTTAAAAGTGACAGACGTGGCTCGTATCAAATTTATTACTGGTGGGGATTTGATTGGATCCGTTAATTTTCATATTTTATATAGTAGAACTACGTTTATGAAATTTACTTCTCAGGTCTCACGGGTTTATTCTGATGTTCTGGGAATCGAGTCCAAACTCGCTGAAAATGACTCTTCATCCGGAAATTTGAATCAATATTTTGTGTTTATGTATGATCAATCCTTCTAATCTTTCATCCGTGAAGCGTAATGGGGCCCAGTAGACTCAGCTTTTAAGTCCATACTCGTACAAATTTGGAAGTTTGGGCTTAAGTGGCCTTGGAGCCCATAGTTTCAAGCGACATGGTGGATAACTGATCTGTCAGAAATAACTAAAACTGGGCTTAATAGTTTAGAAAGAGGCCTAACGCTAGATATCAACCTTGTAATGGGTAAATTTAAAAGCCCATTCTTGAGTTTTAGTGATGTGCTGTAACCAACCATTAAAAAAAAAAAAAGGCTAAATACCACTTATGCAACCTATTGTTGCACTAACTTTTCACTTTTTTTTTTATTCTGGAAAAAAGGGCAAGGTGCTCCATTCATATTATTAAAAGCTAACTTGCCTTGAGAAAAAAAACTGGCGTAAGTAGAGTTACATCAAAATATTATGATGTAAAACAGGACTTAGAACATCATGAATCTAAAGGAAGCAGATAAAAGCATAGTTTGAGCTGGACTACAGCTCAAACTATTCACCTCCATTCACCTTGTTTGGAAACACTTAGGAGGTGAAGTTAATTCACCCTAGTTCCCCTTGGTTCACCCCCTAATAGTATAAAAATTGTTACTCCCCAAATTGGGGTGTAACCAAGGGGAAGGGAATTCCCTTCCCTTCCCTTCCTTTCCCTTCACTCAGTTTCCCTTAACTTCCCTTCACCCCCTACAAATCCAAACAGGCCCTTGAGAAAAAAAACTGGCGTAAGTAGTGTTACATCAAAATATTATGATGTAAAACAGGACTTAGAACATCATGAATCTAAAGGAAGCAGATAAAAGCATAGTTTGAGCTGGACTACAGCAGCTCGATACACAACCAAAGTATGATAATTACAAGACGAAGAAACCCAATGTCAATAACAATCTAAAACAGAGTATTGTTATAAAAACTGTCAAAAGAAGAGACAAAATGATGCTTCTTGGAAGTTATCTTCGATAACCTCTTCATCTCGAGGTGCCCTGAGACTGTCGATCCCCTCCTTCCTCAATGTGACGAAATTTCCTTGCTTTCTTCTTATTTGAATTGCCTATCCACAGCATGATGAAATAGGCAATATTAGATGTTAGAATACAAGGAGATGTTACTTTCAATAAGAAGCTTTCGCTTTGGAAAAACAAATCTCTCTCAATTGGAAAAACAAATCTCTCTCAATTGGAAAAATCAAAAGAGGATCTCTTTCCAAAAGAGATTGGCAACCTCTTTTAGAATCCTTCAATAAGAAGCTTTCGCTTTGGAAAAACAAATCTCTCTCAATTGGTGGAAGGTTAACCCTCCTTAATTCTGTTCTATCTACTCTCCCACTCTATTACATGTCTTTTTTTAAGTTGCCTCAGTGGCTTATAAAGGCCATAGACAAAATCAGAAGAAACTTTCTATGGAATGGTAGCTATTCTCACTCGAGTATTAAATGCTTAATCAGCTGGAGGAAAGTATGTAAGCCAAAAGCTGAAGGAGGCCTGGGGGTTCTTGACATAGAAACTTTCAATAGAGCCCTCCTATCTAAATGGCTGTGGAGGCTCTTTGAAAGAAATTCCATCATTAGTAAAGTGGTTTTCTCCATCTATTCCAAAGATGGCTCAAACCCTTTTGCTCATCCACCAAAGTGCTCGGCATCAAGGTTCATTCAAGACTTATCCTCCATCAAATCCACTTTTTTCAGCTTGGTTAAATGGAATATCTAGGATGGTAAAACTGGAAGTTTTTGGCATGATAAATGGTCTGCGGTTAACTCCCTAAGTAGCCTGTTTCCAAAAGCTTACCAGTTAGCCCTGTCACAGCTCTGTTGCATCAGATCCCAGGGCAGAATGATCAACCACTCATGGACCTGGCATCCCCTTACAAGAAGAGGTATATCGCCATCTGAAAGGTCAGATCTAAACCTTCTCCTTACTCATTTGAATTCTTCCAATATCAATATATCCTCTGCTCCAGATGAGCTTCTGTGGACTCTTCATCCATCGGGGGCTTACTCAGTTAAATCACTCTATTCTCTTGTCATCTCAGGGGGTATTAGATCCAAATTTCATCACATGATTTGGAAATCCCCCATTCCTAACAAGGTTAAAGTTCTTTTTTGGATCATCACAAATAAGAAGTTAAATACGAAGGCAAATTTGATAATTAAGGGATGGACAGGTGATCCAAGATGCTCTTTCTGTTTATCTGGTGTTGAAACTCACGATCATCTTTTTATCAAATGCCCATTTGCACAAGAAATCTGGTCCCATATCTTCCCCTCTATTCCCATAAGCAGCTGGCCTCATACAGTCGAGGAGTTGATACTTTTCCATAAATCCACCTCTCTTAGCAAGGATGCTAAAATCATTTGGAAGATTCTGTTGCCATGTGTCTGCTGGTGGATATGGTTTAGCAGAAATGTTCTCATTTTTAAGGAAGTGCAACCTGATCCTCTACAAACTGCTGCTAACATAGGGAGATATACTGTATTTTGGACAGGTGCAGCCGACGAGAGGTTGGAAAGAAGGCTTCGCAGGGCCGCCTTAAGCATGGGACTCCAGGAGCTTGCAAACAAGAGTGTTGACGCAACTGGGGACAGCTTCCCCCACGACATCTAACCCTTTATCTTTTCACCTTTTGCTGGTGAAGTTCCACCATCTTCTGTTTGTGTTCTTTTGATGTCAGTGTCACAGACTAAGTTGTTTATGTTTCTAACGCATGTGTTTAGCGAACTCAAGTAAGTAAGTTATGTATTCTGTGCTGTCTAGATGAAGCTCCACTGCGGGTCAAGTTTGGTAGGTGACGACATAGGTCCGCTCCTTTGAAGCTCCACTGCGGGTCAAGTTTGGTAGGTGACGACATAGGTCCGCTCCTTACCTGCTTCACCCAAAGTGGCCCTTCATTTAGTTGTGAGTTTGGTAGGTGACGACATAGGTCCGCTCCTTACCTGCTTCACCCAAAGTGGCCCTTCATTTAGTTGTGTAATTTTTCGCTTATAAATAAAATCCCAACATGAGCAGGGCTTCTTACCCTGCTTATTCAGTTCAAAAAAAAAGGAGATGTTACTTTCTCATTGAAGATTCTATTATTCCGAGCTCTCCATAAGCACCGACAGAAGGTTGGAAAGAATACAGACCACAACTGAACATGTTTTCTACTCATCAGAAAGTTCCCATTGGACTATAGGAGGTCAGAGAGAGATGTATTTGATAGCAAAAAATACCCTAATGTTTCTTAAATTTGCAATTATATACCCTCGTTTTTTTTGCTGCATTTAAATACCCTATAATTTTTATAACTAGTACTTAAATACCTTAAATTTTTTTAGAACTCGTACATAAAAATACTCAGTAATGCAAACTTGAGGAAATTTAAGTGCAAGTTCTTAAAAATTTAGAGTGTTTAGGTGTTAGATTAAAAACTTCAGCGTATTTGACCGCACCTTTTAATAACTATACGGCATATAAGTGTTGACAATAGCAAGTGAGGGTGTATAGGTGCTATTTAGCCTAAAAAAAACTTAGATTGGTCCAAACTCCGATTACTCCAATTATCATCTGTTTTACATATTAAAATTAAGCCTTCACGGTACTTTCTTCAACCTGAACCCACCTCAATGAAAATTGTCCAATAAAAATAAATCTATTTATTCCCCTCACATGAAAACCTAGAACAAGTTAAGTCTACTACGGCTACGATAGAAGTAATATCAACCTAGTTTCATGGGCTACAATGCAAGTAACGTGTCCACAAACAAATCCAAGACTTGTGGATACACAATTCCTTTGTATTTTTATATCCCTCGTGAACTAGCAAGAAAAGTCCCCTTCATAAGCTGAGGATAAATCCAAATCTCTATCTTTCTCTATGTTCTCTTCACTGAAGTCACAAACTTGGATAATTTGAGACGTGCCACATGTCATGATCTTGATGGATGAATCATGAACGGATAAATGTTCAAAATTTGGGGGTCCATAACGTCGTTACAATATGATTAGAAAAAGAAAAAGAGGGAGGGGGGATAAAAATCCCTGGTATGTCTTCTGATTTCTACCAGGATTTGAAGATCAGCTAATTAGAAAACCAGTCAATAAGGCTACAATAATAAAGGTTACAATCAAATTTTTATTTTTTTCATGTTTAATTAGCTATTTTTCATGTTTGATTAGCCACATAATAGTTAGAAATGAGAAGCGGATTTATATATAGTTTTAGAATCTGCAGCATTTAGATTCACAGTGTATGTATGGGTAACTATAAAATTACACAGATTGTTTTGAATCATCGCATTGTATCTTATTTTTGTTGAGAGGCTATTTAATAGTAGAACATAGTCCGAGAAGCCCTTAAGCTTTAACCCTATTTTCTAATAAACTCTTAACTTATTATTTTTAACAAAGAAGCCGATAACTTTTACCCCTCTTCTTCCAAAAAGCCCTCAATTTCTTTTTTGGAAAACTAAAGCCTCGAAAATTTGTCCACTCTATTCTAAGAAGCCCCTGACCCCCCCCCCCCCCCCCCCTCCCTCTCCTTTTGACAATGATAACTCCTGCTGGCATTTACTCATCTCTTCTAAGAAGCCCTCATATTTTCTTGTTAACTTAGGGATTTCATTGTCAAAGAAAGAAGGCCGGGTCTTCTTAGAAAAGAGGGGTAAATTTTAGGAGCTTAGTTGTTAAAAAAGAAAATTTGAGGACTTCTTAGAAGAGAGTGGTAAAACTTAGGGGCTTCTTCGTTAAATATCAAAAGCGAGGGCTTACTAGAAAAAATGTAACACTTAGGGGCTTTTTAGTGTATGGTAGCCATAAATGCATCAATTAAGGTTGTGTTTGACAAACTCTTAGAACAACGAAGTACTGAACTTGACCCAGATTTGGGTTAATTTGTGATTGGCAAAAATTAGGCCAATTCTAGCCCAGTATTTCTTAGACTAAAAATAGGCCTTAAAACTAGTTTAGTGTTGGACCAACACCCTCTTGGTCCAACTTTAAACTGATTTAGAAAAAACTAGGCTATGATTGAATCTGGTCCAATTTTTAGGTGATTGCCAAATACCCCATAAGGGTATCTTTGGATTTCAATAGGGTTAAGAAAAGTTAAGGGAAACTAAGAGAGAGAAGAGCCAGAAAGGGAAGGGAGTACCCTCCTCTTTGGTTGCACCCCAATTCAAGGGGTGACAAATTTTATGTTATTAGATGGTAAACTAAGGGGAACTAGGGTGAATAAATTCACTTCCGAAGTATTCCCAAACAAAATGAATAATTACTCTAACTTCCCTTCTCACTTATTTCCTTCAATCCAAATAGACCCTAAGTCTAGTAAGATCCACAAGGAGGTATCTTAAAATTCATTATTTCTAATTTTTCTTTTTCATGTTTTAATGAGGTGTAAGGTTATTATTATTATAAAATATGATAAGAGTGGTGTCATCAAACGTAATGATACAAGTGTCAACGTTGAAAATATAAATATGTCCCTATGTACTATATTTATTTTTGTAATGAAAGATAGGTGCGTAAAGCCCATTTAAATCGTTGCAAAACCTATTGATCTGTCATACATGTCATTGTGTATCTTGTTTGCTCGGAAATTCCTTTCGGGTCATTGGAAAACCTACCTAGCTAGAGTTGTGACAACTAGAAAGATATTGTAAACCTATAGTTGAGTAAGGCATGGAAACAAACAAGTTAGCTAGGTTATTGACATCATTTGATGTGTTGGAAAAACCTACAAGAAGATTAATTTATGGATGACTAGTTGACATTAACGCGCAATATAGGAAAAAGTTTTTAGGGTCGGTTCTCCAAATGAGGCACAAGAACACAGGCTTAATAAGTGATAGGTAGCCATAAAAATAAAAAAAATAAGATAAGGAACCTACACTTTCAACCTAGCAAAATTATGATATTAGTATATTTTGATGACCTTATGTGATAGATTGGTATATTTTCTTACTCTGACGACGATATGATAAATTTTGACCACGATGATAAATATCCCTATATTTTCATAGGAGACAAAATTTTGGCCAAATAGAGTCATGCATCTGACATGGCTGCCAGTGTGGATGGTAGTAGTGTTGGATAGCAGGTTCCTAATATTCCTAATTTATTTTGGTAACAGGTTATTAGGATTCCTAACCTGTGTTGGTAACAGGTTATTGAGATTCCTAATCTGCTTTGGTAACAGGATTCCTAACCTGTTTTGGTAACAGTTATTAGGATTACTAATCTGTTTTGTTTTTAATTTTAGAATTCCTAGTATGTTTTTGGTTTTAGGATTTCTATATATATAAAACGTTTTAGAAGAGAAAATTGGTAGAGAGAATTAGAGGAAAAAAAAGAATCTTTTGAGCATATTGAGAGGGAGATATTGTGAGAGAGTTGAGATCTTTGGTTATGGTTATATTTGAGCGATTGTGTGAGTTGTAACCCGTTGTATTTCTCCTCCATATAGTGAAATCTCCCCATCCTCTCCCCGTGGACGTATGTAATTTTTTGAACCACTTAAATTCTCTGTGTTTGTGGTTTGATTTGTGCCATATTTTGGTGATTGTACTCGTGTTTGATTTAGTTCTCTTCTCTCATCGCTCACCGACTCGTTTGGTTTGCGAGCATGCTTCCGTACAACGCGCAACAATTGGTATCAAAGCTCCAGATTTGAGATATAGGGTTTTGGCATTGGGTGGAGGAAGATTCATTGTGGAAGCTTGGTTCTTGGAGTTCTAGGCTTCGGTGGAGATACCGTTGTGGAGTTGCCGTTAGAGATCTTGCTTTCCTCGTATGGTTAGGAGATCATGTTGGAATTCTATCTAGGATTCGGTTGGGTAATTTCTCAATTTCTATCAAAGTTTAAATCTTTCTTTACAAGTTAGAGTGGTTTGCAATGAGAGAAGAAGTTGGTGAAAGCAGCAAGACGATGACGAGTATAATTCAGGTTGGATTTCAAAACACTAAGATTAGTATAGTGAAGTATGACAACAAAATTAATTTTAGTTTGTGGATGAGCGACGTACAGGACGCTCTCAATGCTCAAAATTTAGAAGAGACTATCATGGTCCATGAGAGGTCATCGAAATACGATGAGGCGATATGTGATAAGATGAATAGGAATGCTTGTGGGGTGATCAAGTCTTGTTTGGAACAGGAGCTGAAATACGATGTGATTGGAGTGATGTTTGCGATGAAGACGTGGGAGATTCTTAACAAAAGTACCTTACGAAGAGTGTTGAGAATCGGTTGCACTTGCTACGGAGATTATTCAGATCCCAGATGTCCAGAGGCACCTCACTAGCGGCTCATGTGAACAACTATACAAAGTTATTATCGGACTTGACGAACGTGGATGAAAAGATAATGGACGAGTACAAGGCGATTATCTTGTTAGGCTCCTTACCCGATGAGGAGTATGATACCTTCGTGCTCACTTTGTTGAACGAGAGATCTTCCATCACCTACAGTAAAGTGACTAATGCATTGACAAACTATGATTTGAGGAGGAATGACAAAGAGACTTCTTGAGCTAGCACTTCAGGAGAGGCCTTGTCGACGAGAGGTAGAAATCCATATCCGAGAGGTGATAATAAGAACATGTCAAAGTAAAGGGGTCACCACCAGTTAGCGAAGAACCAGTGTGCATTCTGTAAGGAATAAGGACATTGGAAGAGAGATTGCCCGAAGCTCAAGGAGAAGGAGAATAGCAAGAAGAAGGGCCCGAAGGCCAATGAGGTGAACACCGCGAGAGGTGATGATTTCGATAATTTGTGCTTTTATCAATTGATTATTCCAGAGGTGAACTATGTAGATGCATCTGATTGGATGCTTGATTTTAGTGCTACTTATCATGTGACTCCCCGGTGAGATTGGTTTGTATCGTTCGAGAAACTCGATGGGGGTGTGGTAGTCATGGAAAATGATCAATCCTGTGACAATTGTAGGATAGATACCGTTAGGATTCGGATGCACAATGGAGTAGTTCGTGAATTGAATGAAGTGAGATTTGTTCCTCAGTTGAAGAAGAATCTTATTTTAGTTTGAGCTTTGGAGGCGAGGGGATTCAAGATGACCTTTGAGAACGCTATAGTGAAGGTTACTAAAAGATCTTTGGTGGTGATGAAAGAAGTCCGCAATAGAAATTTATATTATCTGAAGGGGAGCATCGAAATTAGCCAGGTAGCTTCAGCTATTTCAGAGACGGACGCGAGCAGACTTTGACACTATAGGTTGGGGCACACAGGTAAAAAGTCACTGCTGGTGTTGTGTGAGAATGGACTATTGAAGGGAGCCAAGAGTAGGGAAGTTAAATTTTGCGAGCACTGTGTTCTTGGTAAGAAGATGAAGGTAAAGTTCGGACTAACCATTAATAGGACAAGAGGCATCTTAGACTACGTGCACAAGAATGTTTGGGGGTCCTACCAAGACGACACCACTTGGTGGTTGACATTGGTTCGTCACGTTTGTAGATGACTATTCTAAGTGTTGTTGGGTGTACACCATGGCGAAGAAGAGTGAAGTCCTAGATATATTTGTGGAGTGGAAGAAGAGATTGGAACTGCAAACTAGGAGAAATATCAAGACGTTGCGATCCGACAACGGCAGTAAGTATACTTCTAACCCTTTTCAGCAGCTATGTCGAGACAAGGGCATAGAGAGGCACTTCATAGTTAGTTATACATTGCAGCAGAATGAGGTGATAGAGAGGTTGAATCTGTCTTTACTGAAGAAGGTATGATGTTTGTTATTACATAGTAGTTTGGAGGAGATCTTTTGGGCTGAGGCACTTTCTTATACGAGTCACCTTATTAATAGACTGTCTTTATCTGCAATTGAGGGGAAAACCCCTATGAATATATGGTCGGAAAAGCCAGCACACGACTATGGTTAGCTCAGGGTATTTGGGTGCCCTGCATTTTATCATGTTAGAATAGATAAATTAGAACATCAAGCTAGAAAGGTCATACTTGTTGGATTCAAGCGTGGTGTGAAATGTTACAAGCTTTGGGATCTAGTTGACAAGAAGATTATGCTGAGTAGAGACATCATTTTCGATGAGGCTTCGATCTTGAAGCATTCTAGCTCTCATCCCGTGGAGAGCACCCCGGCAGAGAAGATACTGCAGGTGGTGGAGATTGATGTAGCTCCATATAGTCCAGATGGGAGTGTATCCATTAGAGTGCCGACTGAGGTGATGCTAGGCGAGCATATAGATGATTTGGAGGATACAAGTATAGTTGAGCAGGATCAGGGACCGACGGCTCAGGTTCATGATTCTATTACGGTTCGAAGGCCGATGAGAGACATACAGATGCCAGTAAGGTATACATACACAGTCGTTGCGTATGCACTTTCGGTGGAGAGTATCGATGAGATAGTTCCTACTACATTCAGAGAGGCCGAGCAGAGTTCAGAGACTGATTTATGATAGGTGGCTATGCATGAGGGGATGGAGTCTCTTCATAGGAACAACACATGATACCTTATCGAGCTTCCAAAAGGGCGGAAGGAAATTGGTTGCAAATGAGTGTATACGAAGAAGGAGGGCATTGAAGGTACTCCGGTAAGGTTCAAGGCTAGGTTGGTGATTGGAATCTTGCTAGCTTTGGTGGCACAGTATGGATTGAAATTAGATCAATTGGATGCATTTCTTTATGGTGATCTTAATAAAGGGATTGATATGACTCAGCCATTAGGGTTTCGAGCTACAGAGGATGATAAGTTGGTTTGTACAGAGCCATATTTGTCACAGGCAGTTAGCATGGTTTTGAGATACATGCATGACCTGGGTCCGGGTCATTGGGATGCCGTGAGTGATTGTTGAGGTCATTCGTGGCCATTTGGATAAACTACGGGTGGCTTGATCCCTTGGAAGAGGGGGTACGTAGGCAACCATATTGGTGCAGCTGAATTTGGTGAGACGACGCGGTGGTGCTCATGTTTGGTGTCGGCTCAATTTTAGAAACACTTCGCCGAGGTGGAGAATTGTTGGATATATAGCAGGTTCCTAATATGTTTCCTAATTTATTTTGGTAACAGATTATTAGGATTCCTAATCTGTTTTGATAACAGGTTATCGGGATTCCTAATCTGTTTTGGTAATAGGATTCTGAATCTGTTTTGGTAATAAGTTATTAGGATTCCTAATCTGTTTTGTTATTTATTTTAGAATTTCTAGTATATTTTTGGTTTTAGAATTTCTATATACATGAAATGTTTTAGAAGAGAAAATTGGTAGAGAGAATTAGAGAAAAAAAGAGACGTTTCAGCATATTGAGAGGGAGATATTGCAAGGGAGTTGAGATCTTTGGTTATGGTTATATTTGAGCGATTGTGTGAGTTATAACCCGTTGTATTTCTCCTCCATATAGTAAAATCTCACCATCCTCTTGCCGTGGACGTAGGCAATTTGCCGGACCACGTAAATTCTCTGTGTTTGTGGTTTAATTTGTACCGTATTTTGGTGATTGCACTCGTGTTTGATTTAGTTCTCTTCTCTCATCGCTCGTCGACTCGTTTGGTTTGCGAGCACGTTTCCGCACGGTGCGCAACAAGTAGAGGGGATTTGCTCAAATTAGGGCTAAACAAAGCAAGAGTTCAATTTGAGGGTTTCCTCTTTTTCTCAATGTTGCTATGGTAAGGGCAATGAATTTAATGATGAAACATTCTGGTTGTCCTAACCAAATTAACCCTAAGAGGAAGAAGTACACCTCCAATATGCACCCTAACTTTTTTAGCCATAGTTTGAGCAAAAGCCACACTTCAGCTCATTTTAATGATCCTAACTATCATCCACATTGGCAGCCATGTGAGACACACGTGATACCTCACATGACCCTATTTGGTCGAACTTTTAGCCCAAGCCAAAAAGCATGGTATTTGTCATCATGGTCGACAAAATATTCCATATTGTCATCGGAATGAGAAAATATATCAGTGGAGGTTGTCTAATAAAATCTCAAAGTGAAAAAATAGGGTATTTGTCACCATGACCGATAAAATCTCAAAGTGAAAGGAGGATTTGCTAATAAAATCTTACAGATAAATGGAGGTTTTCCGACAATCCTTACATTTAAGATGTTGGTATTTGGGGGGGGGGGGGGGGGGCAGGGCAATTTGATATTTTGAAGGGTTATCTAATAAATGTCCAGAGTTAAGGAGGTTTTATGATATTTAGCCTTTATTTTTAAACATCTACTAAATATATAACGATTTTTAACGAACATTTTATTAGATTTTTTTTATTTTTTACTTTTTTGCCCTCAGAATAATGGAAACAGCTTATAGTTCACCATGCGTACTTATTACATGATCATATATGAACTAATAGTTTATTTATTTATATGAACGAAAGATAAACTTACCATATCAGTTACCTTCATGGCGTCTAGTCATATGAGTGATAATTCTTTTACTATTTAGGAGGGAACATGTGTAACTTCTTTTATTTTCCTTTTTCCTTCTACTTTTATTCTCTATTGAATTAATGTGGGGTCTAATTCAAGAATAAGCACAAGTTAACATCATATAATTTTCTAGAGAGAGAGAACTTTGTTGGGAACATTAGTGAAAAATGTAGCATCCTAGATGGATTATCCTAGACGGAAATATTTCCGTGTAGGATGCCAACAATATCAATGGAAACATCTGTCTACGATATTCCGTCTAGGATGAATCATCCTAGACGAAAATTTTCCCATCACCCACCACTGCTGTCTTATATGAAAACTCCTCATCACTCTCCGATCTCTTCATCCCCCGCCCCCAAGAACAATGGCCTCCTCCTCCTCACTCTGTGTCGTCATCCTCCTCTTCCTCCTCTCAACCCTAACCCTAACCCTAGCTTCCCCTTCTAACCCTACCGCCAAGAAAACCTATATCCTCCGCATCCTAGTCCTAAGAAAAGCGTCACTCAAAACCCCAAAAGAAAAAGAAAAAGAAAAAAAGTTCAACAATGGAGACGACGAGGCATCGCCGGCCATCGCTGCCTCCGTCGGATCCAAACTCATCATCAGATCCATACTCGAAGACTGACAAGAAGAGCTCTGACGGCGGCAGCGACGACGCGACGACGGCCGCGGCCTTAGCTGGATCCTGCCGATGCTGGCGCTAGGGCTTTTACAGCACATGATCTTGTCGTTGAACATCGTTCATGATTGCGATGAGGTGTTCAATTATTGGGAACCGCTTCATTATGTGATGTACAAATCAGGGTTTCAAACTTGGGAGTCTAGGTGAGCTTTTATTTTTTCCCATTTAATTTTTAGGGTTTTGTGCTTTATTTTCTTAGTTTCTGTTTGATTTGTTCTAGGGCATATCATACTCCCTTTAAAAGTATGAGTTCATGAAAAACTTTCCATGACCAATATTATCCTTCACTATTTAGAATATTTCATTTAGATCTTAATCTATCCTAATCATAATTATATCCCTTACTAATCCCATGTAAAAAATCATATACCTAATATTACTCATAAAAATATGATTCACTGCTTCAAATTAAAATATGACCAAATCTTTTACTAAATAGAGGGACACAGATGAAAAAACTAAAATAAAATTCAAACCCGTGTTCTCATAACTTATCATGTAATAAATCTTAAAGGAAAATTCCTTTTACCGATCTACACTGTCGGCTCCCTGTCCTTTACTTCCTCTTCAAATATTTCCTTCCAACTACCATATTGCTCCATTGACAATTAGAAGAGCAAAGAGCGCATCAAGAAATTTAATTTTGATGATCTTTGAAGTTTTATAGCATAAACAACAAAATTTTGACTTGATGGTTCACAATTTCTCTTTATTTCTTCATCTTTTTGTTTTTTAGTTTTACATTTGCTATGCTTTTGCAGGAATACCACAAATATGTATTGAACTTCTGAGATTTTCTAGGTTAATTGCTAGGTGAGTGTTGAAATTTTAGCATTTTCTATATTTCTCATTGATTTTACTTAATTAAGTTTTATTTTTACATAATGTAAAGTTTAATGACATTAATCAAAAAAATTTCAATTATCAGCCCCACACATCAGACATCCATGACACTCATGGATTAAATTGAACTATTTTTCAAGATCTAACTCTAATTTCTCTTTATTTCATTAATATTTTTAACTTTTCTCACTTTTATAAAAATTTTAGATACATAATTTGCTCTCTTCCTTCCAGAAGAACGGAAACACGAGTTGAAGATCAATTACGAACCTCATGTACATGTTTAAATGATAAGGTTCCTATTTTTTTCTTGACTTTTCTTAATTACAGTTTATTTTTTCTTAAAAAGATGTGCTCGCTGTTCTCACAAACATTTGCATTATACACGAACTGAAACTTCAAGCAGTAAGTATAACACAATGACGTATCTTTTGTGGGACTAATTTATTTATTGATTAAAATATTTTTTTGTGTTTACATTTTTCACATTTCAAATGTTAACAACATTTAGATATCGTGTTTGTAGTGACATATACAAATATGGAAAAAAATTACTGGTAGAAAATATTCATATATTATATATCTATACTTTATAGTTACATGTCTATGCTTCTTTGTTCTTTATACTTAAATTGTTAAGACATATAATATTTAACTTTTTTTCTTTAATCTTAGTATCTGATCCATAATCATGGAACTGTTATGAACTTTTTTTAACAATTTGAGCTTGAATTATAACGTTGGATGGATTGTTTATATACCAACAAGTGATGTGAAAGAGTAAATTAATCTTATGTTGTAAAGAGCTTGAAATTAAAACATTATTGTTTACGTTTATTTACCAAGTTTATATTGTAGTTCTTTTATAAATTTATGGTGTAGTTCTTTTAATAATGAGCATCTAATTTTTTAATGTGAGATTGAACCCTCCATATTGTTCCAAAAGATCATGTCTTATGATAGTTCTTTTATCTTTAAATAAAGATTAAAAATATTTAATTGTAGCTGTAGGATATTTAAGTAAAGCTTTATAGATAAACTAACTCTCAACTACATGACAATGCTCAACAATGAAGAAGATGAAATGCTAGGGAAGGTGAAACAGTTGCATGACATGCTCAACATAGATTTTCTCACGAGAAGAAGGGTGGAGATATTATATAGTGTTAAATCTTTTATTTTTAATTTTTGATGGAAAGGAACAGGGTGATATCTTGTTCATATTTCATTACTAATCCAAAAATTCTATCTTAATCTTGAAGTCTGTAGTCTAATTCCTCATTCAAGCGTCCTAATCCTAAGAGCAGAGAAAGGACCATATAGCCATCACCTATTGCGAAGGATGAGAAAAAAAGAGAGGAGAGCTTAGACTTAGCTGTTCAAGAGCAGGATAGGTAAAGGAGAATACAAAATATGAAGCTTACATAAAGTTCCCATATACATCAAAAGCTAAAGTCTATAAGTATCACTATTGATAATAATTACATTTAAGAATTTTTTAGAGTTTGTATCATCAAAAATTGTCCCCTACCCTAGCCATGTCAAGTTATTAGTTTGTTAAGATAAAAATTATACGTAGCTAACATACTATAATACATAAAGTATTATAAAAAACCTAAAAAGTTTTAAAATTGCACAAAATACCCTGAAAAGTTTAAAATTATAGAAACTATCCCGACATCTAAAACCCTAAAACAACAAACATAAAATAAAAAAATTAACAGTAGTTTGTGAAGAATTTAAAATTTACGGTTAATATTTTAATATCTCAAAAATTATAAAAACACCCTTAAAAGTTCAAATTACAAACAAGCATATGAAATTCTAAAATTTAAAAACTTGCAAACAACATAGATGAAGTCAATGGATTACCATAATGCACATAAATTTTTTTGATATTTTAAAATAACAAACATGAAATCAAAATATTAATAGCAACCTCTGAAAATTTAAAACTTTCAATTATCACCCTTAATGTCCCAAAAATTATAGAAACATCCTCAAAAGTTCAAATTATAAAAAAAAATCCTAAAATTTTAAAAATTTTAAAATTTGCAAACAACAAAAGATGAATTCAAGAGATTACCTTCATGCACCTAAAAATTTAAAATTTACCGAAATTAACCTCAAAGTTACAAAACTTGTAGAAAAAATCTTTTAAAATTTAAAAATCATAAAAAACTATATTTTTAAAATTTATATCAAATATGGAAACTATTGGTTGACCGTTGAAATTTGAATTTTTTAAAAATTAATCTGTAGTTTTAATAATTGCAAAAAATAGCCTCAAAATTTTAGAGTTGTAAAAAATATCACCGACATATGAAACACAGAAGTTACAACTATCAAACTTAAAAGTAATTTTTTTTTAAAATGCTCCTAAAGTTTTGAAAATTATAAATCACACCCTCAAAGTTCAAAACCACAACTGAAATTTTAAAACTTAGCAAAGAAAAATGTAATTATTTGGTTT
>NC_033794.1:117160194-117250250 GCF_001876935.1 Asparagus officinalis | reverse complement strand
ATATATATATATATATATATGAATTGATTAAAAATATCCGATTAGGGAATAAAAATTTAAAAAATATTATAGCTTAAGAATTATCGTTGCCATATAAATTAAAGCAACTGCATAAAATTTTACTAATAAGTTGGAGCAGTAAAACACATTATTAACATTAATTGATAGATATTTAAATCTATAAAAATGATAAAAGACTATAATATAATTGCTTAACCTTAATTGATTATAATTTAGAAATATTAATCTTTGATGTTAATAATATTTATAAGGTAAAAGAATACAATAAATTACGTATAGAGAAACTATCAGAATGTTCAAAGATATTCTTCAAAAGAATCAAGCTATTTCACTTGCAAATGAGAAAGTGATAAAAATAAATCTAAAATTCAGAAAACGTCCATGAATCATTTGAATTGGCGTTAAAATAAGGCATGTCTATTAAAAGAAGCACTAACTAAGTTACATTGACGAGTAATTTAATAACTTTATCCCTATCAAAGAAAAATTCTCCATGGAAGATATAAGAAAATTTAGTAAGCATTCATAAATTTCATACTTTTTGTTCTTTAAATGCTAAAAAAATTAAATATTAATATTATAATCTAAGGCAAATTGGCAATAAAAATATAGGTATTTAGTTTAGATCTTTATGAAAATAACAGGGATAGAGCAAATATAATATTATTAATATAATGAAAACTCTTATTGGATACACATCAAAATAATCCATTGTAGAGAAAAAAGAGGTGACTCCTAATCTTATTTAAGTAATAAATTAGAAACACAAAGAATTTTATATATATGAGATTAATATTTAATCTCATTGAAATAAAAAAAATAAAAGTCTGTATTTTGTAAAAAGTTTATGTTGAACATTGAAAATACATTTTACTTCTTTGTAAAGTTAAACAACAAGGTAAAAGATTAACAAGCTGATTTCACAATCGAGTAGATGATGAAGACACTACTCTAGAATTGCCCAGGGAAAAAAATAAAGGTGATGAATTATTGATCTTAGCTCAATAAAATAAATAAAAAAGAAGGAATAAAAGATAATATTTTCTAAATATTTTATAGAATAGTTTAATTATTTTGAGTGAATTTAGGAATCTTTAGAAGGGAGTTTCATGAGCATTTTTAGTACTTTTATATTCTTGTACATATGCTTTTATTATATGAAAGTATACTAGAGTTAGTATTAATTTTTAATTTTTTATGAAGTCTATTAATGATTAAGAACAAACTTCATAATCTCTTTTATATTATTTTAGCATACTTTTAACCAATTATTTTACCTTATTAGTTTTAAATATTCACCTTCCTTGTATAACATTACTTCAATATTTTTTACTTTTGCAACATTATACTTTCTCAAGTAAAGTTTGGTTTCATGTCAAGAAAAATAACATAAAAATTCAATTAACTTCAAATTATATTTATTTTCTATCAATTCAAATATCAACATAAAAAATAAATTGTGTGTAGCCCATTTAAACAAACATCAAAGAAAATAAATAATTACAATATTAAAGTTTAGAGATAAAAGTGAGTATAAACTATTAAAGTGGAACTGATAAACAAATTTTAGTTACAAAATAAGTTAAAAATACTTAATTATGGTATTTATCCGTGTGCATTGCATGTGTGTAAAACCTAGTATAACTAATAGTAGCAGTTCGAATGCTCGTTTATAGATATTTGAGGTTTAGGTTAGTATTTTAAGCAGCACTTGATTGATATTGTTCATACTTATAGTAGGATTAATTAGTTAGTATTTTGTTGCATTTAAGTGTTTGGCATGTTGAAATCTGCAAATTGGAGAGGAAATTATGTGATTTAGTTGTTATTTTGTGGTACGTGGCTTCAATTGTGTTGACAATGATTTTGGTTCGTTCGGTGACTGTGCCACTCTTATTAAATCAGATGAGAGCTACAGCTAAATTAAGTGTGAGTTGCTCTGTTACAATTTATTTTTTTATATAATTTATGGTTAAATTGTTTGAAACTAGAAAGTTTGCTTTATGTGTGTTTGGGTCGAAAATTGTTTTCTTTATTGTATAACTCATTATAACTTTAGTCGTTACAATAAGTCTGAAAAAGACGATCTTTTTATAAGATCTTACACAATGAAAAAAAATAAAGAAAATTACAATCTCCTTAAAACAACACACAGTAAATAACGTTTATCGTCTATTGCTGTTTGCGTGGAATCTTTACCTGTACCGGGGTTTATCCGTGGACCGTCTACGGACCAGATCTGGTTGACAGAATAATTGATCAGAGCTCCTACTTTACCAAGAAAGTATTCTCTGAAGTACTGATATCGATCCAGCGAAATTAGTAGTCTTCTTAAGATTAAGACCAAGCCTAATCTCAAGGAAAGGGTGTAGGGGGCTTCGGATCCTTCGAAATACTCCTTCTTTATGCCGAAGTTTACCGGGATCTAGTTAGCCTCCTCTAAAATTTCATGCTCCTTGACTCTTCAATCCAGCAGCACCTCCTCATCTTGTTAATAAATTTTCTCCTACAAGAAGACCCTAGGTTTGTATTTATATGACTTCGGATGCAGGGTATTTGGATAAGAACAAAGGATTTGACCATATCTTTAATTGACAACGACCTAACCATATTTATGGATGATATCCAATCAGTTGGGAAGCTTCGAAATGAAGAAATCTCAAAAGAATCATCAAAATATGCATTTTGGATAGTTCTGGACGCGGGATAGACCACGATGACCCGCGCAGCCGCGGGTCACCAAGTGGTGACCATGCATTTTGGATAGTTCTGGACGCGGGATAGACCACGATGACCCGCGCAGCCGCGGGTCAGCGGGTCACCAAGTGGTGACCCGCGCGGCCGCGGGTCAGGAGTTACTATAGCGCAGGTCACCAATTGGTGTCCCGGAGTTACTGTAGCGTGGGTCACCAATTGGTGACCCGAGTTACTGTAGCGCGGGCCACCAATTGGTGACCGGAGTTACTGTAGCACGGGTCAGGAGTTACTGTAGCATGGACAGCAGTTGGCGACCTAGAGTTACTGTAGTGTGGGGTAGAAGTTACTGTAGCCCGGGTCACCAATTGGTGACCCGGAATTATAGTAGCGCGCGTCAGGAGTTACTGTGGTGCGGGTCACCAATTGGTGACCCGGAGTTATTGTAGCAGCCTTAACTCACTTATCTGATCTCGGAATGAGTTGATTCAAGATGTGTTAAAAAGATGACAAAGAGACCTTCAACTTTTATCTTTTGAATTTTTCCAGATTCGGATTGTATCATAGTCAAAATGTTAATTCTTTGTGCGGGCCACTTTGAGGTGTTTGACACGTTCTGACTTCTCCGAACTTATATTGCGCATTTCGTTATTTCGTTGACTTGTACACTCCCCTGACTCATGTTGTGCATTCGTTAGCTTCCACGGGGCCGAATAATCCTTTTCTAACTTGAATGATGATACTCATCTTCTGTATTTTGCCTTGAGCTACGTGCGGGAACCCATAAGCAATTTTAAACGCCTACAGATACCCCCTCAAAAGTGTTTCAGACTCGTTCTTTTATAGAGGAGTCTAGAATACTTTGGATAAGATAGGCCATGTCTTCAACCTCTTCAGTATTTTGACGAGAAGATCATGTATAAGGACCTATGGGCTTCAATTCTTGATTTCTCCTGTCTGCAATCTACTTAGTATTTGTCGAATAGATGAAGTTCTTCCGGTGCCGCATTTATCGTCTGACCGTTATTGAAGTTTTGAACTGAAGTTGGCGTGTACGTTTCTGAACTTAGCTCATGTTATTGAGTTAACATTGAACTTGATCATCTTTGTCGGGAATTGGTATCTAAATGTGATTGAACTCCCTAGAATCATCCTTTAACCTAGAACTTTTCCTTAGCCTTATTTTGATGATATTATCAATGCTGTCACCGGCATTGACCTTTACTGTAACGTGTTGTCCGGAATTAACCTTTGTTGTAACGCGTTAACTAGCGTTAACATAGTTTATACTCGTATGTTTACTGGAGTCTACACAGTTTAAGCTCTTAAGGTATTGGAGCGTGACGGTCCCAAGTGTCGAGGCTGCAACACTAACTATTAAAGCTGATTCATTTGTAAGTATGGATCTTATCCTGAGGTTGTCAGATGCTCAAGTCATGAGACCAACTAATGAAGCTGGTGCGTCAGTGATTATCATATTTATAGAATTTTTGGCAAACCCTTAATCATCAACAGGTTTGATGAGCCTTTACTGATTACCGTTTGAGTCAGGCTAGTATGCAGATTGTTTAAGTCCGTTCCGTATATAACGTTGTGCTAAGAGAGTTAACTCTCTTAGTGCTACGATATTGAATACGTAGACTTCGTATTTCTCGCGTGAAAAGACTAAACGGATTTGACGTTATATGCGGCAAAAACGGACGGAACGCGCAGGACTACGGATTTGACGTGCCTTTACCGATTACCGTTTGAGTCGGGCTAACATGCGGATTGTTTAAGTCCGTTCCGCATGTAACGTTGTGCTAAGAGAGTTAACTCTCTTAGTGCTATGATATTGAATACGTAGACTTCGTATTTTTTACAGGAATAGACTACCCGGTTGCATGTATCAGATGCAGACTTTTCTCTATTTAGGGATCAAGATAACTTCCCCCAGACATAGATTCTGGTGTCTTTTTCACTCGACGAAAGACTAAACCAGTAACGCGTGTTAGGCACTGACTTATCCCTATTTAAAAGTTAGGATAAAATTGCCCGTGCGCGTAAGGCTCGGATTTTAGCGTTATTAATAACAGACTGCCATAATGTTGAATATGTGAGCTTTTATTCTTTTTACGGTCAAGAACTAACCAGCAACGCATGTTAAGCACTGACTTATCTCTTCTTAGGATTCGGGATAAAATTCCCCAGACTTGGATTCTGGTGTCTTTTTCACTCGACGAAAGACTAAACCGGCAACGTGTGTTTGGCATTGACTTATCCCTATTTAGGAGTTAGAATAAAATTCCCCGTGCGTATAAAGCACGGATTTTGGGAGTTATAATGTTGAAGGATTGTGTCTTCTCTTAGGGCAAGACCAACCCGATGCGGGAGAGAAAGAATTTTATATTCTAACTCCCAAAGATAAAGATAAAGAATTTTATATTCTATCTCCAGTTATCAAAGAAAACTCAAAGTGGGATCTCCACTTTAAAAATCCGAGAAGGTGAAACTAAGAGTGGGATCTTCACTCCGAGAATCGAAAAGATTCAGATAATCCTAACTGTCGGAAGGTTTGATTACCGAACTAAAGGTAAGTTTCTCATTTATCGAGAATGAATTACAGTTTTGGCCCTAACTATAGGAAGGTTTTACCAAGTAGGAGTTCGAGGCGACCCTAATTGTAGGAAGGTTTGATCGCTCGATATGAAAGTGGACTTCTCGTTCATGGAAGGAATCGAGAGAGGATTTTGGCTTTGGCCCTAACTGTAAGAAGGTTTGACCAAGTGGGAGGTTTGAGACGATCCTAACTATAGAAAGGTTTAGTCGCTCGATTCATGGACCTTTCGTTCATTGGAGGAATCGAGAGGGAATTTTGGTTATGGCCCTAACTGTAAAAAGGTTTGACCACTCGATTCGTGGACCTCTCGTTTATTAGAGGAATCGAGAGGAGATTTTGGTTGTGGCCTTAACTGTAAGAATGTTTGACCAGGTAGACAGTAGGAGTGAGAGTATAAATCACAGTGCGAATGTTGACTTGTACTGATCACTCTGTGGGGGTTCTTGGTATCAAGTGATAAGAATTTAACACGAAGGGGTTTGACAATCATCAAGGATTGGCAGATTAAAATTCTAAGCATTATGTCCGAACTCTAACAATGGGAGTGTTGAGTGCACAAATACAGTGTGAGTTCAAATGGATTAAACCAGAAATAATTTTAGTGGACCCACTGTCAATTAATTTGATCAGTGAGGAATTTTGTGGTGGAAGATTATAAATCGTCAAACACTAGTGGGAGTTTTTTGTAAGGGAAGATTAATCCAATTAAGTAATCAAATCTTATCTCAGCAAAAGAGTGCTTGAAAGTTGGTAAAATTGATCCCGGCAATTGAATGTGTTTCACTCTTGGAAGCATTCAGAGTCCAAGTGGGAGGTTCTTATTCATCACTTCTTCTTTTTTATAGTGATCGGGTTATCCCTAAGAATACACCATATAACATTCTTCCGAAAACTTTCCGTTACATGAATTATCCACCCCCAGCTTTCTTTGCGAAACTGGGTCTAACATTATAGTCAGTTGCTTGATCGGGTTATCCTTAAGAATATTATGTATAAAATTCTCTAGGAACTTCCCATCAAAGAGAAGCAATTTAACCTCCTATACTCATCGGAGGATTAAAAAGCAGTTTATACTCGTATACTCTTCAAAGTCTATACAGTTTAGGCTCTTGGGGCGTTAGAGCAATGAGGAACAGTTTAGACTCGTGCACTAGTTGGAGTGTGGAGATTCAGTTTATACTCATATACTCTTCGGAGTGTGTATTCGGCTTAATTTAGCATTATGATGCCAACTTCAACCAAGGTTTGGATCCTATTTTTGAGAGCAAAGCAAGCCTTGGTAGGATGAATGATCCTATTGTGGTACGCACAGTACTTTGGATCCGAAGTATTATTAGCTTTCTCCTGATTTGTGATAGGTGACAGCTTGATTTTGTTGTTTTTAAGGATGGATTCAAAAATGGCCGGAACGTCTTCGTCTTTGAAAGAGTACTCTTTTTGGAGTCTCGGATCCAAAGTCTTTTGTTGTCTCCGGGGTTGCTGCTGTGACGTCTGATTAATATCAACAGCTGGTGCATGTGCCTTCCCCTTCAGGAGTTACTGTAGCGCGGGACAGGAGTTACTGTAGCACGGGGGTAGAATTTGGTGAATCGGAGTTACTGTAGAGCGGGGGCAGGAGTTACTATAGCGCGGGCTACCAATTGGTGCCCCGGAGTTATTGTAGCGCGTGCCAGGAGTTACTATAGCGCGGGTCACTAATTGGTGACCCGGAGTTTCTGTAGCGGCCTTAACTCACTCATCCGATCTCGGAATGAGGTGATTCAAGATGCGTTAGAAAACGAAGAGACCTTCAACTTTTATCTTTTGAATTTTTCCAGATTCGGATTGTATCATGGTCAAAATGTCAATTCCTTGTATGAGCCACTTTGAGGTGTTTGACACTTTCTGACTTCTCCGGACTTGTATTGCGCATTTCGTTATTCCGTTGACTTGTACACTCCACTGACTCACTTTGTACATTCGTTAGCTTCCACGGGGCCGAATAATCATTTCCTGACTTGAATGATGACGCTTATCGTCTGTGTTTCACCTCGAGCTACGTGTGGAAACCCATAGGCAATTTTAAACGCCTACAATGTGCAATTGATATCTTCATTGGTAGTCACTTGTTATTCTTGCATATATATGAATGAGTGTAGCATTTTGTTTGCCATGTGGATGGAATAATCATTGGCCATTGCATCTGTCAAGAAGAAAAAAAGTGTGACATTAATGTTGGCAGTTATATCGATAAGACAGGAAATTTGCATGCATATATGTATGGAAGATTAGTTACTTGTCTACAAATGTTGTGCTTTCTGAAACATTAAAGGTGTGTTAACTTAATCAAATTCACCATATATAGATGGTTTAATCACCTTAAGATGTCTTTATTGTTCCTTATTCTACTTCTTTTATATTCTTTGGACTTCTGCATCATTCTGGCTAGGGAATTTACTTTCCCTCTTTTCTCCGAGCAAGAGGCTATTCTGTATGTTAGTCTGAGTGAGTGATTTTGGTTTAATGGGTAAACTTGGATGTCTAGGCAGTCTAAAAATTTTCAGTTATAGTCGATATGTGCGAGAGTCACATACTTGGTCCTAAGCTAACTTATTGTGTCAGTTTGATTGTTTTATAGTCTTATGTTTTCTTATATGTTTATAGTGTTTTAAAACATATAGAGGTTGTGGTTTTTGCATGTAACAAAATGGAAGAATTTTTTTTATAGTTATATGCAATTTCTTTTTAATTTTTCATTTAAGCTTATTTATTGTTTTCAGTTTGGAGTTTTGGTACAACACATTTTTGGTCCTGCTAATAGGACATATGCGGAATGCAGAGGTCGCTCTTGATACACTTTCCATATGGTACTAATATGATTCCTGAAACTTGTAGTTTTTATATAATTTTCATATAATATTTCATTTATTTTTATTCTAAATTTTGTAGTTGTTTCTTGTTAATGTCTTTGTGCTGCCCTTTCCTTTTCCATTGACATTTTCTCTTTTGCTCGACAGCCTCAACGTTAATGGATGGGAGATGATGATTTCCTTTTGGCTTCCTGGCTGCCGTAGGGTACTCTTTGAAACAAAGCTTATTTAACATGCTTTCTTTTGCCTTTTATCCTTTTCATTGTTATGATTCTGTATATACTTTTAAATTTTCTTTATGTCCCTCAAATTGAATAGACAAAAAACCAAACCATAACAGGAACATTTACAAGTGTAATAAAAACCTGAACATTGTTACTGCATATTTTTTCCTTTACTCGAACAATTCGTTTATATTTCTTGGATTGCTATATTGCTTTTCGAATTTTGTAGTGTGAGAGTGACAGATGAACTTGGGGCAGGAAATGCAAGATGTGCAAAATTTGCAATTGTTAATGTGGTTCTCTAATCCTTAATTATTGGAACTGTTCTTTTCGTGCTCTTCCTTCTGTTCCGGGGGAGAGTTGCCTATATATTCACAGATAGCTTGAAAGTGGTCAAAGCAGTCGCCGATTTGTCTCCTTTGTTGGCTTTCTCCATACTTCTTAATAGCGTTCAACCAATTCTTTCAGGTACATAAATCACAATAAGGACTAACTTTAGAATTTCTCGTATATAACATTTCTTTTAATCATTATTGTTATTTACTAGTGTGTTGCAATTGGATCGGGTTGGCAGGGGATAGTAGCTTATGTAAACATATCGTGCTACTACATTATATAGGAATTCCTGTTGGAATTGTGTTGGGCTATGTTCTTGATTTGCATGTTACGGTATCGCTCATTTCTTTAGAGCTCTATCGCTACTGAGATGTTTCGTCCTAGTGGATAAGTTTGTAAAAAGTTTGTGCCCATTTTGCAGGGAATTTGGATTAAAGGAACTAGCAGATGAATACTATTTATGTAAACAATTTATGTGAACAATTTATGTATCGCTCTAGCTAGTATCTTGGTGAATGTATTATTTGAATAAAATTGGATTTGATATTAGAATATAATTAGATTGTATTGGATATGAATATGATTCGGTGTTGTGTAATATTGTGTACATGTACATGTGATATTATGTGCCGTGCAAAGTAGATTCTGCAAAAAAAAAAAAAATGTAGCATCCGTCTAGGATGTTTCCTAGACGAAAATTCTGTCTAGGATACTCATCCTAGACGGAATTTTCGTCTAGGATGCTTCCTAGACGAAAATTCTGTCTAGGATGCTCATCCTAGACGGAATTTTCGTCTAGGATGTTTAAATGTATCCTAGACGGGAAAGCCGTCTAGGATACTCCTTCCTAGACGGAAATTCCATCTATGATACTCCTCCTAGACGGTTGTTTTTTCGTCTACAAGTATCTTAGACGGTATTTTGTTCCGTATAGGATATATTTCCATCTAGATAGTTTTCTTGACGGAATTCCGTCTAGAATGACGCATTCTCGACGGGAACTTACTGGACCAATATCCTAGATGGAATTCCGTCTAGAATAATCAATATAGATGGAAATCTGACTAATCTAAAATGCTATGTTTTTTACTAGTGGAAGGTCTACCACTTCCACTTATTATCAATTATTTGTCATCGAAATTGTGATGTGAATCCTTTAAAGGTGAGCAAATCATGGAAAAAAGATGGAAGGAAGAAAGAAAACATTGAGTGAAACATTTTCCTAAATCCTTAATCTTGCATCTTATTTGTACACGCGTCTTTAGTTCCCTGAACATTGTTGGTGGAGTCATTATGTCATTAAAGAATATAAATTAGTGGCATGTCTATACCTACTAACAAGAGTTATACCCATGCTCACACTGGTTGATTTGATTTTTTTATTCCTATATTTATTTTTTGTTCGATATAGACTACTAATACGTATGCTCTCTATAAAAATTAAAATATGAGTAAAATTTTACTAAACCCTCATAAAAATGGGTGTTTGACACTAAACTCCTACACATTTCAATAACAAAACTTCTAATAACTTTTGGCAAAAAGCTCTCAGATTTGTTGTAAAACTAATGATGTAGCGAAGAAAAGATAGACGAGAAGAAGAGAGAAATTTTATTTCATTTGTTCTTCATTGCTCATTTCAAAGTGAGGTAGGAATACCTCTATTTATATACAAACTAAGATGATGATATATGAATCATATTAATTACTCATTCATGAACTTAGTCTTTCAAGAACATGTATTGTGTTGTTCTAGAAAGAAGATTAATGTACTAGGGGAATATCAACTTCTTGGGAAACTAAATGGACATCCACATTATTTCATAACACTCTCCCTTGGATACCTAACATTACACAAAGAATATGCCTCGTTAAAACCTTACTAGGAAAAAACCCAGTGGGAAAAAAATCCTAGTGAAGGAAAAAGAGTACACTATTCTTGTGTATTAGTTTCTCCCCTTGATTCAAATATCATTTGAGATCTTTCAACCGACGTATTCTAATATTTTTTAACAATTTCTCAAAAATTACAGTTGGCAATGCCTTAGTGAATAAATCTGCTAGATTATCGCTCGATCGAATTTGTTGCACAACTATTTTACCATTCTTTTGCAAATCATGTGTAAAGAAGAATTTTAGTGAAATGTGTTTCGTTTTATCTCATTTAATATATCCTCCTTTTAATTGAGCTATACAAGCTACATTGTCTTCAAACAAAATAGTCGGAGGATTTTCATTTTCAGGAGACGGTCCACGATTCTTCCGGATATAGTGGATCATTGATCTTAGCCAAATACATTCTCGACTAGCCTCATGAATTGTAATTATTTTAGCATGATTCGAAGAAGTGGCATCAATTGATTGTTTTGTAGATCGCCATGAAATAGCGGTGTCAACACATGTAAATAAATAACTAGTTTGAGACCTTGCTTTATGCGGGTCAGATAAATATCCAGCATTAGCATATCCAAGCAATTCAGGTCGAGAGTTATAAGAATAAAATAAGCCAAGATCAATTGTTCCTTAGAGATAGCAAAAAATACGCTTTATGCCGATCCAATGTTGTTTTGTAGGAGTTGAACTAAATCTTGCTAATAAATTCATAGAAAATGATATATCTGGTCTTGTACAATTAACAAGATACATTAGTGCACCTATTGCACTGAGATATGGTGCTTCGAGACCAAGAATCTTTTCATCTTCTTCTTTTGGTCTAAAAGGATCCTTAGCAGGATCAAGTGACCTGACAACCATTAGGTACTTAATGGATATGCTTTATCCATGTACAACTGTTTTAATATCTTTTGGGTATAAGTAGTTTGGTGAACAAAAATCCAATTTTCTAAATGCTCAATTTATAGATCAAGGCAAAATTTAGTTTTACCAAAATCTTTGATCTCAAATTCTTTCTTCAAATATTCAATCGCCTTTTGGAGATCTTCAGGAGTTCCAATCAGATTAAGATCATCAACATATACAGCAATGATTACAAAATTTGACTCATTCCTCTTTTTGAAAACACATGGACATATAGCGTCATTTGTATAACCTTCTTTGACTAAACATTCACTAAGACGGTTATACCACATTCGTCTAGATTGAACAAAAATCCCATTTTCTAAATGCTCAATTTGCAAAATTTAGTTTTACCAAAATCTTTGATCTCAAATTCTTTCTTCAAATATTCAATCGCCTTTTGGAGATCTTCAGGAGTTCCAATCAGATTAAGATCATCAACATATACAGCAATGATTACAAAATTTGACTCATTCCTCTTTTTGAAAACACATGGACATATAGCGTCATTTGTATAACCTTCTTTGACTAAACATTCACTAAGACGGTTATACCACATTCGTCTAGATTGCTTGAGTCCATACAAAGATCTTTGCAACTTAATGGAGTACATTTCTCTAGGATTTGATATACATGCTTCGAGCATGCTAAATCCTTTAGGGATTTTCATATAGATATCGTTATCTAATGTTCCATATAAATAAGTAGTGATTACGTCCATCAAACGCATATCAAGTTTTTCATGTACCGCTAAACTCACAAGATATCTAAATGTAATTCCATCCATTACTGGAGAATATGTCTCATCATAATCAAATCCCGGTCTTTGTGAAAATTCTTGGGCTACAAGTCTTGCTTTATATCTCACAAATTTATTTTTCTCATTTCTTTTCCTCACAAATACCCATTTATATCCTACTAGCTTTACACCTTCAGGTGTTTGGACTATAGATTCAAAAACTTTTCATTTAGCCAGTGAATCTAATTCAGATTGGATCGCATCTTTTTATTTTGACCAATCATTTCTTCGCCGATATTCATCAACTGATCTGGGTTCATGATCCTCGTCATCTTCCATAATATCAAGTGCTACATTATATGCAAATGCATTATCGATAATTACTTCACAAAATGTATTGAAGTTTTATTTTCTTCAGGAGTTGCTCTTCAGGAGCGACCTCTTCAGGAGGTTGAATTTTGTTATTAGCAATATTTTAATCATTCGATCATTTTTTCTTTCGAGGATTTTTATCTTTGGAACCAAGAGGTCTACCACACTTCAGGCGTGCTTTAGATTCGTTAGCACTTTTAATTTGTCCTTCTGGGATATCAATTTTAATCAGAGCATTTTCTGCTGCAATATGCGATTTAGTAATTCTTCTAAAATCAATAAAAGCATCCGGTAATTGGTTTGTAATTTTCTGTAAATGTATAATCCTTTGAACTTCCAGTTCATATTCTTTTGTATGAGGATCAAGAAAGTCTAATGATATTTTCCAAGTAATTTCCTTTTTTGGTTGATCTTTACCTCCCCTAATGTCGGAAAATGTGATTCATCAAAATGATAATCTGCAAATCTTGCAGTAAATAAATCACTTGTTAATGGTTCAACATATTTAATTATAGAATGTGATTCATACCCGATATATATCTCTAATCTTCTTTGAGGGCCCATTTTAGTACGTTGAGGCGGTGCAATAGGAACATATACCGCACAACCAAAGTTGAGGCGGTGCAATAGGAACATATACCGCACAACCAAAAATTCTTAAATAAGAAATATTAGGCTCGTGACCAAGAACTAATTGTAAGGGAGAATAAACAACCAAAAATTCTTAAATAAGAAATATTAGGCTCGTGACCAAGAACTAATTGTAAGGGAGAATAAATATAATAACTTGTCGGCCTAATTCTCACAAGTGCTGCTGTATGTAATATAGCATGTCCCCAAACAGATAAAGGAAGTTTAGACCTCATTAACAATGGTCTTGCAATTAATTAAAGCCGTTTAATAAATGATTCGGCTAGACCATCATTTTGTGTATGAACATGAGCTACAAGATGTTCAACACTTATCCCAATAGTCATGCAATAATCATCAAAGGCATGTGATGAATATTCACTAGCATTATCTAGACGAATTTTCTTAATGAGATAATCAGGAAATTGTGCTCGTAATTTAATTATCTTAGCAAACAATCTCGTAAACACTAGGTTGTGACTAGATTATAAACTTACATGTGACCATCTTGTTGATGCATCAATTAGTACCATAAAATATCTAAATGGTCTACATGGTGGATCTACAGGCCCACATATGTCATCATGAATTTGTTCTAGAAATACAGGGTATTCAGTTCCCACTTTCGTTGGTGATGGTCTAACAATTAACTTTCCTTGAGAGCAAGCAACACTTGATAATTCATTAGAATTTAGTATTTTTTTTTGATTTTTTTAATGAATGGCCATATGAATTTGTAATTATTCGCTCATCATTATAGAACCAGGATGTCCAAGGCGATCATGCCAAATCATAAAATCATTAGGATTAGTAGACTTCTGGTCTTCAAGGTGATACATTTCAGCCGCACTTATTTTTGTATAATATAAACCAGAAGATAGAGAAGACAGCTTTTCTAATACACATTTCTTCTCAGAAATGATATTTGTAATCAATAAGTATTCACCATTTGTCTTATTCATCGTCTCAAAATGATATCCATTTCGGCGGATATCTTTAAAACTTAGCAAATTTCTTCGAGACTTTATCGAGAGTAGTGCATTATTTATGATAATTTTAGTTTCTTCGGGGAGAAATACAGTGACTCTTCCGGAGCCATCAATCAATTTAGCACTATCACTTATTGTGTTAATATTTGTTTCTTCCATTTTCAAATGAGAAAAATACTTCATGTTTTTAAGTATAGTGTGTGTAGTAGCACTATCAATGAGACAAGTATCATCACCATTGTTTGATCCCAAATATTTGGCATCCATTTCTTTTTCAGGAAGAAATAACAAAGAAAATTACAAACAAAAGTAAATATCAATAAAGTCCATAAATTACAAAATTCATAAAGAAAATTACATAAAAGATGTGAAAATAACAAAATTCAAAATGTTGGGTATTTGTCATGAGATCATTTCATAACTTCAGGTTGCTCAAGGAAATCAGCTACATCGAGGTGTATGATATCATCAAGATCATCATAAACATTGTTTTGAATAAAATTTGTCTTGGTATTTTTGCCTTTCCCTTTTAATGATGCCTGATAGAGCTCAATAAGATATTTTGCCGTACGACAGGTACGAGACCAATGGCCTTCTATTCCACACCGGTAGCATATTTCCTCATAATGTATCTTTCTTCACTTTTCTCATCATTATTGTCCTATTTCTGGGAATTGTTTTATTTTCTACCACGGCTATAATCAATGTGATTATAAGGCACATATCTGCCACGACCTCGTCCACGATAACGGCTACATCCTCGGCCTCCTCCACGGTCATGTTCACGCCCATGACCATGATTTTGAGATTTAGTTGCATTCGCTTCAGGGAATGGGCTAGAACCAGTAGGTCAGGATTTATGATTTTTCAATAATAATTCATTATTTTGTTCAGCCAAAAGGAGGCATGAAATCAATTCAGAATATTTCTTAAATCCTCTCTCTCGATATTGCTGCCGCAGGAGCATATTCGAGGTATGAAAGGTGGAGAATGTTTTTTCTAACATATCATCATTAGTGACATTTTCTCCACATATATGCAATTGATAGGTAATTTTATACATTGCAGAATTATACTCACTGATTAATTTAAAATCTTATAGCCTTAAGTGAAGCCAGTCATACTGGGCTTTTGGGAGCACGACTAACTTCTGGTGGTCAAATCTCTCCTTCAAATTATTCCACATAATAAGTGGATCTTTCACAGTTAGATATTCAGTTTTTAATCCTTCATCCAAATGATGGCGAAGGAAAATCAGTTAGATATTCAGTTTTTAATCCTTCATCCAAATGATGGCGAAGGAAAATCATAGCTTTGACACGGTCTTGATTTGATGTCTTATTTTCTTCCACAATACAAATGATGGCGAAGGAAAATCATAGCTTTGACACGGTCTTGATTTGATGTCTTATTTTCTTCCACAATAGTATTTTCAAGACCTATTACAACAAGATGTATTTTAACATCTAACATCCAAGATAAGTAGTTCTTTTTAGAAATATCAAGAGGCATAAATTCTTGTTTTGTAAGGTTAGTCACAATGAAAAATAAATTGTATTGAAAAGAGAAATTTTACCTCGAAAGTATATCCAAAATATCAACACGTGAATAACGATGAATCTAATGGACTTGAATAAGATTGTTTCAATGGTAGAGTCTCGTGCTGATAACATGTTGTAAAACTAATGAAGTAGAGAAGAAAAGGTAGACGAGAAGTAGAGAGAAATTTTATTTCATTTGTTCTTCATTGCTCATTTCAAAGTGAGGTAGGAATACCTCTATTTTTATACAAACTAAGTTGATGATACATGAATCATATTAAATACTCATTCATGAACTTAGTCTTTCAAGAACATGCTTTGTGTTATTCTAGGAAGAAGATTAATGTACTAAGGGAATATCAACTTCTTGGAAAACTAAATGGACAGCGACATTATTTCATAACAAGATTAACATTATTAGTTAATGTGTGGTCAAATAACCAAAATACTTTTAGTAAAATTTGGAAGAAAACACCAAATATTTTTTTAGTTTTCTCACTTAACCCTCAAATAATGGTTGTTTATTATCTTCTGAGTTATATGTAATTTTTAGATTTTTTAGGAGATTGTTTCTTATATTTTTAATTTTAAAAGGTGTTGTTTGTGAATTTTTTGTTGGGTGGGGGGGGGGNTGGGGGTCTATCTATAGTATTTAAATTTGTATTTTTTGAATTTTTTTTGAATTTTAGATTTTTTGAAGGGTCATTTGAAATTTTCATATTTTCTTGGGGATCTATTCGTAGTTTATGGAGTTTTAAGCTAGTTGTCTATAAATTTTAGAATTCAAAAGAGATGGTTTCTAATTTTTGGATTTTTTAGTTGCTTGTAATTTTTAGAATTTGAAAGGGGTTTTGTGATTTTCATAATTTTAGGATGGTTATTTATAGTTTCATATTTTCCAAAGGTTAATTGTATTTTTTAATTTTTAGTATTTGTTTTTAATTTTATGAGTTAATCTACAAATAGGAATGATTTTATAGGTATATATATATTGGCCTCGAGGACAATGCTCCTTAGTGTAAAATCACGGGGTAGTGCCCTTATGTTTAAGTGTAAAAAATCAAAATGTTTTAGTGGTTTGCTAAAATTCAAAAATATACTGGGGGTTTCAAAAAAATTGTAGGCTTAGTGCCAAAATGGATAAACTTACTCAAATTTATCTTTTAAAAAGTTATGAAGATCCATGTGACAATTTTTTAAAATGTAAGGCTAACTAGTAAACCATTTAACTCTCCTTTATAAATAAAATAAAAGATAATTAAAATTTTGATATTAGATTTTTTTATTTTGGATGACTAAAGAGAATTAAAATATAGTTTTTTAATTTTTTAATTTTTTAATTATGGATACTTATGATTTGATTAAGATTACCAAATATTTAATTATAATTAAAATTTTCTAATTATAAATAAATTTAATTTGATGAGGATTCTAACCATGGATAGAAAATATCATTCAGGTAAGAATTCTAATTTTTTATATTTAAAAATTATCATATGATATTTGTCATTGTTTTATTTGTTTATGTGGCGTTGTTTGGTGCCTTTAAGAGTACCATCAATTCCTCATTATATATAAAAAAGAGGGTTATTGTTCAAACTATAGAAAATAAATACATCACCACCATCACTCATCGAACATTAAATTGGTGAAAAGTGTTGGATTTTTTTGGTCAAAACTGCTTTCCAAAATGAGTTTTCAAACTATATATATATATTAACTACAAGTACTTTTCATAAATGCTTAGTAGCCTAGTGGAAAGTTAATGTTTTGTTGTTTCAAAAGGTCCCTTGTTCGAGGCTTGCCAACAACAAGCCGAGAAGTGTTTTATTTGAATTAATTCCTCATAAGTTCTAGTGGACCGTGGGCCGTGAGCCAATGCGCCGGGGATCGGGGCTAATCGGGCTGAGGCGCTAAGTGGCGCTTTGTTAGGTGCACTTTGCACTTCGCACGGAGGCATCGGGGCGAGGTGGCGCTGTTTGGCGCCGCGAAGGTTGCCTCGCAGGCTACTTCACAGCATGCGGACGAGCTGCGTATTCGCACGAGGGTGATCCTAGCGTTCTTATAGTTTGACAAGGTTCGCTCGTTCGACGAAGTTCATCTGTCATACGAGGTTCGCCTGTTTGACGATGTTCATTCATTTGACGAGGTTCGTCTGTCATACGAGGTTCGCTTGTTCAACGAGGTTCGTCTGTCTTACGAGGTTCGCTCGATCGACGAGGTTCGTATGTCATACGAGGTTCTCCTGTTTGACTATGTTCGCTCGTTCGACGAGGTTCGTCTGTCATACGAGGTTCGCCTGTTTGATGACGTTTGTTTGTCAAACGAGGTTCGTCTGATTTGTTGAAACGTGACCCTCGCGTTTCGTAGCAATACGTCCATTGATTGCCCTGTATTCAGGAGTTAATACATGCAGCGGTTACAACAGCATTAAGAGCAATTTAATGATTGATGTTATAATATTAATTGTCATTAAGAATTATAACAGTCACATTAATTGCTTGTGACTCTTGAGCTGGCCTTAGAGGCCTATAAATAGCGCCCTTGGGCAGCTCTTGAAAAAAAAGCAGAAAATCCTCTCGCGTGCGTGGAACACGAACGTCGCGTGCTGGAAAACGAACGTCGATCCCGACGTTGTTGCTGTTGTGCTACTGCTGCAGGAACTTATGCCCACAGGAACTTGTCTTAAACCGAAAGGTTTTGAACCGTAAGGTTCTGAGATCGAGGAGATCTTTTCCCTTGACCGAAAGGTCTTATAGATCGATGAGATCTTGACAATACTGAGTTGGTGCACACCAGAGTACTGTACTGCTGTTCCTGGAAGCAGTTTGGCCTTGGGATCATTGCACCGGAGTAGGCCAAATATTGCTTTAAGCATAGCGTTTCTATAACGCACAGCAGTGAACTAAAAAATTAAAAATTACAGCACATCTGTTTTCTCAGTTTAATTCCAGATTTAACCTTAATTTCCAACAAAAAGTCCATTGTTTTTGTCATCGGATTTTCTTGTTAACTTGTTTCACATTTTATAGCATTGTTATGATATAATAACTCCGCATAAACATGTCACCCATGACAAGATTAAGTTATAAAGAGTACCTAGTTTTTGTCATAGTTAAATAGAAGAAAATTTCCTTGGGGACCCCAAATCATGGGACCCAAGGGGGGACAGGTGAGGTGTCAACCCCTGGGTGCATGATCTACTGTTCATGAACAGTAGATCATGCACCCAGGGGTTGACACCTCACCTGTCCCCCCTTGTGTCCCATGATTTGGGGTCCATGTAGAACAACTCTAAATAGAAAAGTTAGCATAATTTGTAATTATGTTATTGGAGAGACGAAATTTCCTCCATGAGTACGTGAATTTTACGAACTATTTATATCTTGAAACTAGTACCTTGTCATTTTATTAATATCTCATTTATTTTTATTTCTTTTACTGAGAAAGAATCTTGGTTAGGAGACTCCTTTAATGGAGGAGTCCGAGATTGAGGTCGGCACTCTCAGAACTCAACCGTTCTAAAATAATCTTGAGAGTTGGATCCCACCTTAATTCAGCTAAACCCCATTAAAAAGTAGGAGATGATCCGAATGTGGGACCGCTAACCCGGAGCATACCAGACGACCATCTTGACCTAACCCGGTGGGTTATTTTGGTCTCTTTTCCTAATTTTTTATTTTTATTTATTTGCCATATCAAACTCATAGCCTTGGAATGTAGATCCCATATTCTTCAAATTCTAATCAAAGACAAAGCTTAGTGATGTGAAATATATAAAATAAAAAACCTAGGCAATAGGCAAATGCTGCCCGTCTTGGTCAATAACTTGGCAAAAGGCCGAGGAAGAGATACGCCAAATAAAAGGAAAGCCCTAAGGCCGAGGAAATGGTCTGAATTCTAAAATAAATGTTCTATTAGGAATAAAAGGAGGAAGGAATCCAATGAATCCTAGTGTTCTTCTCCATCTGTGCTTTTGTCTAAGACCGGGGCATCATTTTGACATGGATCATGTCAAATTGTCAATCATCCCATCTTCATTTTTAAAAATAAATTATAAAATAAGCTGTCTAGTTTGATTCCAGGTTGTAGTAACCTAGACAGATCAAATAAGATGGAAGAATTTCCATCTAGTTTGATTCAAACTAGATGGAAATTTTTTCTGTCTAGTTTGATTCAAACTCGACGAAAACTTTTTCCTCTAGTTTGATCCGTCTAGGATCTTCATTTTCTACTAGTGTTTGACATCGTTAGGTTTTAATTATGGGAAAATCCTCTTTTAACCCAAAGTTTTACCCCCACTTATTTAAAAACCCATCCACTTTTCTAAACATTAATAAACCCATTGTACCCATATGACTTATTTTTAAACCCAATGTCTATTATACCTCTCCATCTTTATACTGTATTTTATCCAAATTTGAAAAACCCAATACTACCCTTTCTCTCTTCTTCTCCCTTTCTCTCTTCTTCTGATCACCGCTAACAGCAGAGCATCAATGCGATAATGGCAGGAGAAAACGGCGGGCTGCTCTCCCACTTCACCAACTCCCAATTTGGTACTCATCTTCAATTACTCTCTCCTTCTCTTTCTCCTCCATTAATTTCCCCTCTCTTCTTGAGCAATCCCTCTCCTCCATTAATATTTCTCCTCATAAATGACACTAATCCTACATCAATAGCTTGTTAACATTTTGAAATTTTTAGGTTTTCCAATACTGTATGTTTTCCAATACTATATGTTAACTTTTGAAATTTTGGGTTTTTTTGGCAATAGCTTGTTAAAGATGTCTTGTTCTTATAAATTGATGGATTCTTATCAAGCTTATGCTTCATGAAATGGTATGTGCATAACAATTTTGCTCATATATATCTATGTTTTGGTGACTAGGTTGATGCACAGAAGGTGTTTGATGGAATGACAAAATGGATGTAGTTATTTGGACCACAACGATTAGCGGTTATGCCATATTGCTATTGGTTGAGGAGGCAATAGAGGTGTTTGATGAAAAGTCTAAGAGAAGTTTGGTTTTGTGGGCCGCCATGATCTTAGCCCATCGGTACGCCTTCCTACCCCCTCCGGATGCACCTCACCATTTTCTATTGTCGTCAACACCTAACGTAACGCACAGCTACCCCTCAATCAGAAACCATTCGTCAATACACACTAACTTTCGAATCAAATACATGAGAGAATCCCCCACTATTAGCATTCGATCAGATCTTCGCATTGCTGTCACATTACAACCCAAACGGCAAATCAACTACAGCCTGCAATATGATGTACCAAGTAGTATCCAATGTATCGTGTTGTATGAAATTTTCTATATTATGTATATATAGATGATTTGTGTGCATATTGTATCAAATGCACTATCCAATGTATCATGTTGTATCAAATTTATCAGTGTATCTAGTAGAAATGTATCTAGTAGAAATGTATACAACGTTTCGATAGTGGTGATTTTGGATTATTTCCATTCAATCTTCATGGATTATTTTCATTCAATGTTATGTGCTTGAGTTTAGTGGTTGATAGATATGAATATCTGTAATGAACTGATGCACTGATTGAACTGAAGAAATTTTGATGGTAGGTTGTGGTAACTACAGCCTATTGGGCAATATTATGTGTCGCGTGACCAATTATCCACCTCGACGAGGGGTACTCGCCCAATTTTTTAGCTTTTGATAAAGTATAGCACTTTATGGAAAAGTATAGCAGCTTATTGATGAAGTATAGTACCTTATGGTAAAGTATAGCACCTTATGACAATAGTATAGCACCTTATCGATAAAATATAGCACCTTATGGTCGCTGGAAATTCAGCAACTTATTGTGAAAAGCCAAATCAGTTTTTTAGGGCAATGCAAACACTCGACGACCTACGTGACGTGTTTATTGACCAATCATCCACCGTAACGGGGGGTCCTCACGCAATTTTAAAGCTTCTGGGCAAAGTATAGCACCTTATGGGAAAGTATAGCATCTTTTGGCCAAAGTATAGCACTATATTATAAAGTATAGAACTTTATTGGCAAAGTATAGCATCTTATTGGCAAAGTATAGCACCTTATGCTTTCTAGAAATTCTGCACCTTAAGTGTCTAAAATCAAATCAGTTTTTTTCGGCACGACGAAACCTCTCGACGACCTACGTGACATGTTTATTGATCAATCATCCACCGCGATGGGGGTCCTCGAGCAATTTTGAAGCTTCTGGGCAAAGTATAGCACCTTATGGGAAAGTATAGCACCTTTTGGCCAAAGTATAGCACTATATTGTAAAGTATAGCACTTTATTGACAAAGTATAGCACCTTATTGGTAAATCAAATCAGTTTTTTTCGCCGCGATGAAACCACTCGACGACCTAGGTGATGTGTTTATTGACCAATCATCCACCGTGACGGGTGGTCCTCGCGCAATTTTGAAGCTTCTGGGCAAAGTATAGCACCTTATGGGAAAGTATAGCACCTTTTGGCCAAAGTATAGCACTATATTGTAAAGTATAGCACTTTATTGGCAAAGTATAGCACCTTATTGGCAAAGTATAGCACCTTATGCTTTCTAAAAATTCTGCACCTTAAGTGTCTAAAATCAAATCAGTTTTTTTTCGCCGCGACGAAACCTCTCGACAACCTACGTGACGTATTTATTGACCAATCATCCACCGCGACGGGGGGTCCTCGAGCAATTTTGAAGCTTCTGGGCAAAGTATAGCACCTTATGGAAAAATATAGCACCTTTTGGCCAAAGTATAGCACTATATGGCAAAGTATAGCATTTTATTGGCAAAGTATAGCACCTTATTGGCAAAGTATAGCACCTTATGCTTTCTGGAAATTCTGCACCTTAAGTGTCTAAAATCAAATCAGTTTTTTTTCGCCGCGACGAAACCACTCGATGACCTAGATGACGTGTTTATTGACCAATCATCCACCGCGACGGGGGATCCTCGCACAATTTTGAAGGTTCTGGGCAAAGTATAGCACCTTATGGGAAAGTATAGCACCTTTTGGACAAAGTATAGCACTATATTGTAAAGTATAGCATTTTATTGGCAAAGTATAGCATCTTATTGGCAAAGTATAGCATCTTATGCTTTCCGAAAATTCTGCACCTTAAGTGTCTAAAATCAAATTAGTTTTTTTTCGCCGCGAAGAAACCTCTCGACGACCTACGTGACGTGTTTATTGACCAATCATCCACCATCACGGCGAAAAAAACTGATTTGATTTTACACACTTAAGGTGCAGAATTTTCAGAAAGCATAAGGTGCTATACTTTGCCAATAAGGTGCTATACTTTGCCAATAAAGTGCTATACTTTTTCATATAGTGCTATACTTTGGCCAAAAGGTGCTATAATTTCCCATAAGGTGCTATACTTTGCCCAGAAGCTTCAAAATTGCGTGAGGACCCCCCGTCGCGGTGGATGATTGGTCAATAAACACGTCACGTAGGTCGTAGGTCGTCGAGAGGTTTCTTCGCGGCGAAAAAAACTGATTTGATTTTAGACACTTAAGATGCAGAATTTTCAGAAAGCATAAGGTGCTATACTTTACCAATAAGGTGCTATACTTTTCCAATAAAGTGCTATACCTTGCAATATAGTGCTATACTTTGGCCAAAAGATGCTATACTTTCTCATAAGGTGCTATACTTTGCCCAGAAGCTTCAAAATTGCACGAGGACCCCCCGTCGCGGTGGATGATTGGTCAATAAACACGTCATCTAGGTCGTCGAGTGGTTTCGTCGCGGCGAAAAAAACTGATTTGATTTTAGACACTTAAGGTGCAGAATTTTCAGAAAGCATAATGTGCTATACTTTACCAATAAGATGCTATACTTTGCCAATAAAGTGCTATACTTTACCATATAGTGCTATACTTTGGCCAAAAGGTGCTATACTTTGCCATAATGTGCTATACTTTGCCCAGAAGCTTCAAAATTACTCGAGGACCCCCCGTCGCGGTGGATGATTGGTCAATAAACACGTCACGTAGGTCGTCGAGAGGTTTCGTCGTGGCGAAAAAAACTGGTTTGATTTTAGACAATTAAGGTGCAGAATTTCCAGAAAGCATAAGGTGCTATACTTTGCCAATAAGGTGCTATATTTTACCAATAAAGTGCTATACTTTACAATATAGTGCTATACTTTGGCCAAAAGGTGCTATACTTTCCCATAAGGTGCTATACTTTGCCCAGAAGTTTCAAAATCGCGCGAGGACCCCCTGTCGCAGTGGATGATTGGTCTATAAACACGTCACCTAGGTCATCGAGTGGTTTTGTCGCGGCGAAAAAAACTGATTTGATTTTAGACACTTAAGGTGCAGAATTTCCAGAAAATATAAGGTGCTATACTTTGCCAATAAGATGCTATACTTTGCCAATAAAGTGCTATACTTTATAATATAGTGCTATACTTTGGCCAAAAGGTGCTATACTTTCCCATAAGGTGCTATACTTTGCCCAGAAGCTTCAAAATTGCGCGAGGACCCCCCGTCGCGGTGGATGATTGGTCAATAAACACGTCACCTAGGTCGTCGAGTGGTTTCGTCGCGGCGAAAAAAACTGATTTGATTTTAGACACTTAAGGTGCAGAATTTCCAGAAAATATAAGGTGCTATACTTTGCCAATAAGGTGTTATACTTTGCCAATAAAGTGCTATACTTTGCCATATAGTGCTATACTTTTGCCAAAAGGTGCTATACTTTCCCATAAGGTGCTATACTTTGCCCAGAAGCTTCAAAATTGCGCGAGGACTCCCCGTCGCGGTGGATGATTGGTCAATAAACACGTCACGTAGGTCGTCGAGAGGTTTCGTCATGGCGAAAAAAACTGATTTGATTTTAGACACTTAAGGTGCAGAATTTCCAGAAAGCATAAGGTGCTATACTTTACCAATAAGGTGCTATATTTTGCCAATAAAGTGCTATACTTTGCCATATAGTGCTATACTTTTGCCAAAAGGTGCTATACTTTCCCATAAGGTGCTATACTTTACCCAGAAGCTTCAAAATTGCTCGAGGACCCCCCGTCGCGGTGGATGATTTGTCAATAAACACGTCACGTAGGTCGTCGAGAGGTTTCGTCGTGGCGAAAAAAACTGATTTGATTTTAGACACTTAAGGTGCAGAATTTCCAGAAAGCATAAGGTGCTATACTTTGCCAATAAGGTGCTATACTTTGTCAATAAAGTGCTATACTTTGCAATATATACTTTGTCAATAAAGTGCTATACTTTGCAATATAGTGCTATACTTTGGCCAAAAGGTGCTATACTTTTCCATAAGGTGCTATACTTTGCCCAGAATCTTTAAAATTGCGCGAGGACCCCCCGTCACGGTGGATGATTGGTCAATAAACACATCACGTAGGTCGTCGAGTGTTTGCATTGCCCTAAAAAAACTGATTTGGCTTATCACAATAAGTTGCTGAATTTCCAGTGACCATAAGGTGCTATATTTTATCGATAAGGTGCTATACTATTACCATAAGGTGCTATACTTTGCCATAAGGTGCTATACTTCATCAATAAGCTGCTATACTTTTCCATAAAGTGCTATACTTTATCAAAAGCTAAAAAATTGGGCGAGTACCCCTCGTCGAGGTGGATAATTGGTCACGCGACACATAATATTGCCCAATAGGCTGTAGTTAACACAACCTACCATCAAAATTTCTTCAGTTCAATCAGTGCATCAGTTCATTACAGATATTCATATCTATCAACCACTAAACTCAAGCACATAACATTGAATGAAAATAATCCATGAAGATTGAATGGAAATAATCCAAAATCACCACTATCGAAACGTTGTATACATTTCTACTAGATACATTTCTACTAGTTACACTGATAAATTTGATACAACATGATACATTGGATAGTGCATTTGATACAATATACACACAAATCATCTATATATACATAATATAGAAAATTTCATACAACACGATACATTGGATACTACTTGGTACATCATATTGCAGGCTGTAGTTGATTTGCCGTTTGGGTTGCAATGTGACAGCAATGCGAAGATCTGATCGAATGCCAATAGTGGGGTATTCTCTCATGTATTTGATTTGAAAGTTAGTTTGCATTGACGAATGGTTTCTGATTGAGGGGTAGCTGTGCGTTACGTTAGGTGTTGACGACAATAGAAAATGGTGAGGTGCATCCGGAGGGCGTAGGAAGGCATACCGATGGGCTAAGATCATGGCGGCCCACAAAACCAAACTTCTCTTAGACTTTTCATCAAACACCTCTATTGCCTCCTCAACCAATAGCAATATGGCATAACCGCTAATCGTTGTGGTCCAAATAACTACATCCATTTTGTTATTCCATCAAACACCTTCTGTGCATCAACCTAGTCACCAAAACATAGATATATATGAGCAAAATTGTTATGCACGTACCATTTCATGAAGCATAAGCTTGATAAGAATCCATCAATTTATAAGAACAAGACATCTTTAACAAGTTATTGCCAAAAAAACCCAAAATTTCAAAAGTTAACATATAGTATTGGAAAACCTAAAAATTTTAAAATGTTAACAAGCTATTGATGTAGGATTAGTGTCATCTATGAGGAGAAATATTAATGGAGGAGAGAGATTGCTCAAGAAGAGAGGGGAAATTAAAGGAGGAGAGAGAGAAGGAGAGAGTAATTGAAGATGAGTACCAAATTGGGAGTTGGTGAAGTGGGAGAGCAGCCCGTCGTTTTCTCCTGCCATTATCGCATTGATGCTCTGCTGTTAGCGGTGATCAGAAGAAGAGAGAAAGGGAGAAGAAGAGAGAAAGGGTAGTATTGGGTTTTTCAAATTTGGGTAAAATACAGTATAAAGATGAAGAGGTATAATAGACATTGGGTTTAAAAATAAGTCATATGGGTACAATGGGTTTATTAATGTTTAGAAAAGTGGATGAGTTTTTAAATAAGTGGGGGTAAAACTTTGGGTTAAAAGGTGATTTTCCCTAATTATTAGGACGTACTTCGTATAATATCTTTTGTTTGAATAATAACAGACTCTCATTTAATATTAATATTTGTTTGAGATAATATAATACTTGTAAATACATGTATAAGAAGGGTACAATGCGAAACGATGTGAAAATTAGCTCAAAAAGCTAATTTTAGCCATCTAACCATCGATGGTAGACACCTACCATCAATGGTAGGAAGAGCTCATCGATGGTCAATAACACTCATTGATGATTTTTACTCCAAGCACTTCCATATCTTCGATGGGCCTCTCAACCGTCAATGAGGCCTCGACATCATCGATGGTCGAGAGTCACCATCGACGATAAACATACTAACTTTAGCATTTCTACATCTAATCTCAAATGTTCGTCATTCCTCTTTTACCTCCAATCTCTATCAAGTTTAGGATATATCTTCCCTGGCCTATTAAGGATCACGTGTCATTGAGATTCCTGGCCTATTAAGGATCACGTATCGTTTTGAGAGAGAGAGAGAGAGAGAGAGAGAGAGAGAGAGAGAGAGAGAGAGAGAGAGAGAGAGAGAGGAGAGTTATAAGGATTTGATTTGTGAGACATTCCATAGAAGGATTTGACACTCGGAGCCTTGATAGTCTCTTACTTGTCGCACACAATATCGGAATATGGGGGGGTGAGGAGAGTTATAGGGATTTGATTTGTGAGAGATTCTATAGAAGGATTTAACAATCGGAGCCTTGATAGTCTCTTACTTATCGCACGAGAGAGAGGAGAGTTATAGGGATTTGATTTGTGGGAGATTCCATAGAAGAATTTGACACTCGGAGCCTTGATAGTCTCTTACTTGTTGCACACAATATCTTCAAATTATTTCAGCAAGGAGAGTTTCCCTTGGATTGACTCTCTACATCATTCTTCATCAAGCTAAATTTACATTTTTCGAAGGACGGTTTGTTCAACAAAAGAGTTGTAAGATCTTTCTGATATTGTAAGCCTTAATTATTTGTGTAGATTCTACTTTAAACTTATTTTTATGATGTACTCAAGTTAGGATTAATTAAGGGTTGGGACTAGCTAGGGCTGTTAGGTTAGATGACTTATTTTGGGTAGATTCCAGTGTGTGGTCTTGTAAGTGTTAGGGTTTTTCTAACCCTTGTTGCGATTTGGAAATAGAGATGAAAGAGTGAAGAGAGGGAAAAACAAATCACAGAACACACAGAATTTATGTGATTCACTTCTCGATAAGAGAAGCTACGTCCACGGCCACCGTAGGTAAATTCCACTATATTCTGAATAGTTTACAAGCTGCGCCCTAATCACCCTTTTATAGCTAGGGTATTAGTGCAACATAAAATTACATGTATAGCTAGGATATTAGTTTGATCTGCGCAGTTAGGATTCTGACGATTTGATCACTTAAGCGAATTGGGCCAGATCTAAAAATTGGGCTACACATAACCTAACAATCTCCCACTTGGAGATTAACTTTCTCATAGTATGCTCCTGAAAAGCTTCAACATCTTCAGTCTTTATTACCTTTCTCTGCGGCGACGGCCTCTCATATTATTAAGTAATGAGGCTAACTAAAGTTGAACACAACTTCAGTTTCTCCATAGTGACAGTCTTCGTAAGCATGTTAGCCGGATTCTTGCTTCCTTGGATCTTCACAAGCTCCAACACATTATCATCCAAAGCTGACCTTATGAAGTGATAACGAACCTGTATGTGCTTAGTCCTGGCATGAAAAGCTGGGGTTCTATGCCAAATGAATAGCGCTCTGTCTATCACAGTGCAAGACACTCTTCTCATTTTTCTGTCCCAACTCCTCCAAGAAACCCTGCAACCATATCATCTCCTTGCTTGTCTCTGTCACAGCAACATATTCTGCCTCTATAGTCGATAAAGTAACAATTTTCTGCAACTGAGAGACCTAACTGATGGCTGTAGTACCCAATGTGAACACATACCCCGTAGTGCTCCTCCTCTGATTTATCTTACCATCAAAGTCTGCATTTACAAATCCCTGCAGACCCAACTTGCCTCTCTTGAAGCATAAACAATTCTCTATAGTACTCCGCAGGTATCTTAGAATCCACTTTACTGCTTTCCAGTGTTGTTCTCCTAGATTTGACATGAATCTACTTACAGCTCCCACTGCATGGGCAATGTCAGGCCTCGTACACACAATGGCGTATATAAAACTTCCAATGGTAGAAACATATGGAACCTTCACCATTAGTCTTTCTCCTCATCAATCACTAGACATTGCTCCCTAGTCAACCTGAAATGACTAGCCAAAGGTATGCTAACAGCCTTAGCATCACTTATTCCAAACCTCTCAAGCACTCGTCTAATGTACTTGTAGGCTGTCTAAAAATCACAATAGATAGTTGATCCCCCATCAAACACCGATGATGGAAGTTACAATCTGACGACTTCCAGAAGGCTACAATCTGACGACCTTCACGACAACTGATGAAAGCTCTAATTCAACAGCATTCACAATCAACATCGAGAGTTACAATCTGACGACTCTCATATTCTCAAGGAGCCAAGACGAAGATTACAAGAGGACGATCTGTGCAAAGCTCTGGCAAAAGAGACTACAAATTGACGGTCTCTTCATATCAGAATGTAAATATCTCTCAAACCGTAAGGAATTTAGCAAAACGGAGGAAGCGAACCAAAGCCTTTGGCTTGGTTCGGATGGATCCATCTCGTCGAGATAGCCGATTTTCATATATAATTCGTCCAATTCCGACGTACGGTTTGAAAGTTATGACCTGTTCTTCGCAGCAAGTTATGTTCTGAAGTCCGTCTGCAAGACCGGACTTCGTCAGAACATTGGACTTAGCCTGAAGCTCGCCAAGACTGCCTAAGGTTTGCCTCTACATTACAGAGCCAAAACACACAGGGTAAACCAGCGTTTTCGACATCAAAACGCGGAGTTAATTTCCAAAACAGCACGAACTGTGCGTTTTCAGCCTTTAAACAGGCCAACTGTGCGTTTATGGGCTCAACTGTGCGTTTTTAGCCTGAGGTTCGCCTCTGCATTACAGAGTCAAAGCGCACATGCTCAACTCTGCGTTTTCAACATCAAAACGCAGAGTTAATCGCTAAAACATCACAACTGTGCGTTTTCAGTCTTTAAACAGGCTCAACTCTGCGTTTTCAGTCTAGAAACGCAGAGTTAATCTCTAAAACAGCACAACTGTGCGTTTTCAGCCTTTAAACAGGTCAACTGTCCGTTTTCGGCTCAACTGTGCGTTTACAGGCCCAGCTATGCGTTTTCAGCTCCAGCTGTGCGTTTTCAGTCTTAACTGTGCGTTTACAGGCCCAGCTGTGTGTTTTCAGCCTCAACTGTGCGTTTTCAGCCCAGCTGTGCGTTTTTCAGCTCCAGCTGTGCGTTTTCAGCCCCAGCTGTGCGTTTTTCAACCTCAACTGTGCGTTTCAGGTCCAGAAACGCACAGTTCGGGCCCAGAACGCTGTTTTTAGCGTTTTGACTCGTTCAAAGCACTAACAGAACGGTTTCAAAACCGTTTTCCCCACGATTTAGGGAGTTGTTTAAGAGGGGGGCGGTTACACCCCCACTCAGCCAATGGAGGAGCAAATTAAGGGGGCAGTTACCATCCGTAACCCCCTATAAATATCAGAAACTCAACTGAGTTCGGGGCTTTTTGCTCTGGGCTCTGGGATCCTTCTTTTTTTTGGCAGCAACAGAGAGCTTTGGAGATCAACGACTTGAAGGAGCTCTTGAATCATTTTGGAAGGCTTTTATTGAAGCCTTTGAAATTATTCGGCCTTGGCTTATAACCGACTTTCGGTTCAAATCAACTCTTTTTCAAGAGTTCAAACTCGTTCAGAGTTATCAACTCGATCAGAGTTCAAAACTTGCTCTGCAAGTTCTTCTAAAACTCGTTCAGAGTTATTAACTCGTTAAGAGTTATTTTCAAACTTGCCACGCAAGTTCTCCACAGCGTCAAATCGTGAGGAGAAAATCACGTTCCAGTGAATCAAGACGTTCAGATCGTCAACGAGAAACAAACTCAACGCGAGCATTCGAGGGAGGCATCTCATCGCCACCGTGAAGAACCCAGAATTAAACAAAGGGGAGAATCAAATTCTTTCTCCTCTCTTTTGTAATCGGAATCCAAATTGTAATTGATTTTGAGAGGAATACAAGTCAAAATTTTCTTTCATTGTCTTTTTACTGCAAATTTCCAACAAACAGTACTCGGCTTGAGATAGCCGTAATGTCCCAAAAAGCATGTCTCTGCTAATCTTCATCCCTAAAATCTACTTCGTTGCACCTAAGTCCTTCATGTCATACTCACTTGACAGCCACTTCTTCAACTTCTTGATCTCACCCATATCTGAACCGGCTACTAACATGTCGTTGACATATAGCAGCAAGATAACATAGCTGGTGTTAAGCCTCTTAAAGAAACAACAATGATCAGCATTACACATGGAGTATCCATTCCTCTGCATGAACCCATCAAACTTCTTGTACCATTACCTTGAAGCTTGTTTCAGACCATACAAGCTCTTTTTCAATCTTCACACCATCTTCTCTTTGCCTTTCTGAGTGAACCCCTTTGGCTGGTGCATATATATCTATTCCTCTAAGTCACTATGAAGGAAAGTTGTATTCACATCTAACTGCTCGAGATGTAGATCCTCAGCTACAACAATGCTCAGAACTGATCTGATAGTAGTCAATTTGACTACAGGAGAGAAGATTTCTATGTAGTCAACTCCTTCTTTCTGCTAAAACCCTTTGACTGCCAATCTTGCCTTGTATCTATTAGAACCATCATGCTCCTCCTTGATTCTATACATTCATTTGTTACTCAAGGCTTTCTTTCCCACTGGAAACTTTGAAAGCTCCCAAATCTTGTTAGTGTTCAATGACTTCATCTCATCTTTCATAGCGATCTCTCACTTGCTCGCATCACCCACTCGACATGCCTCATCATAGCTTTTTAGCTCTCCACCGTCACTCAACAATAAGTAGTTCAAATGAGACCTGAGCTGTAATGATGGATACTTTGGATTTTGCTTGGGTACTGTTTGCGTCGAAAGTTGTTTTCATTGCTATCGAATCTATTATAACTTTAGTCGTTACAATAAACTCGAATAAAATAAAAGGTTGATCTTTTTATAAGATCTCCTTACACAATGAAAATAAAATAAAAAAAAGTTTATAACTTTATCAAACAAACACAGAGATCGTTTATCGGTCTTCTGCTTGCGTGGGATCTTGGCCTGTGACGGGGACGTTGATATCCATGGACCACCGTCGATCAGATCTGATTACTGAAAAATCGGGCAGAGATTCATTGAATTGCGAAGGAATCAAGAAACCGTAACGCTTATCTCGGCAACAGCGAGATAATTGCTCTTCTTAAGATTATCGCAACGGGATAATCTTAAGGAACGGACCCGGGGAACTGCAGATCTGACGAGCTCCTCTTCTTTATGCCGATGAACTCGATCTGATCTCTCCTCCTCCTCTCTGAAGTTCGTGCACTTTTAATCTTCAATCCGGCAGGGCTTCGCCAATGCTCGAGAATTCCCACTCTGAAAAAAATGAGGGCCTGAGGCTGTATTTATAGGCTCCAAGGAAGTCCAGGTGGTTGAAACTGCACAACGGCCGGTTTTTAGGCCTGGAGACACCCCTGGGTGTCTCAGCCAGGCCGAGACACCCTTGGGTGTCTCGGCTCAAGCTGAGACACCCTTGGGTGTCTCGACCTTGGCCGAGACACCTTGGGGGTGTCTCGCTTATGCCGAGACACCTCGGGGTGTCTCAACTCAGGCCGAGACGCTTATGTCCGCATATTCGTCCGTTTCCGCCGTAATTTCTTCGTCCGAACTCTGATTTGAGTGATTCAAAGTACGTTGGAAAGCTGACGAGGAGTTCTATAAGCTGTGATGATGAGATCATCATGGATTAAGCTGGGATAGGAGCATCGATTCATCTTTTGTAAGCGACGCGGGACTCCCGATCAGTTCGTGTCTTCGTTATTCTGAAATTCCGTTACTTCACGTAGTTCGTCGATTCACTTTAAGCGTTCATCGACGTCAATCAAGCTTTTGTGACTTGGATAGTGACGTTCCTCACCTCCTCTTATTCATCGACGTCAATCAAGCTTTTGTGACTTGGATAGTGACGTTCCTCACCTCCTCTTAGCTTTGAGCTACTCACGAAGACCTATAAGCAATTTTCGATGCCTACAGATACCCCCTCCAAAGCGTTCCAGACTCGTTTCTTTTATAGAAGAGGCTGGAATACTTTGGATGTGATTGGTCCAGCCTTCGATTGGTATAAAGGACCTTTAATTAGCTTCAACTCTTGGCTCCTTTGATTTTTAGTCTATTCGATGCTTTGACGAATAGTTGAAGTCCTTCCGGCACTGCGTTTATCGCCTGGCCGTCGTCGGAGTCTCGAGTCTACGACCGGTGAGTTGGGTTTGGCTCGTGTCATTGAATTGACTTAGAACTGACTATTTCCGTCGCATTGTCTCTTTCATTGCAACGCATTGATTGGCGTTGACCTAGGGTTACGCGTTGACCAGCGTTGACCTAGGGTTTCGGATCGTAACGCGTTGACTGGCGTTGACCTAGGGTTACGCGTTGACCGGCGTTGACCTAGGATTTCGGATCGATCGCCGTTAACACGGTTTATACTCGTACGTCTGCTGGAGTATACACAGTTTAAACTCTTAAGATATTGGAGCATGGTGGTCCTAATAGTTTGGGTTGCAGGACCAGCTGTTAAAGCTGATTCGTCTACAGATATGGATCTTATTCCGAAGTTTGTTGAATGATTGAGTCACGAGACCAGTTAATAAAGCTGGTGCGTCAATGACTTTTGTATATATAAGATTTTTAGCAAACCCTCAGCCATCAACGGGTTTGATAAGACTTTATCGACTACCGTTTGAGTCGAGCTAGCATGCGGATTGTTTAAGTCCGTTCCGCATGTGACGTTAAGCTAGAAGAGTTAACCCTTTTAGCGCTACGATGTTGAATACGTAGACTTTGTCTTTCTCCCGTGAAAAGACTAAACAGCGACGTGTATCAAACGTTGACTTAGGATTTTTGGCAAATCCTCAGCCCTCAACGGATTTGACGTGCTCTTACCGATTACCGTTTGAATCGGGCTTACATGCGGATTTTTTAAAGTCCGTTCCGCATGTGACGTTGTGCTAAAGGAATGAACTCCCTTAGACTTGATGCTATGACTTCGAATACGTAGACTTCGTCATTGTTACGGGAATAGGCTACCCGATAACGTGTGTTAGACGCTGACATATCCCTACTTAGGCTTCAGGATAAAAGTCCCCAGACTGGACTTCTGGTGTCTTCTTCAATCAGAGAAAGACTAAACCGACAACGCATGTTAGGCGTTGACTTATCCCTACTTAGGATTCAGGATAAAATTCCCCGTACGTGTGAAGCACGGATTTTGGTGTTTTGAATGACAACCTGCCACAATATCAAATATGTAGGCTTTTGTCCTTTTTTTACGATTAAGGACTAACCGGCAACGCGTGTTAGGCGCTGACTTATCCTTTCTTAGGCTTCGGGATAAAATTCCCCAGACTGGAATTCTGGTGTTTTCTTCAATAGGTGAAAGACTAAATCGGTAACACGTGTCAGGTATTGACTTATCCCTGCTCAGGATTCGGGATAAAATTCCCCGTACCTATGAGGCACGGATTTTGGGAGTTAAAAAAAGTGGTGTCTTCTCTTGAGGCAAAGACGAACCCGAAATGAGAGAGGAATAATTTTATATTCTATCTCCCAATACTAAAGAGGAAGAATTTTATATTCTATCTCCAGTTGGAAAGGAGACTCGAGGTAGGATCTCTACCCACAGAATCCGGAAAGGTGAAACTAAGAGTGTGATCTCCACTCCGAGAATCGAAAAGATTCGGATAACCCTAACTGTCGGAAGGTTTGATTACCGAACTAAAGATGAATTTCTCATTTATCAAGAGTGAATTATGGTTTTGGTCCTAACTGTAGGAAAGTTTGACTAAGCGGGAGTTTGAGATGACCCTAACTGTAGGAAGGTTTGATCACTCGATTTGAAAGTGGACCTCTCGTTCATTGGAGAAATCGAGAGAGAATTTTGGTTTTGGCCCTAACTGTAGGAAGGTTTGACCGAGTGGGATGTTTGAGACGATCCTAACTGTAGGAATGTTTGATCGCTCGATTTATGGATCTCTTGTTCATTAGAGGAATCGAGAGGAGATTTTGGTTGTGATCCTAACTGTAAGAAGGTTTGACCAGGTAAACAGTGGGAGTGGGAGTACAAATCATAGTAGGAGTGTTGACTTGTACAAATCACTCAGTAGGAGTTCTTAGTGTCAAGTGATAAGGACTTAACACGAAGGGGTTTGACAATTCGTCAAAGATTGACAAATCAAAATTCCAAGCATTATATCCAGAATTTAATAATGGGAATGTTGAGTGCACAAACACATAAAAGTTTGAGGGGATTCAACCGAAAGGAATTTTGGTGGTCCTACCGTCAATTAGTCTGATCGGTGGGGGATTTTGTGGTGGAAGACTGTGAGTCGTCAAACACCAATGAGAGTTTTGTGAGGGATGATTGATCTAACGAAGTGATCGAATCTTGTCTCAGCAAAAGAGTTTGCGGAAATCACGGTGGGTTTAGTGTTTATCACTTTATTTGTAATGATCGGGTTATCCCTAAGAAAATTACGTTTAGTGTTTATCACTTTATTTGTAATGATCGGGTTATCCCTAAGAAAATTACATGTAAAAATTCTTCAGGGAACTTCCCGTTACATGAATCATCCACCCCCAGCTTCCTTCGCGAAACTGGGTCTAACATCATAGTGAGTTACATGACCAGGTTATCCTTAAGAATATTACATGTAAAAATTCTCCAGGAATTTCCCGTCAGATGTGGGAAACAGTTTAGACTCATATACCTATTGGAGTATCAGGGAGTAGTTTAACCTCATATACTGGTTGGAGGATTGAGAAGCAGTTTATACTCGTATACTCTTCGGAGTGTTGCCGTTCTTATTTTGCTTATCCTAGCGTTATGACGCCGGCTTCAACCAAGGTTTGGATGCTATTCTTTAAAGTAAAGCAAGTCTTGGTGGGATGAAGGACCCTCCTGTGGTACGTGCAGTACTTCGGATCCGTAGTATTGTCAGCTCCCTCCTGATTTGTGATGGGTGGCAGCTTGATCTTGTTGTTTTCAAGAAGGGTCTCGAAGATGGCTGGAACGTCTTCGTCCTTGAATGAGTACTCTTTTTGGAGCCTCGAATCCGAAGTCTTCTATTATCTTCGGGGCTGCTGTTGCGACGTCTGATTAACATCAACAACTGTTGTAGGTGCCTTCCCTTCATCATGGGAAATGAGACTCAGATTTAGAGGGTTAGCCATCGGTTGGCTTCTTTCAACCTTCCTCCTTCTTAGAAAGCGTTCGGCATGTTCTCCGCGTACCTTCAACTCTTTCCAGGTATTGAGCGGCTCTACTCCCATAACGTCCAAGATATTAATGGACAAGTTGTTATGACAGGTCTGCAAGACGAATTCCTCTGTGACGGGATCCTTACAGTTCATTGCCTGATTGCGGAATCGTTTGATGAAGGTATCCACCGACTCTCCGTCTTTTTGTTTCTCATCGAAGAGTGTCCTGATCGACACTTCGGTATCATCATCGAAGAAATGAGCGAGGAATATGCTCTCCAAGTCCTCCCAACTGTTGATACTTCTGGGCTTGAGACGGCGGTACCAATCGAAGGCAGGCCCACGAAGGGTTCCAACGAATGACCGCACCATCAAGGCTTCATTGCCGGAGATCATACCCAAGTGGGACTTAAAATAGATCAGATGCTGAGTGGGCGAGTCCTTCCCGTCGAACGACGTGAAGTTAATCAGGTTGAATTTTACCGGATACGGAATCGAATCCCACTTTTTTGGGTAGGGAGACGGGATACCAGTCCTTTTTATCCCCTGAGCAGACATCAGCGCGTTGATTTTGCTCTCAAGGTCCTTTATTTTCTCATCCTCGTCTGTATCAGATCTTGGATGATTCCTAAGAGGAATAACGGGGCCACTCCCAGTATTATCATCTTTGGTGGGACCACCCCCAGTATTGTTGTCCTTAGTGGGACCACCCCCAGCATTCTGGTCAATGGGAGGGTCATCAGCCTTAAGGTGTTCATCCGTATCTGAATCGCTATCTGTTTGATTAGCATTGTTGCGATGGCTGGATTCACCGAATTGATTGGACAGAGCTCGAATTTGTTGGTCATGCTCTTCCCTCATTCGTAGCATAGCCATTTCCATTTCGATCTTGAATGCCTCTTTTTGCTTGGCCAAGGCATCCTCAACCATTTTGGCTACTTCCTCGGTGTTAATCATAAACACTTCACGGGATTATCCTAAACTGGATACCGTATTATCAGAAGCGATTGCCGAGTTAGTATCTGATGCTTCATCATCCGAGGATAACCCTCTCTGCATTCTCTGATAATCCCTTTGTCTAATAGTTCCTGATCGTAACCGGGTTAGACGATGCGATACAAGTGGATCAGAACTAGAAGGTCGAATTGATTTTCCCTTATCAACCATATTAATGGTAATCTCTGGGGGTTCGTCACCTTGAACGACCGATCGTTTCTTACGGAGACGCTTTGGATTGGACTTAGCCTTTCCGTTGGAGATCCTCGCAAATACCGAGACCCTCTGCGGAGCGGTCTTGGGGCAGCTACACGCTGATAATACTGCCCTGATAAATTTGGTACACGGACAGTGAGAGTCCACTTCCCAGGTACTTCTCTTTCGAGATTTATTCGTACCCCAGCCCGATAGTACAACTCATCGACGTTGCGGTCAGAGCAACCTATCGGCTGTTTACATAAATTCTCAGGTATAACGCATTTTTCTGTCTGACGCATTTTCATCTGAGTAAACATCGCCTTGTTGGCGTCTACAAGAGTCACACGCTTGGAATCACACCTTTGTGAGGGTGAAACCTTGACTGGCTCTTGGTTTTCTGCACGCACCCCCAAGCGGGCCGTTGTAGAAATTAATTTGTTAGGAGGTCGCGTACGACCCCCAGTCCGGATGTTTGCTCGAAGCTCCTTCAACAGTCTCAAGCTTTCCTTAACAGACGCTTTTCCTCGATCCTCGGGTAGAGAACCGATGCGATCCTTTAATGGGACTCTAGATTTGGGAAGATTCACGCTGTCATAGGGCTTCCCCGGAGGTGCGGGAGCAATAGGAGCGGGATCTAGAGTTGACAAAGGCCGAAGAGCAGCCTCGGATGCTTTTGCCTTAGGCGCTGATTTAGCTTTTGGCATCCAAACTTGCTTAGATCTTGGCGATCTCTTAACTGCCTCTTCCTTTTGCATTTCCTGTGCTTTTCGCACAAGGGTCCGGGCATGCGCAAGCAAGGAGCGGCGCTTCTGGATTCGCTCCTCGAGAGTAGAGCGGGTTCGTTTGACACGAACTCATTCGTTAATTGGAGGTCGAGAGGAGGATTCCGATGATGGTCGTGGCGACAGATTAGCCACTTGGCGCTTTCTGAACTCCAGATCTGCTTGGTAATGGAGTCCATCCACCTGATCCAAAGCCTTGGCGAATTGGCGCGCGAGGCATTGGCGTTTCCTTTGACGTGATCTCTTTGATAGAGTTGGCGCGTCTTCATCAGTCGGCTCCTTGATAGCGAAGGAGTTTAGATCTGCAGATCTGGTCTCATTGGATGCCGGCGGATCATTGCAAGGTGCAACTGTAGCAGTGACGACGTGGAAATCGACTTCTTAGGTCTTCAGACCTGGAGACCGACGGATCTTCTAGGAGGAGGAGATCTTCCTGTGCTTATGAAGAGGAGCAGATCTGGAGGAGGAGATGTACTCTTCAAATTTCTGCTGGTCGAATTCATACTCGACCTTTTCAGCCACGGGGATCTTAATCATCGGCTGCGGCACGACAGCCTCGGCAGCGAGGCTGTTGGCTCCCACTGTGGTCGCCAGTTTGTTTGCGTCGAAAGTTACTGTTTTCATTGCTATCGAATCTATTACAACTTTAGTCGTTACAATAAACTCGAATAAAATAAAAGTTTGATCTTTTTATAAGATCTCCTTACACAATGAAAATAAAATAAAAAAAGTTTACAACTTTATCAAACAAACACAGAGATCGTTTATCGGTCTTCTGCTTGCGTGGGATCTTGGCCTGTGACGGGGACGTTGATATCCGTGGACCACCGTCAATCAGATCTGATTGCTAAAAAATCAGGCAGAGCTTCGTTAATTCGTAAACGAATCAAGAAACCGTAACGCTTATCTTGGCAACGGCGAGATAATTGCTCTTCTTAAGATTATCGCAACGGGATAATCTTAAGGAACGGACCCGGGGAACTGCAGATCTGACGAGCTCCTCTTCTTTATACCGATAAACTCGATCTGATCTCTCCTCCTCCTCTCTGAAGTTCGTGCACTTTTAATCTTCAATCCGGTAGGGCTTCGCCAACGCTCGAGAATTCCCACTCTGAAAAAAATGAGGGCCTGGGGCTGTATTTATAGGCTCCAAGGAAGTCCAGGTGGTTGAAACTACACAACGATCGGTTTTTAGGCCTGGAGACACCCCTGGGTGTCTCAGCCAGGCCGGGACACCCTTGGGTGTCTCGGTCTTGGCCGAGACACCTTGGGGTGTCTCGCTTCTGCCGAGACGCCTCGGGGTGTCTCAACTCAGGCTGAGACGCTTTTGTCCGCATATTCGTCCGTTTCCGCCGTAATTTCTTCCTCCGAACTCTGATTTAAGTGATTCAAAGTGCGTTGGAAAGATGACGAGGAGTTCTATAAGCTCTGATGATGAGATCATCATGGATTAAGCTAGGATAGGAGCGTCGTTTCATCTTTTGTAAGCGACGCGGGACTCCCGATCAGTTCGTGTCTTCGTTATTCTAAAATTTCGTTACTTCACATAGTTCGTCGATTCACTTCAAGCATTCATCGATGTCAATCAAGCTTCTGTGACTTGGATAGTGATGTTCCTCACCTCCTCTTAGCTTTGAGCTTCTCACGGAGACCTATAGGCAATTTTCGATGCCTACATGTACTCTTGCTGTCCGCTTCAACTCTCTGATGGATGGACCAGGCTCTGCATCTGTCCTCTCTAAAGTTGTCTCCTCTATCATCTCTTCTTCCACTTCTTCTGCTCCTTCCTCATTAGAACTAGCCTCAAGGTTGCTCCTATCTGGAACATCATCTGGCTTGAAGTATGTAGGCTCAGACTGCACCGAACTAGTGGACTGAACAACATCACAATCTTTGTAGAGGACTGCTTCATTGAAGACAACATCCATGCTTCTGATGACTTTCTTGTTCTGCTCATCCCAGAACTTTTAGCCAAATTCATTACCACTATAGCCAATAAAATATCATTTCAAGAATTTAGAATCAAGTTTGTTTCTAACATGATCACTCAAATGAATATATGAAACACAACCAAAGACTCTTAGATGAGGAAGGTTTACCTGCTTTCCACTCCATACATTTTTAGGTATTCTGTGCTCCAAAGGCACCGATGGTCCCCGGTTGATTAGGTAGGCAGTTGAGTTGACTGCTACTGCCCAGAACTGCTTTGGAAGTCCTGCTTGTAGACGCATGCTTCTGGCTCTCTCAGTCAGCGTCTTGTTCATCCTTTCAGCTATGCCATTCTGCCATGGAGTACCTGGCATTGTCCTCTCCAATATGATGCTACTATCATAACAGAACTTCTTAAACTTTGAATCTTCATATTCACCGCCATTATCTGATCGAAGCTTCTTGATCTTCAAACCCGTTTCATTTTCTATCATAGCTTTTCACCTTTTGAAGACTTCGAACACTTCTAATTTGTATTTCATGAAATAGACCCAAGTCTTCCTCGAGTGATCATCTATGAAGGTCACAAAATATAACCTTCCACAAGTAGATTGGACTGATGCTGGACCCCACACATCTGTGTGAACTAGCTCAAGCTTCTCTTCCTTTGGAGTTCTGCCAACTCTTTTGAAGCTTATTCTCTTCTGTTTCCCAAAGATGCAACTCTCACATAAGTCAAGACCAGTCGACCTCATACTTGGCAACTTCTCATTTGACTGCATAACCTTTAGCTCTTTGTTGCTTATGTGACCAAGCCTTTGGTGCCATAAATTTGGATATTCTTTGCTCTCAACCACTGCAATGGATCCACATGCATCTGTCGTCATATAAAGAGACCCACTCTTTATGCCACGTGCAACAATCATAGACCCTTGGTAATCTTTTATGTATCACATGCGAAGGTTGATACATATCCCTCTTTTGCTAGCTGTCCTATGAAGATCAGATTCTTCCTCAAGCTTAGAACATGTCTCGCATCATTCAACTTCCATACAGACCCATTGAGGTTGATCTGCACCACTCCCTTTCCAACTACATCACACGCATGATCATCACCAAGGTAGACTTTTTTTAGATTTCCTAGAACATAGTTCTCAAATAGATCTCTATTTGATGTAGCATGAAACGATGCTCCCGAATCCAGAACCCACGATTTTGTTTTGCTCTCCAACGAGTAGATGAGAGTATCATCTGATTCTCCGGAGGCGACGTTTGCTTCAGTCTTGCTCTCTTTATATTTCTTGGGTTACCTGCACTGATTCTCATAGTGTCCATACTTACCACAATTCTAGCAATCAATCAATTTCTTGTTTCTACGATTTCTCGACTTTGACCTGCCGTTCCTCGAATTAGGTCTCCTATGTCTATTCCCTCTATTCCTGTTTCTATTTCTGTCTCTGATCTCAACATTCAGTGGCGACCTTGAACTAGAAACTCCTTCTTCATGCCTTCTAATCTCCTCGATCATAACCATGTCAACAACCTCTGAAAACTTCAGTTTTGATTTTCCAAAATATCCACTAATCGAAATAACGATGCCCTTCCAACTATTAGGCAACTGACCAAGTATTAAGAGGGCTTGAATTTTATCCTCGAATTTAATGTTAATGGAGTTTAACTGATCTGTGATCTCATTAAACTCATTCAAGTGATCTTTGAATTTTTGATTCTCGGACATCCTCAAATTAAATAACTTCTTTATGAGATGTACCTTATTCGCTACAGAGGGTTGTTCATACATACTGGACTGGATAAAGCAGCCATGAGGTCCGCCATCGAGTTCTGATTCTTGATGTTGAAGGCCACAGATCTGGACAAGATCAACCTGATTGCTCCAAGGGCCTTCAGATCTAACAACTTCCACTCTACATCCTTCATATCCTTCGGCTTCTCTCCTAACGGCAAATACAGATCCTTCTGATAGAGGCAGTCCTCCATCTGCATCTTCCAGTACCTGAAGTTTGTCCAATCAAACTTCTCGATCTTCGACGTCTCCTTCTCTGATCCCATATCTAACCTCAAATCGCCTGCGCTGAACCTGACCGCTCTACTACCACTTGTTAGGGTTTTTCTAACCACTGTTGTGATTTGGAAATAGAGATGAGAGAGTGAAGAGAGGGAAAAAACAAATCACAGAACACACAGAATTTACGTGGTTCACTTTTCGATGAGAGAAGCTACGTCCACGGCCGCCGTAGGTAAATTCCACTATGTTCTGAATAGTTTACAAGCTGCGCCCTAATCACCCTTTTATAGCTAGGGTATTAGTGTGACTTAAAATTACATGTAGGCGAATTGGGGTTCTGACGATTTGACCACTTAAGCGAATTGGGCCGGGTCTGAAAATTTGGCTCCACATAACCTAACAGTAAGCCTACTAAATTAGGTTTGTGATTGAGGAGAACTCTTTGCATAATGAGGAATTCCATTCGCGAGAAAGAAAAGTGATGGTAGGATTGTTGTCCGAACCAATATAAAATCTTATATGTTCCTGATTGGTTGCCTTTTGTATTTGATTATCGTTGATCACTTTTATTGCATCTTTTCTATTGCATATTCTGTGTTTTTGGCTCAAAACATTAGCAACCTTATTCATCCCCTCTATGGGCTTGCATCTCAAATCCAATATGTTAATCATGTTTAAGTAGAGGCGGAGCTAGTAGTTTGTGATCATCGCCATATAATACAAAGTCAATTCGACTTTAGATGAACAATGCAGGGGAAAAAAAGAAAAAAAACAAAGATGGGCGCAAAACTATTACTAAAATAGATTAAAAAAAAGATTGTATGTATAATTGAAACTGTAATACACTTGTGTAAGAAATATCTCCCTAATATATTTTTTTTCTTGCTCCATGTGATGCTATGACATCTTTAGTTTCTCTATGAGACAAGTTCCTCGTTTTCCTAAATCCATATAATTAAAAAGATTATGTGATCATCTTGCATTAAAATTAAAAACAATTAAGTTAATTACTTCATGAAGACTATCAATTAGCAAGATACAGAGAGAGAGAGAGAGAGAGAGAGAGAGAGATGCCAGAATATTGTGTGACCGGAGGAAATGGACTCATAGCCTCCTATCTGATCAGAGAACTTCTATCCAAAGGCCACATTGTTCGTGCAACCGTTAGAGATCCTGGTAACTTAATTACTGTCCAAAAATCTTATACACTTCAATTTCATAAAATTACATATACCGGTTTATTTCGCTAAAATGATATATATTTGGAATCAGATGATGAGAAGAAGGTTGGTCATCTATGGAGCTTTCATGGTGCTAAAGAGAGACTGAGGCTGGTGAAGGCTGAGTTGGTGGTGGATGGAAGCTTCGATGAGGCAGTGGATGGCGTCGACGGTGTTTTCCATACTGCCTGCCCTCAAGCTAACATTAAGGTTAGACCTACATCATACATCAAATCAAGTCAGAGTAAGGTATAATTAGTTCGTAGACAGTAATAGAGATTTTACGGATGTTGGCATCGCGTTATTGTTCATGGTTGTCGATTCAGATCAAGTCAATTTGTAAATAGCATTGGAGACTTTGTGGATCTTGATATCGTGTTGTTGATCGTTGTCAATTTAGGCCAAGTCAGGTTTGGTTTCTCCCTTGCAAACGGGGGAAGGACCATTTAGCCCAGTCTGAGTTTTGGAGAGATTTGTACCTATCAAATATCAATCCACCTAAAACTACATGTTTTCCCTAAACAATTTTATATTATGATCTAAGCCACACGCGAAGAGATTAGTAAACAGTTGGTGGCGTCCACCTCAATAAATCATACATCCAACTCTACACCTAATCTGATATAGAGTCCAGTTCTATATATTCTGATTTTAAAAACTCTTATATTTAAAGTTAAAAAAACTATTTTGTGGGATGAAACATTTTAATTTTAAAAACCATGCCCTTGCCTATACTATACGATGGACATGCCTCAAAAGGGTTGATTGGATGACTGAAATATACTCGCAAATGAAAGGAGACCGTTAAAAGATTAAAAATAACTAATGTACATAATAGAAAGTTAATTAGGACCAATAGTTAATGAAAATTCTAAGGTTTGATGCAGGAGGTAATGATGGAGCCAGCAATCAGAGGCACAATGAACGTACTGAATGCCTGCGCCAAAGCAAGATCAGTTAAAAGATTGGTGCTCACATCCACCTGCGCCGCGATAAGGTACCACGAGGACGCTGATATGATCTCCCCGCTCAATGAGTCACACTGGAGTGATACAGACTATTGCAGGAAATACAATGTATGCTCCTCACATTCATTTTTTCTTGCTTCGAGAAGTGGCAGATTACTCTCTCACCTATACCTTCGGCAGCACTTATCATCCCTGAATTATTTTACTAGGCACTTTGAATATAGAGTGGTGTTAGGGGCACACCCCAAACCACACCTCCAACCACACCTCCACTCTCATTCGCTACAGTACTCCGGGCCCCACATTAGTTTTTAAATTTTAAAAACTCATGTGGGGCCCGGAGTACTGTAGCGAATGAGACGTGGAGGTGTGGTTGGAGGTGTGACTTGGGGTGTGCCCCTAACATTTCTATTGAATATAAGGATAAATTTGCGGATAGCCTCCTCTCCCTTGTGATTTAATTTGAGGGGTACAAAATGCTAAAGATGACCAAAAGGGTGTTAAGTACCACTGAACGTGTAGGAGGTTTTCTGCAATTTACCCTTTTTTTAAAAAAAATTATATTTCTCTTCAATGCTCATGATCAATTTCAATGGCAGCTGTGGTATGCTTATGCCAAGACACTGGCGGAGAAAGAGGCATGGCGACTGGCGAAGGAACATAACACGGACCTCGTCGTTGTACATCCATCGTTTGTTGTTGGACCTCTGATCACACCACAGCCTACTAGCACCCTCCAATTCCTCCTCTCCGTCATGAAAGGTTAGTAACTGGACTTTACCGAAGACCAACTGGAGTTATTTATCCGTTATTTTTACTCGTCATGTGGATATCACCTGACATCAATTTCTTGCGGTGAAAACCTTTGATATTTCAATCTATTGTAGAGAGACCCCTAATTGTTTTAAAAGCGCAGACATAGACCTGCGAAGTGTAGACATAAATAACGGAGGGATCGGATGACTTTGTTTGGGCATAAGGAGGTGTAGGTGCTGATTAAAAATTTTAGGAGTAATAAATAACTAATAGCTCCATGTAGTATCGTAGAGAATTCGTAGCTTCTCAATTTTGAGCTTACTACCGATGTAGTTTCATTGCAGATAGATCTTATTTTTTACTCCTTTACCCATGGTGAAACTTTGGCAGATATCGTCCCCGGGTGAATTAGTATGTCCATTTAGGGGTATAAGAGTCAACACAATATTTAGCTCAAGGGGTTCTGTCTACAACAATGAAACTATAGGGGTACGTTCGAAACGTTGGTACTTAGAGTGGGTCTATGCGCAATTATCTCTTGTTAGAAAATGAAGCGTTATGATTGAATTCCTATGGTGCAGGCCCTTCGATTCCTAACCTAACATTGGGGTTTGTTCATATTGATGATGTGGTTTCCGCACATATGATAGCCATGGAGGACAGCAGGGCCTCAGGGAGGCTCATATGTTCAAGCAGTGTTGCCCATTGGTCTGAGATTATCGAGATGATCAGGTCAAAATATCCATCGTATCAGCTGCCAACTATGTAAGCATCCTATACTTTCCTCTATTCCGTTTCATGAACAACCCCCAAATGTCGACATATTATATACGATACAATGATGTGACTGAATCTCTCAACCAAGTGAATAAATAGGCTTCCTTATTAATTATTTAATTTAATCTATATCATTTGGCTGAAATTCAACCGACATCATTGTACATGGAAGAAGCCCCTAGTATGTCATACTCATTGCTCTCTCTTAAAAATGTTACTCTATTTGGAACATCACATTGTGGAGTTAACATGAAACCAAACAAATAATTAAAAACCAGGTGTAATGAGATGCAACGAGATAACAACCCTCATAGCATGGACACTAAAAAGATCAAGGAGCTAGGGCTTCAAGCTTTCAAAACTATTCCTCAGATGTTTGATGATTGCATCAAAAGCTTCCAAGAGAAGGGATTTCTGTGAAGCAAATGGGGCCAAGGAAAATGTTTGCTAAATGATTTCCAAAGAAGGAACCTTGTGTTATTTTCTTTTCTTTTTTTTCCCCCTTTGTTTTTAAGTTCTTGGAGATTTAATTGATTTCCTCTATGTTTGTAACCGAACAGTTGTACAATGACATTGGATGTGATGAGCATATGATAGAAGTAATATCCAAACTAGATTCACGGGTTACAACGCAGGGGACGTGTCCACAACCAAATCCATGCCTTCTGGATACACAAATCCTTTGTAATTTGCATCCCTCGTGAGCTCACAGAGGAAATACTCTTCACAAGTTGAGCATGAATCCAATATCTCTATGTATCCATTTTCTCTTTACTAATAGGTCACAACTTGTTTGAGGACGATATCATTGTCATCATCTGGATGCATGAATAGATCTTGGGACTTCTGGGGATCCGTGGGCTGCTACAACCGTGTGAAAAAACCGGTTCCTCGTGTATCTTTTTATTTCAATCTTTTTATCGAAGCAAATCTATTATGGCATGTTTGGATGGAGGGTAGAGAGAGGGAAGGGAAGGGAAATTCTTTTTAACCTTGTTTGAGAGTTTTATTTTGGGGGGTAGAGGAGGGGGATGGAGGGAAAAATTGGCCCAAAGTGTTACACCTCAGGGCATCTCCAACCCAGCACCAAAATGGTGCAAACAGTGCTTTTTGTTGCACTGTTCATTCTCCAACTCAGCCCCATTTTCTGCTCCATTTTGGTGCAGTTGAACAGTGTTGCACCAAATATGGCGTTGCACTGTTCATCCGCCCCATTACTGTTCATTTTTAAAAAAAAAGTTTTAAATATTTATTTTTACCTCTTAATTAATATAAAAATAGATAAAAGGAAATAAACTGAGAATATTCTGAGAATATTCTTTTTTTTTGTGCAAAAAATGGTGTAATGGGTTGGAGATGTATTACTGTTTGATGTGACTTTTGCACCATTTTGATGCAAAATTTGCACCATTTTGGTGCAATGGGTTGGAGATGGTCTCAAATTGGGGTGTAATGGAGGGGAAAGGAGGGAAGGGGAATTTTTCCCCTTCCTTCTCCTTTCTTCTCTTTCCTAAGGGCTTGTTTGGATTGAGGAGAATAAGGGTGAAGGGGAGTTAGGTGAACAATTCACCTCCATTCACCTTGTTTGGGAACATTTAGGAGGTGAAGTTATTCACCCTAGTTCCCATTGGTTCACCCCCTAATAGTATAAAATTTGTTACCCCCAAATTGGGGTGTAACCAAGGGGAAGGGAACTCCCTTCCCTTCTCTTCCATTCTCTCACCTAGTTTCCCTTAACTTCCCTTCACCCCCTACAAATCCAAACATGCTCTACGTAAACTCCCAAACACACCATAAAAGACAAAAAAGTTAGATGAACATGCTATCTATTTCTTTTTTCCCTAGCAAACCCTAGTATATATATTTCTTTTTTCCCTAGCAAACCCTAGTAGCGAAATACACACAAACAGACAATAGTTGTGAAGCTATCGAGATAGATGTGATTCATTATATTATTGAGATTCTATTCTAATTAATCACCTCAATGCTTTGGAATTCAATCTAATAATGTTGTGCACTGATCATGAATCGTCAGGGGGGTTGTCATGCATGTCTTAGTCCATCTTATTTGCGTAGAAATTTCTTTTGGCTCATGCTTGTCTTAGTCTATCTTATTTGCTTGGAAACTTCTTGAACCATGCGTGTCTTAGTTGGATTTAGATTTAGACTATATTGCTATCTTAAAGTCTGTTATTACAAATTACTTTTTCAAGTTGTGACAAGAGTTGAAGAGAAACATTTTGTTCAAGGTCGGGAGAAATGCGCTCAAATCCAAAATTAACATGTGTCATTGTGTGCTAATGGATAGGTGATCTTAGGTATCAACATGGTGTATTTTTCTACGAAAGATTAGGTGCAAATAATTATCCAACTCATGACTGCAACAACTTTGAGGAATCATGCATGTCTTAGTCTAATTTATTTGCTTGGAAATCTCTTTCGGGTCATTACAAAACCTACCTAGATTTGTAACAATTAGAAAGATATCGTCAACCTATAATTGTATAAGCATGGAAGCAACATGTTAGCTAGGTCCTTGACATCATACGATGTGTTCGGAAACCTAAAAGAATATTAACATATAGATGGCTAGTCGACATTTAACTCACAAAGAGGGGAAATTTATAGGGTTGGTTCGACAAAACAAGGGCAATAATGAATGACGGGTACGTAGATATAAAAATAAAGAATGAAAGATGATTACAAAAGAAACCTACACTTCAAACCTGTTGGGTATCAACTCAAACTCCAAGTTAGTATAGTGTTTTTAATTATTTGTAGAACTTCATGAGAATTAGATATGGTTAGAGATCTATCATGATTAGGAGTTTGGCTTTCATCATGATTAGGAGTTTGAATCTTATTCTAATTAGGAAGTTAGGCTAGAGATAGGGTTTTGATTTCCCTATATATGTCCTTCTATTGTTAGAGGGGAAAAAAAGAAGAAGAAGTGTAGAGAGAAAGAGAAAGAGAGGGGGTTTGGCAGTCTTTATCCGTGCAAAAGATTGTAATTTGGAGGTGATAGTGGATTGATTTTGATCTCGTGATTTTTCCTGTTGAGGGTTTTCCACGTTAAATCTTATGTGATTTTATTTGCTGCTTTTGGTGGGTTTTCAGGGTTTTTACGCGATCTAAAAATTCTCTATAAAACCTACACATACTCCTCAAACTATAAGAACTCGGCTGTGGAGATCATGCTTAATGGATTCCATCATCATCAATAATTCTTCCTATGGATATATGGTTAATAATATTGATGTGTTAACAATAATGACCTCCTTCTAGGGGTGCTAAACTATATCCATATACGAGGAAATATCCGTAACTATATCTGCTATGATACGAATATGGTTAGTCAATTCTATAATCGATAGGATATGGTTATGGATATGGTTTTGTAGTGAAATATCCGGATCCGTGTGCGAAATATCATACTACATATTAGGCATACTGTTATGATAATTTTAATCCTCATATTATGGATTTTAGGTTAACTTTGATGATCAATATGTCTAAGATTAGCTTTTCAGATATAGTGAACATATAAATGAACTCTTTTGTATGACATGAACTATATTTTTTTCAATATTATCTATTTTGTCATATTCGTTTTGTATCCATATGCATATCCATTTACATATTCGTGTGTATTTTAGTATTCATATACAATTTTAGCGGATACAGATATGAATTTTTCTTATCGAGATATACATGTATCTGTATCCGTATCTAACATGGGTAGGATATGGATATGAATATGGTAAGTATCATATCTGAGTCGTATCCGTACCAAATGCACCCTTTCTCCTTCATGTTTACCTTTCTAGAAAATCTTTATATGTATTTCTTTACAACCAGAAAGTGTATACACATTTTTAATGTACATTTTCTTAGAAAAGAACTGTTCCATTGCAACATATTTATGATGTAGGATGCATAATGAATAAATTCATGGAGAAGCAGAACCATCACGAGTAAACATGGATACATGCATATCGTTGACTTACCCGCAAAGAAACGACCATATCTCTCAATCGAGAAGGACGATTTTAATATAGGCTAAAATACTAAATTGGTATTTTATACGAACCATTTTGCCAGTTTGGTAGTTTTAAAAACTCCAGCGATGATAAGACATTTAATCTCGTACTTTTTGTCAATAAGACAATTTTCTTAAAATTTCGACGAGAAAATTTTCTTTTAACCTCTTATCTCCCAAAATTATTAAATTTATATCCAAAATTATCACAAAAATATTCCCGACCTCACCTGCTACAACTCTGTCGTCTCGTCCTGCCTATGCACTGGGCACCTCGACCTCGCCTGTAGGCTCTTCCACGTGATTCCGGAGAGGAATGTGCTCACCTAGACCTGCATGATCGAAGACCTGAGTCTTTTGATAGATGCGCTCAATTGCCTGAGTCTGTTTCAGTCAGAGAATACAAAAGACAGCCTGAGAGATTGAAGTCAATCCAAGAAGAGGATGATTTGCTGGATATTAAGCCCAATTTATCTTCTCACTTCATGTTTTGAAGAAGAGGAAGCAATCAGTCCAGCAAAGTATGCTCGGTTACGACGTAAAGTATTTGCATTACATATCAAACGTTCTGAAGACCCATTTCCACTTAATTCTTCTCACATTTCTTATATATTTCACTTAATCCTTAGCGGATGCTGAGCTGAAATCTATCCACATCCCTCTTGAGGCTAAGTTTAATTGCATGAGAGACGTCCTAGATAAATCTAGATTTTGTGGAGGAGCAGAAGAATTCCTTAAAAGCATTATGGATGCATCGTAGATCTCTACGCACGGACTGGGCTCATCGAAAGAGCGTGGGGGTGTAGTGAACTCAATATCGATGAAGCCTGATGCACCCATATAGGGCTCGATCCTAAGCGGGTCATGTACTCACGGCGATGTCGATATGTGTGAGTCCTCAATCAAGAACCTAATCGAACTCGACCCTAAACATTTTGGAGGCGGATGAGGGGAGGAGAGGGGAATGGGAGAGGAGGAGGAGGAGGACGTCGACGAGGAGGAGGAGGGGGAGGGAGGGGATGAAATATTTTTGTAATAATTTTAGGTATAAATTTAATAATTTTGGGAGATGAGGGGTTAAAAGCAAATTTTCTCACAGGAATTTTGAGAAAAGTGTCTTATTGACAAAAAGTATGAGATTAAATGTCTTATCATCGCCAGAGTTTCTAAAAATACCAAACTAGCAAAATGGTTTGTATAAAAGTACCAATTTGGTATTTTAGCCTTTTAATATATTATATATGTAAATCGCCTATTATAACAAGACAGAGCCAAGTAGATTTTTAGATTTCCAAAAGATCATCACCAATACCTATTTTTGTTTGAAATCCAAAAATAATCAGCTTAGTTTGTTTTTAGGAATTAACTTAAGGTTGAGCAAACTTCGGTCTATACCGAATTAACCGACTGAAAACCATCTGATTTTTCATAATTTGGTTTAGTTTGTTATTTATTCGACTCGGTTCGGTTTAAAAAATTTTAAACTCCAGCTAACTGAACTGACCAAATTATCAGCACTCTTTAACAGTTATATTTGTTGTTCTTTCCTTATTTCTATCCCAGTGGGACCTACTCGTGTGACTGTACTCTAATTCAACTTTTTAGTTGTCTTCCAACTTGTTGTAAGAAAAGAAGAGACCCGTAATGTTAAAACCAAGACCTGTGGGACCCACTCATCTTTAAATTTTTTATTCTCTAATTTCTCCTTTGATTTTTCATTTACTCTTGCTTCTCCTAAAACACGAGCCTCCTCGTTTCAGGTCTTGGCCTTTGATAATCACATTTTTATTATAATTTTATACTCTTATTATCTATCTTATTTAAATAAATATACGATTGATAAGATGTTTTATCTTAATTTACAGGTTAATGCAGAATTATTAAATAAAAGCCCAAAAGAATCAAACTCTCTAATTTCTAACTATTTATTGAAGTCCAAATAAGAAGACAAAAGAAGGCCCAAGAAAGCTAAAAAATCCATGAATAAATCGGGTCAAAAATCAACAAAAATCTAAATCTATTGCGAACCAATCGGCTGACCAATCTGTTGCGAACCAATTGGTCAACCGATTGGTTCGCAACAAAAATAGATTTCTGGCTGAGATTTAATCATTGATCTCAAAGTAATATCAAAGAGTTCTCACTCATTCTTGTAGGCTATAAATAGGGGTAGAGGGTGATGGGTTTGAGTGTGAAAATTTTTCTAAAAACTCCATTTGAAGAGGATGATTACTCTTAAGTTAGAAGACTTTTCAAAATGTAACTTTGTTACAATTAATAAAAAGATTTTTTTTCATATCTTCATTTTTTTCTCTTTATTTGATGATGAAGATGAAGAATAAGATTAAGATAAAGACGAATGTTTGTTTTCAAGATGCTAGAACCCTCTTGTAATGTAAGTTTTTCTTTTTATATTTTATTATCTTGTAATATTTTCTTTTCTTGTTTTAGATATTCAAGGGGCTAGAATCCTCTTTTTTTTAAATTTATTTTGATGTCTTTAGAGTAGATTTACTTTCATTTATTTATTTTAACATTATTTTCTTGGATTTATTTATTTTGTAGTGTAGATTTATATTTTTACATAGTTTAGATTTCCTTTTATGTTCTTTTCTTTTTGTTCATAGTTTAGATGTTTAATCTTTGTTCTTATTTTTCTCTTTGTAGTTAGTTCTTATTTTTATTCTCTTTGTTTTATTCTCTCTAGTCTAGATTTTATTTCTTTGTTCTTATTTTCTAAGATATGGAACTAATTCTTGTAGGAATTATAGAATTGTATGAAAGTAGTTTGATTTTTTTATAATTTATGAATTATTCCTTGTGCTTAAAATTATCATGTTCAGATTAATTAATTAGAGAACCAATTGACAGAAAAAGTATTTGATAATTTATGCTTATATTAAGTGGTTTGATAAGTTATGCTTATGAATTGTAGAATTAATATATAATTGTTGTTCTTTTCATGAATATTAATTTTACTTGAATGATAATTTTGTTAAGTCTCATGTTTATGAGCCTACTATCTAATCTAGTTTTGATAATTAACAAACAGTTACTAATAATATTTGTCGAATGTTTATTTGCTTGTTAGGCATTCTCTACAAAGATCCTCCGTTGGAGGTTGGATGGACTTGCTCCTACACAATCATATTCATTGGAGGATGGAAGGAATATCAGAATGAAGCTTTGAATTTCAAGCTTCATCTACAACCAAGACAAGCTAAATTGAATATCATTGCTTGGTACTGAAGTTTAGGTTTATACTATGTGGGTTTATACTTAGAGCTCAAAATTCATTCACACACACAATTTTGATCTATCGCCATTTTGGATTATAGACTTAACGACACGATCTTATATCTTTTCTCAAGTCTATAAACCTATTGGAAAGTATTTTAAAACTTGTTTGGAATAAATTTGTTAAAATTAAGTTTTAACAAGTTCGTATGTTTTACCAATTTGCAAAATATTGTGTTATGGATTAATGACTAAATATAATTGTTGTATATCTTTTATAAAGTCCACAAATCCAGTTAAAATAAATTTCAAACTTGTTTGAAATCTTTTTGTAAAAATCAAGTGCTTTTGAGATTTCATATTTTTGACGATTTTACAAATTAGTGAGTTTTCACAAACACTAAATGAGATTTCAAAAAAAAAATTCTCAAACATGTTTGTTTTCGTGTTTATAATCATTTCCCAAAAATTTACTATTTTTAGAGTTTATTTGTTATTTTATTTTGAATTTACAAAATTAGATTTTCAACTAAAATCAATGTGTCTAGAAGTATCCATTTCCGATCGACCGGGTCTTACCCGTCGGTCTACCAGCCAGAGGGTCTGTTTATAGACCCTGCAGACAATCGCCTATCAATCGAATGACACACTATGTTCGGTTGACCAATGGCCTAGGATCAGTCAACCGGTACAACATTGTCGGTCGATCGATCAAGCTTGTATTATTTTAGTCTGCCAACGGTAATATTGTCGGTCGACCGATCATTGTCATCCACTCGACTCGACCAAAAGTACTGTAACAGTCATATTTCCAGACTCTAGGTTCTGAGGGATTTTGTTGTTTTTGGTTGTTTTTCTTGGTTTAGGACCTTTGTTTTTTCATCCTATATATACTCATTGCCTTCAAACTTCTGAACAGATCTAAGAAAATTTTAAATCAAGTGTACAAGTGTTTAAGGGTGTTTAAGTGTGGTTTTTCAAGTTTGTTTATGTGAAGAGGTTTTCACAAGAAGAGGAGATCAATTTCGGTTTGAGCTTTCAACTTCACATCTCCATCTCTCTTGTTTTAGAGAAGTGTTTCTAAACTCATCTTCTAGCTATTTATTATTTTGATTCTCTTATTTATGCTAGATTGATTCGAGTTTAACTTTGGTTTTATTATACTCATTGATTACACCACACCCCTTGAGCTTAAGTATTTTCACATATTGTATACATTTGGGTTGTAGGGTTGTATATTTGAGAGTGAGCTTACACTTAATTCTCATCCTTATTTTAAAGAATAAATAATTGTATTTGCACTAAATTATTGAGAGAACACATTGTAATACACAAGGACACCGAGAGAAATCGTTTGTGAGAGACGAGGTCAATTCCAAGAGGAGTGGCGTCGGTTGTAAATCCTAGGAAGAGATTGTAATTTCGAGAACTTGAGAAAGGTGACACGGACTAGGCCAACACTTAGAGGGTGTATTATGCGATTATAATAGTGTAAGTTGTAAACATTTATCGGTGAGCATTAAAAACCAATTGTGTAGTTTTTGTGATTGATAGTGGAGATTCTCCTCGAGGGTGAGGAGCGGAGACATAGGTCGAGGGTGACCGAACTCTGTGATCATTTGTTTGTGTTTGTGTTTGTTATTGGTGCATTTTCTCTTGTGTTTATCTTATATCACCTATTGTGCTCATTGTTAACATTGTCTCATGTTTATATTACCCTTTGTTTAATTACATATCCTTGCTCATAAATCATTGTATATCATATTGTTAGGATATTATTTGAAAATTTTTAATTTAGTATTAATATCAGATTAGATTAGCAAATACTCTATTCACCTCTCTCTAGGGTAATTTTATTTGGTATCATAGCAATTTTAAATTTGATATATTATATTTTTTTAAGTGATTTGATAGTCTTAATAAATCTTAAGTAAATTGTGATAAAAAGAGAATAGCTCATAATTTTTAAGTGAAATTGACCAGTTGATTCATTTCTAGATTTCTTATATCTCTATTTGAATCATCCATCTATTACTTTTTTATTTTTCCTCTTTATTTTTGATTTTTTTTTCTTTATTTATTTCTTGATTTTATTTTCCTCTATTTATTCATCTTTCTTTCTCCTCTCTTAATCTATTTTTATTTTATTTGCATATAGTCACAACTCACTCTTTTTATCTCTCCACAACCACTTTGATCACTCCTAATTATCACACACACAACTTAAGAACTAATTTTGATTATTTCCTACAACATCTTCCTGGTGAGATCGATATTTTTCTATAATATAACTTGATAATTATACGCTTGCGACTTAGGTGTTATTTACCCCCTATCAGCCATGGTTGTTACCTTTTTAGTGCTTGGTATTGGGGGCCATTGTGATCCCAAAGAACCGATCAAACTGACCTGAAATCTTTTTGTTCGGTTTAGTCTAAACGTTCAATTTTGGTTTAGCTTCACCTAAAATGATTAAACCGTCCCGACCGACCATTTGCTTACCACTAAATAAAGTTGGAATCAATTTAGATTGAAAATAAATTCAATTTTGTGTCAATTTGAACTGATTTGTTTCCTATCTTATAGTGAGTATTTTAGGTAGGTTTAAAGAATTTTTACTTTTTAGAATTTCTATCTTTATTAGGAGTAAGCCTTATTTTTTATGTTAGAAGAAAGATTGTAAAAAGAATGATTGTAAACATCGACATTAGATCACTTTTATCAATAAAGTTCTCTTTTAATTACTTCATAAATTCGAGGTTGTCTCTTTATGGATTCGAATATTGCACTTTATGGATTCAAAGAACATCATTGGTGGATTCCAAGATTTTTAACTTTCACGGTACATTAATTGGTATTGGAACCTTGTTTCAGATATGATTGTAGGGGACAAAGCCCATATTACCCAAAATCAGATTAAGACTCATACATATCGACTTATGTTGACAATGGAGCGTCTAAATCTAGGATGAGTTCGAGATCACACTTATGGTCGCCAAAGACGTCTTAGGACTCTATGTTTGCTTCAGAAATCATTTTCATTGCAGAATCCATTATAATCGTTTATCAATTTACAAGATTCGAAAGAATGAGCCTTTTTATAAGACTTTTCTTATACGAATGAATATAAATGAAGACTTCCTAGAAACACACGCAGGATCGTTTAACAGTCTCTGCTTGTGTGAGATCTTTGCATGTGTCGGGGACTCTTTTATCTGTGGACTGCCGAATATCATATCCAGTTGATCTCGTTTCGTAGAAGAAACAAGAATTGAAGTAAATTCTCAATGATGTGAGATAACTACTCTTCTCAAGATCACAACAACAGTATGATCTTAAGGAAACTGATGCAAGGGTTATAGATCTATCGAACTCCTCCTCCTTATGCTGAAGCACTCGCCAAGATCTCGCCTTTAGATCTGAAATTCGTGGCTCTCCTCTCATAAGGTCAGCAACTCCCCTCCAAGCTCCGAATTCCTGATTCCTCGTGTATAGGGGTCCTAGGAGTGTATTTATAGGCTTCAGGTGCTCTATTTTTAGATAAAATATCATGATTTAGCCTTATCTTCAGTTAATAATAGCTCTCCCACATTTAAGGATAGCCTCAAGGCAGTTAGGAAGGCTTCGGAACCGTCAAAACCATTCAAAAACACGTCTCGGGGCTTCATTCTGTGCGAAACAACCTTGTTTGTTTCACACATGTGTGAAACAGTTTGGGGTGTTTCGTACATGTGCGAGAAATTTTAGTGTGCGAGACAGTTCGGGGTGTCTCACACATGTGTAAGACAGTTTATACTACCTTCAGTATTTTGGCTCTATTTCTTTCATCCGATCTCAAAATGAGGTGATTCAAATTACGTTAGAAAGCTGATAAAAAGACCTACAACTTTTGTCTTTTAAGATTTTTTAGATTCGAATGCATCATGGTCAAAATTTTAGTTCTTCATACTCGTGCATCCATTTTCTTCTCAAATCATGCATTCTAAATCTTGTTGTTGCTTCATTGCTTCCTCGCTTCACGCATTCCTTTACTTCCTCCTTGGCATCAAATAATCCTCTTTGACTTAGACATTGACGTTCATCGCCTTCTCTTCGTCTCGAGCTGCGTGTGGGAACATATAAAAATTTTTGACGCCTACAAATACCCCCTCCAATGTGTTTCAGCCTCATTCTTTTATAGTGGAGATTAGAATGCTTTAGATATGTTAGGCCATGTTTTTAATCTTACATGAAAAGGGCCTGTGAATGACTTTAGTTCTTCAACTTTTTCGGCTTTCAGTCTATTCGGTATTTTGTCAAGTAGTCTAAAATACTTCTGGTGCTGCGTTTATCGCTTGACCATTATCAAAATCTTGAACTGAAACTGGTGTATTGATACCTGAATTAATTCGTGTCATTGAGTCGATGTTGAACTGATCATCTTCGTCGGGAGTTTATATCCGAATTGCATTTAAACTACGTGTGCGGGAAATAGAAATGTCCCAAGCCTGATTTTGGCGAGATTTGTTGGTCGTTGACTTCCACTGTGGCATAATCATAGTTTATACTCGTACGCAGCTGGAGTCTAGACAGTTTAAGCTCTTAAGGTGTTGGAGCGTGAAGGAGTAGTCTACACAGTTTAATCATGGGCGAAGATGAAGGAGTTGTTAAAAGCTCATTTTCTTCCTATCTATTATTATGTGTTCAATCAATATCTGAGTTCACACTCTAAGTATGATCATGGAGAGATTAAACAACCTCAATATGTCACTACATAAGACTCTAAAGTTGTGAAGAGCACTGAATAAGCAATAAAGAAAGAAGAACCACATGATAATTATATTTTTATTATATTTTTTATCCTCATTATCTATCTCATTTAAATAAATATGTTACTAATAACATATTTTATCTTAATTTACATGTTAATAATGAATTAAAGAATAAAAGCCCAAAAGAATCAAATTCTCGGATTTTTCATAATTTATTAAAGCCTAAATATGAAGATAAAAGAAGGCCCGAGAAATGTCAATGATCCATCAAGAAATAGGGTCAAGAAATAAATAAAATAAAAAATTTGTTGCAAACCAATCTGTTAGCCAACCGATTGGTCAACCGATTGGTTTGCAACAGAAACATATTTCTGGCTAAGATTTAACTCTTGATCTCCAAGCTAAATCAAAGAGTTCTTATTCATTGTTGTAGGCTATAAATAGTAGTAGATTGTGAGGGGTTTGAGTGCGAAAAATTTTGTAAAAACTTTATTTGGAAAGAATGGTTATTCTTAATTGAGATGGGCTTTTAAAATTGTAACTTTATTATAATTAATAAAAAATTCACCTCTTCATATTTTTCTTTTCTTATCTTTATTTCTTAATAAAGATGAAGATAAAGATAAAAATTTGCCTTCAAGAGGCTAGAACCCTCTTGCAATATAAGTTTTCTTTTTATCTTTTATTTTCTTGTAATATTTTTTCTTTTTCTTTTATTTTTAAGTGGCTAGAACCCTCTTATTTTAGATTTGCCTTGTAAAGTAGATTTGCTTTCATGTCTTTATTTTTGTATTATTTTCATGCATTTTTATTTTTTAGCATAGATTTATATTCTTACATAGTTTAGATTTTTCATTTCTTTTTGTAATCTAGATTTATTTTTTTATGTTCATAGTTTAGATCTTTATTTTTTTGTTCTTATTTTCTTTCTTTTAGTTAGTTTATTTTTTGTTTTTGTTTTTATTTTTTGTTCTTATTTTTCATTTCTCTAGTTTTTATTTTGTTCTTATTTTCTAAGATGTAGAACTAAATTCTTGTAGGAATTCTAGAATTGTATGCAACTAATTTAATTTCTTTTGTAATTTATAAATTATTCTCTTGTGCTTAAAATGATCATGTTTAGAATAATCAATGAGAAAACTAATTGATAGGTTATGCTTATGAATTCTAGAATTAATATCTTACTGTTGTTCTTTTCATGAATGTTAATTTTACTTGAATGATAATTTAATAGGTTATGCTTTTCTTAATTAATTTGATAGTCTATGCTTAATAAATGTAAAGTAAAATATAATAAAAAGAGAATAATTCATAATTTATAAGTAAAATTAACTAGTGGATATAATTCTAGTTTTCTTATATCTCTAATTGAATCCTCTATCGTTTACTTTCTTGATTTTTCTCTTTATTCTTGATCTTTCTTTATTTGTTTCTTGATTTTATTTTCCTCTATTTCTTCATCTTTCTTTCTCCCCTCTTAATCTACTTTTTTTGATTTACATATAATCACACCCACTCTTTTATTCTCTCCACAACCACATTATCACTCCTAATTATCACACGTGCAACTTAAGAACCAATTTTGATTATTTTCTACAACACTTTCATCGTACAATCGATATTTTTCTATACTATAACTTGATAGTTATGCGCTTGCAACTTAAATTTTATTTTTGCCTATTACCACCTTACATGTATAATGTCTTTTGTATGAGATGCACTATGATGCAGAAGACTTGTGGTGTTATTTTTAACAGTAATAATAGCGAAAATCTTATTTCTCTTTGTATGGTAAAAAATTTAGACTTGAAGATAGAGAAACACCCTCCCCCATGCAAGATCAACTGTATTCACAATAGGTGCGGATTGCTTTCATCAATCAAGAAATTATCCTTTCATATAGGAAAGTGCAAGATGTCCAACTCACTTACTTGAAAGAGATCTAGCAATAATGTGCAGAATGATAAGGTGTGTTAGGCACCTTTTTGCATTGGTCGTAGCTATGTTGATAGTGTTGCGTAATGTGGTCGAGATGTATGATTGTTGCAGTTCGATGTTAGTGCCACCCATAGGGGGAAAGATAATTTTTATATCTTTAAGAAAGATAGACATCGAGTTTCACTCATATCTCCTACGGAAAGGGAGTCATCTAAGCTATAGACTGCTGAGAAGATGAAATTGGTAGTAGACAATGAGGCTTTAGCAGAAGACTTGAAGCAATCTAAAAAAGTCTATGACTTAGCTGTAATTAAAAAACAGGAACCATGTCCCTATTGAAATTCCTCCTAAAGTGCAAACCCTCATCTTGCCTGAGATATCTGTTGATGAGAATAATAGATTAGTGAAGATGGTTATCGTGCATGATATTCCTCAAGCTATTGTAAGTGCTATTACATCTAGTGATGTTGTTCCGATAGAAGAGAGGGTAGGATAAAGAGTGAGGCGTTTGTTGATATGTGTCAGTTGCATGGTGGAGGATTCATAGTAAAGAAAGTGAAAGAATTAAGGATGGAGTATCAGGGAAATTCTTCTTGGAAAGCAAAGATTGTCAATGATTTTAATAATGTTGAGATGATGTTATCAACATTAGAATATAAGAAGCAAATTAGGAACATATTTGGTAGAGTTTTTCAAGTCAGCTACAGATCCATATGCTAACAACACATACAAATGGTGTGAGAAAGATTCATACAAAAGTTTGATTTAGAAAAAGTTTTAGCCAAAGAGGCACAAGAACAGACTGAGAAAATTAATGCAAAGTATAAGACGGATGCTGATAGATGCGAGAAAAGAAAAGTGTTTATTGAGGAAGCTACTACTCAGGCAAATATAACCTTGGGGTCGAACTTCTGACAACAAGAGGAAGTTGATGTAAGATGTTTTACGAACAAATTCATCGAGAAGAGGGATCATCATGAGCTAAACATGGATTTGCATGCATAATTGAATTACTTGCAAAGAAATGATCATATTTCTCAATCGAGAAGGTGAATTCTGATATATTATATATGTAAATCGTCTATCTCGGTAAGGAGTCAACTAGATTGTCAGATTTTTAAAATCTCAAATGCAATACCTATTTTTGTCAGAAATCCACAAATAATCAGCTTATTTTAATTTTAATGATAATCTGGGGCTAATTTATACTAGGAAATAAATTTTGAATTAATTTGTTTTCTATGTTATAGGTAGTCTTCCATGCAAGTTTGAAGAATTTTTGTTTTTTACGGTTTTTATCTTTATTAGAAGTAGACCATGTTTTTCTTAGAAGTAGACCATGTTTTTCTATTTAAGAAGAGGGATGGTAGACCTCAAAATTTTATTACGTTTATTAATAAAATTCTCTTTGATGTTACTTTATGGATTAGATATTGTCTCTTCGTGGATTCGAAAATTAAACTTTATAAATTCAAAGAATTCTCCTTGATAGATTCTGAGATTTTTAACTTTCATGCTACATTAATTTATCATTGTCATAATCATGTATACGTATTACATGATTATAGGTACTACACGATTACAGATACTGATCACACATGAGTTTATTTATGAATCTTTGATATTATAAGTGATTTGATCAATTTGTTGGTATAATGGAATATGGACATATAATATCATGGGAAAATTGCTTCTAGCCCCCAAATAATAACAACTATTCTTCCCTCACCCGAGACATTTTCAACACTCCCAAAACCCCCAAAAGCAAAGTCACAATTATCTGAGCACACAAAACACAAAACCCAAGAGTTTAAAATATGTGAAGATCATAATACTCTCTCTCTCTCTCTCTCTCTCTCTCTCTCTCTCTCTCTTATGCTATGTTACTATGAATATTTAAAAGGATTTTGGGGGGGGGGATTCTAATTCCTCCAAATTACAAAAAGTAATATTATGGTTGTGATCTTGTAAGCCGGTGATAGACCGAAGTACGGTGTTCCATTTAAGATGAAGAAGATGATGGATCAATGCGATATGGGAATGATTCCAGCAGTCGTCGTTCCGAAGAAAAAGCGAGAACTCCCAATCAACTTCCCGGTGTAACCCCCCCCAGCCATACTTAATCGTTGCCTTTATTTTTTTTTTTTTTACATATTGTTGTAATTTTTTAAATCGATGACTTGAAATTAAAGCAGTCTTTAAATTTACATATTGTTGTTATTTTACTATAATGAGTTTATTGTTAAGGTTATGAATTGGTTATGAAGGAATGTTACGAGTTGGTTGTCAAGATTACTAATTGGTTGTCAATGTTACAAGTTGATTGTGAAGGATATGATTTGGTTGTCAATGTTACGAATTGGTTGTTAAAGTTATGAGTTCGTTGTGAAGGTTAGGCGTTGGTTGTGAAGGTTACGCGTTGGTTGTGAATGTTATGAGTTTGTTGTGAAGGTTACGAGTTGGTTGTGAACCTCGATAATGAGTTGATTGTGACTGTTGTTAACTAACCTTCACAACCAACTCATTAACGAGATTCACAACTAACTCGTAAACTTCAAAATCAACTCGTAACCTTCCTTCACAACCAACTGATAACCTTAACAACAAACTCATTATAGTAAAATAACAACAATATATAAATTTACAGACTCTACTTTAATCTTAAGTCATCGATTTTAAAAAATTATAACAATATGTAAAATAACAAAAAATATAGCACTCAGATTCAGTACAAGTTAAAAAGGGGAAAATTTATACGGGGAGTAGCCGGAGTTCCCGCTGTTAGACCCTAGAGGGGGGTGTGATTAGGGTCTTATGCTAATCTAATCCGATTTTATGCCAATTAAAAGTAATTAATAAGTTATCCTAGCAAGTATAAAATACAATAAGATAAATGAGCTAGGATAAGTAATATGAACAAATGAATATATCCTAGCAATGAGATATTATAATTATATGAGCAAGGATATATAAATCACACAAGGGGAAACAAACTAACACAAGGGTGAAATAAACAATCTACCAAAGTGATAGGGCAATATGAAGTGCAATAAACAAAGGCAATATAAGATATAAATATAAGAATAAGAACGCCAATGCAATCATAAACAAAACGATATGATTACGGAGTTCGGTCTAACCACATGACCTACATCTCCACTCCTCACCTCGAGGAGATCTCCACTATCACAACCGGGTTTTTTACGCTCATCCGAATAACGTTTACACCTCACAATGTCGGTTTTCAACGCTCACCGATCAACATCCATACCTCACACTCGGTTTTCTAGTTCACCCGAAAACTTCACAATTCACACTCTCACAATAACGGTTTTTAACGCTCACCGATCAACGTCTACACCTCACACTTGGTTTTCTAGCTCACCGAAAACTTTACAACACTAACAAAAAACAACAAATGATTTATTCTCTAATACAATGCGAGAACTCAATTAAGCACAACTCAATGTTATAATCTCTCACAATCCCAATATACTATGTATGTAAATACTAAAAGCTCAATGTGGGTGTGTGTAACAATGAGATAATATAATCAAATCTAAACTCAATATAAAAACTAGCTTTAAAGAATGATAATCAAATAACTAAGCAAATGTAAAGCTAGATAAGAGTTTAGAAAACTTCTCAATAGATCAAGAGGTGGAGGGAGAATAGTTGGAAGCTCAAACTTCAATAGATGATCTCCTCAAGCTCTTGTGGAATTGATTTCAAAAACTCAACTCTCAAATGCTTAAAAGCTTCTTAAACAAACTTAAATAACACTTAAACCCTTGTTTAAACTCTTATTTAAAAAACTTCTTAGATTGCTTATGAGAACTGAGATCAATGGGGTATTTATAGCCTCCCAAAACCTCAGCCAAAAGCCCAAAGAAATTACAAATAAAACCAACATCCGGAGAATTGGAATCAAAATTTGTAAAAAGAGTCGTTGGCATACGGCGGTCGATCCGTGAAAAACTTCGCGTCACGTGCAGCCACGTTTCGAGGCCAAAGAATCCAGAACTTTGACCAGGTCGACGGCGATCGAGCCGTAGAATTTCGAGCTGACGTCGATCGTGCAACGGTCGATCGTGACGTCGCCGAGAAATCTGTCGATGCTCCGCAGGAAAATCAAGACGCGGTTCAACCGTGCGTCACGTAAACCTGAGACATATGAAAAACAGTTTGGAATTGATTTTCTGATTTTAAACCCTGTTAAATATCAAATAAATTCAAAAAATATAAAAATTTGAAAATGATTGTAGATTTATAAAACATGCACAGAAACTGTTTTTTAAAAAGGACCCCAAATAAATATTATATTAGTAAAATATCCAAAAACAGGTAAAAAATATGATACATATGATTTTGATATTTTTAGCGTTAACATGTTTGAAATAAAGTATCCCATCATATTGACTTAAAAGATGAGATATAACCTATGTTATGAGTACATCCAACAATAACATTTCCACGAAATTACTATATGAATATGACATATGGCTTGATATTAATTATTTTGTTTCATAGTCTGTGAATTAACCAACAACTTATCCACATAAAAACAAACATGTATGAATATAAATATTTATTTATATGCTTGTAAAAACTTTGTTTATGGATAAACCAAAATCCAAAATGTGTACATATATATATAATTATATATATACATAGAAACCAATTAAATGTGTGTGTATATGATATTGAGCTTAAAGTACTTAACACACATAATATAAACTCCTAAATTAAATTACCCAAGCTTGTGATCTTCAACGAAGTTCTGTCTTGGTACACTCGCGTATGAAGCTTGAACTTGAATCTTTAACTTGAATTGCAAGGATTCAACCATTATTCCACCAATCTCCATTTGATATGATCGTTATGGCGCAATCAATCCAACCTCCAACTCGTTGTTTGCCTAGAATAAATACGAAAATATAAACACTAGACAAACAACATTAGAAGTAAATTGTTTGTTAAACATCATCAAAACAAGAAGGCCAACACCCGCCTTTTTCTTCGGAATAGTGATGCTGAATCCATCGTAACTTGTCATCACCGTCTTCAAGATCGTAATTTTTTTACCTCATGAACAAACGCTGGGAAAGTTCCATCCCCGATGTCGACGTTGTTGAAAATTTTTGGAGGGAATTAGAATTTTTTTCTCCAAAACCCATTTCAAATCATCACAGTGACATCATGAAGAGAGAGAGAGAGAGAGAGAGAGAGAGAGAGAGAGAGAGAGAGAGAGAGTATTATGGTATTCATATGTTTTAAACTCTTGGGTTTTGTATTTTGGGGCTCAGAGAATTGTAGTTTTGCTTTTGGGGGTTTTGAGAGTGTTGAAAAAGTCTTGGATAGGGGAAGAATAGTTGTTATTTTGGGGGCTAGAAGCAATTTTCTCTAATATCATTTTTCTTCATGGCATCTAGTCATGTCATTGCTAATATCCTATACTTATTTAGGAGGGAACATAAATTCATTTGTTTTACTTTTTCCTTCTAATTTATGCTCAATTGACCTAATGTAGGCTCTAATTCAAGATTTAAGCACAAGTTAACATCAGATAACTTTCTTGACGCGCGCGCGCGGCGCGAGAGAGAGAGAGAGAGAGAGAGAGAGGGGGGGGGGGGGAAGGCCCACCACTTCACCTGTACATCAATTATTTCTCATTTGAATTGTGATGCGAATCCTATAAAGATGAGCAAATCATGGCAAAAAGATGGAAGCGAGAAAGAAACCTTCAGGGCAACCTTTTCCTAAACCCTTAATCTCGCATCATATTTGTCTACACGTGTTTTCAGTTCCTTGAACATTATTGGTGGAGTCATTAGAGAATAAATTAGTGGCATGTTCATCATGACCATTATTCTTCAAACTATTGAAAAGATATATCATCGCTATCATACATCATTTATAGAAATAATTGTGTGAAAAAAATCAATTGACTTTGTCATCTATTTCTTTCAACTTTTTTCACATTTGATATCATTTTTGTGACCTAATAATCTCCTATAGACATGCCACCAAGCAAGGCCTACTTCACTTCTATAATGGCAATATTGAGTCAATTCCTAATTTCTTTTTTTTGGGGTTTTTTTTTTTGGTGGTGGTGGTGGTGGTTTGGGGGTGGGGTGGGGTGCAACGGACAAAGCAAGATCAACATGATTTGCAATTTACCATTTTTCACAATTATCTACATCTTAGTCATATAATATCTTATAATCCATCTCATCTATTTTATTTATTTTTATTTGCAATATATCTAAGACATGACATAGGAATGAAGATTCCATATTTTCAAAGTCTAATCCAAAGACAAAGCTTAGTGACATGAAATATAAAATAAAATCCTAGGCAAAAGGCATACCATTGTCAATCGTAATCAACAACTTGGGAAAAGTCCAAGGAAGAGATATGCCATATAAGCAAATGCCTAAGGCTAAGGAAGTGGTCTAAATTCTACGATAGAGTTGTATTTGTATGGGAATAAAAGGTAGTGGAGAAAGGAATCCAATGAATCCCTAGTGTTCTCCTCAGCCTTTGCTTTTGTCTGTAAGGCTGCGCATCTTCTGACATGGATCCTGCCATCATCTCATCTTCACAAAATGAAAATAAAAACTCTTCGAATATAAACACTATATAATACTTATAATCATGTCATTTGGTCAACATATTCGACATAATTAGCACTTAGTTATGTTTAAACTGAGATTAAAAAAATAATATGATGACGGCTCGTTAGGCCTGTCAATTAGTAGACCACTTGTTCTACACAACACCATTTTGTCTCTTTGAAGTTTGTGTTATAAATTGAAAGGTATATGTCTTTATATAAAGATACCAAGTACTCTAACTTATATCGTATTTAGTAACATACCTTTGATTTCCAAATGAATGGATTATGTTACACGACATGTTCATAGATGTAAATTAGAGGGTCTCTCATTATCATAGCCTATACTGATGTTTATAGTTTGTTAAGAGGTTGTTAACTTGCTCTATTTGTAATGTATGTGGGTTCAATGCCAAAAGCAAACATATTATTTCAAAGGATTTGGTATCAACAATAGGAAATTTATAGAGGGCAAGGAACTAACACACACGCACACACATTTGACCGCTCACTTCTTGTTCAGGAATAGTTGAAAAATATAACATTGTTATGGACTTAGATTAAACATGCCACGGTTACAATCTTATAATAAAATTCTTTAGGACTTGTTTCCGTACAAGGGTAAAGGTTAAATTTTGTTATGGTAAGTTTTTTCCTAACTTTAACCATGTTTGTTATCATATTAAAATTTCATCAAGGTTAAAACTTTAACCGCATGTATGATAAACTCTATCCAAGTTAAGGGGTAGACGGGAAGGTCCGGTAGGATAAGTGGGTGGTGTCAGTTTTTTTTTTTTTTTTTTTTTTTTTTTTTTTTTTCCGGTATGTTTGGGCGGTGTTGGGGGAGGGTGGCCTGGGTGGGGGGATTATGGATTATACTTCAAAACTTACTAAAACCCCTAAGACGGGTTATTCAATGGTGTAAATTTAGGGATAATAGGATAATTTTTGGAACAACACTTTTTTATGTTATTCATTGGGGTAATTGGTGTTGGATTCAACTTCATGGTGTTATTGGTTTGTTGGGATAACTGTGGGGCAAATACACCACTTCCCCTAAAATTACACCAACTATATAAAGAGTTTTCAGCCCTCACCTCCAAAATTACCCCATATCGCTTCCCGAAACAAGAGGGGGAAAAAATTACCCATGATCGTCATTCTCGAGCTCGATCGCCCGCTCCGCCGTCGTCGTTCTCGAGCTCGATTGTCCGCTCCATGGTCGTTCTCGAGCTCGATCGCTCGCTCCGACGCCGTTCTCGAACTCTAGTCGGACCCACCGTCGCCCCCTCAACGGGTTTTCATCATCTGCCCTTTCTCGTTTTCCCCCAATCCCCGAACCCTAGCTAGGGTTTCCTCGCCCTATTTTCTCCGGCGATCTCAAGGCAGCGTCACCGCCGTCGTGGATTTTGCAAAAAAGGTGACGTTTTTAGTTTATATTTTATGCATATTTACATCTAAATATAGGGGGGAAATCCTTTTTCTCGGAATTTTTGCATTGTCTATCAGATTAGTTGTTGTAGCTTTGTTGAGAGGTTATGCAAAAAAAAAGTGATGTTTTAGTCTGAAAATTTGCATCTTTACATCTGTCAAATTTGTTATGTTGTTGAGAGATTATTACGAAGTATAGCTCAGGACACTATTTGGAATCTCTTGAGACTAAAAGCAGCTAGAGGAAGGATTGAGGAGGCTTGTGAGGTTGTAAGAAAAATGCCCATCAAACCAAGCTTGAGGATTTTGAGCTCATTAATTTCGGGTTGCAGAGTTTGGGTTGCAGGAGATAAGGAGAGTGATAAGGGAGAGGGGATTGAGGAAGAATTTGGGTTGCAGCATGATGTAGGATGCTTAACAAAAAATTTAATGAAGGATTCGGACATTAACGAGCTAAATACAGATTTATACTTTCGCAAAAAAACAATCATATTTTTCAATCCGGAAGGCAGATTCTGACATATTATATATGTAAATCACCTATCTCGACGAGACGGAGCCAACCAGGTTGTCAGATTTTTACAATCTCACCAGTTATGCCTAGTTTTGACAGAAATCCGAAAATAATCAGCTTTTAATTTTTTTAGTAGTAAACTTGGAGTCTATTTAGATTAGAAAATAAATTCAATTTTAGAGTCAATTTAGATTAGGAAACAAAATTAATTTTGATTCATGATTTGTTTCCTCTATTATATAGAGTCTTTTTTTAGGATAGAATTTGATACTTTCTATTTTTTTTGTAATTCTAGTATTACTAGGAGTCTTATTTGATATTTTCTATTTTTATAATTCTAGTCTTATTAGGAGTCTTATTTGATACTTTTTATTTTTATAATTCTAGTCTTACTAGGAGTCTTATTTGTTTTATATTTAAGAAGAGTCATGTAACCTCAAAGGAGAATAACTTTTCATCAATAAAATTTCTCTTTTCAATATTTTCTTCATGAATTTGAAGTTCTTCATGGATTCGAAGATCGTTCTTGATGGATTCAGAGAACACCCTTAGTGGATTCCGAGGTTACAACTTCTGCGATGCGTCAATTGGTATCAGAGCCTTGTTCCTCTGATCCAAGGGCAGGTGATGAAGCCCATATCTCTCGAACTGAGTTCGACGTGCTAAAGGCCGATGTCAATCAGATGAAGACTATCATGGAGCGACTAGCTGCAATAGTAGAGTGTCTGAACACGGCAGGAGTTCAAAACCGTGTTGATGGTCGCCAACGACGTGATCCGACTCCACATGATGAATTCAACATCGACAATGATCCTAAGCAAGACATTGGAGTTGAAAAGAGTAGTAAAGAAGCAATAAAGAAAGAAGAACCATCTCCGGAGCATAATATATTTCGCACGAGATGTACCGTGATGCAAAAAATTTGTAATGTTATAATTGATAATCACAGCAGCAAAAATCTTATCTCTCGGCGTATGGTGGAGAAGTTAGGACTGAAGACAGAGAAACACCCACCTCTCTACATGATCTACTGGATTAGCATGGACAACATTGTGCAGAACAGTGAGAAGTGTCGGGTACGTTTTTCCATTGGCCGAACTTATATTGATGAGGTTTTGTGCGAAGTGGTCGAGATGGATACTTGTCATATGATTTTAGGTGGGCCATGGCAATTCAATAATGGAGCTACCCATAGGAGTAGAGACAATGTTTATATCTTCAAGAAAGATGGACGACGAATTGTGCTCAAGCCTCTTACACAAAAGGAGCCATCTAAGATAAAGACTATTGAGAAGAATGAACTCTTGGTGACAAACAACGATGCTTTAACAGAAAACTTGAAGCAAATCTGAAGAGGTCTGTGACTTGGTTGTAACTGGAAAAAAAAACCTGCCTCTACCGAAATTCCTCCTAAGGTGCAAACACTCGATATGCATGAAATGCATGATGGTGATATGATAGTGAAGATGGATGATATGCATGATATTCTTAAAGTGGTTGAGAATGATATTCAACATATTAATGTTCTCCTGATAGAGGAGAATGATAAAATAGAGAGTGATGCAATTGATGGTATGTGTGAATTGCTTGGTGGAGGGCTAGAGACAAAGGAGATGAAAGAATTGTGTATGTATGACGCGAGATTCTCTTCTCTAGAAGCAAAGATTGTTAATAATTTCAAGGTGATGATACTTTCAGCACTAGAATATGAGAAGCAACATGAAACATATTTTGAGGAGTTTTTCAAGTCAATTGCAGATCCACATGCTGTCAGACACGTAACCATGGTATGTGAAAGATTTATTCAAGAATTTGAGTCAGAAGAAGTCCTAGCTGAAGAGGCAAAACAACAGATGAAGAAAATCAATGATAAGTACAAGGCAGATGCTGATCGTTGTAAGAAAAGTAAATTATCTATCAATGAAGCTACTATTCTACCAAATATAATCTCGGGGTCGAGCTTCTTTCAACAAGGGGAGACTGATTTAGGATGTTTAACAAAAAAATTAATGGAGGATTTGGACATTCACGAGCTAAATACAGATTTATACTTTCGTAAAGAAACAATCATATTTTTCAATCCGGAAGGCGGATTCCGACATATTATATATGTAAATCGCCTATTTCGACGAGACGGAGTCAACCAGATTGTCAGATTTTTACAATCTCACCAGTTATGCCCAGTTTTGATAGAAATCCGAAAATAAGCAGCTTTTAATTTTTTTTAGTAGTAACTTGGAGTCTATATAGATTAGGAAATAAATTCAATTTTAGAGTCAAATTAGATTAGGAAACAAAATCAATTTTGATTTATGATTTGTTTCCTCTATTATAAGGAGTCTTTTTTTAGGGTAGAATTTGATACTTTCTATTTTTTTATAATTCTAGTATTACTAGGAGTCTTATTTGATATTTTCTATTTTTATAATTCTAGTCTTATTAGGAGTCTTATTTGATACTTTCTATTTTTGTAATTCTAGTCTTACTAGGAGTTTTATTTGTTTTTCTATTTAAGAAGAGTCATGTAACCTCAAAGGAGAATAACTTTTCATCAATAAAATTTCTCTTTTCAATATTTTCTTCGTGGATTCGAAGATCGTTCTTTGTGGATTCAGAGAACACCATTGGTGGATTCTGAGATTACAACTTCCACGCTGCGTCACAGTAGGATTTAGATGCTTGTTTTAATTTAGATATCACGGAGCAAACTTGCACAGCTTTCTAGTTGATTGTGGTTACCCAAATAGGCTACAATTCTTGGCTCCTTATCGGGGTACGAGGTACCACCTTAAAGAGTTTGGCCCAGCTAACAACCGTCAGCAACCACGCAATGCTCATGAGTTATTCAACCATCAACATGCATCTCTTAGAAATTGTATTGAACGTACTTTTGGCTTTTTCAAGTCTAGGTTTACTACTTTTAAGTCTCAACCTCCAGGTTTTCCATATGAGACTCAAAAAAGTATGATCTGGGCATGTATCGGTCTGCATAATTTTCTGAAGATGGAGAACTCTAACGATGACTTTAAAGTTTCTGATCTTCCTCCAAAGGCACCACGCAATGTTGCTCCGGTTGATGTTGATTATGATAAGGACGATGACCTACAAACTCAACAAGCACAGCGGACAGCTGCATCACGTTGGAGAGAACAAATGGCAAACACAATGTGGGAGGATGGGACAAACATAGCCCAAAAAGTTTAGAGCAAAGTTATATGTCGGTAGATTATATTTGTAATAATTAAGATTCAAGTTACTGACTAAGACTTTATTTGTAATAATTGAGACTTCATCATCATCATTGTAATAAATGTAGGAATGATTAAATAATTATTGTAATTAAAAAATTAATTAATATAGCCTAATATTTAAAATAAACTTCAAAATATTCAAAGATTGATTATTATTAATATTATTATATTATTTTTAATATTTTATATTAAAATAATCTTAAGCATAATATTATTATATATTATTGTTATTTATTTAATTATTTGATGTAATATTAAGTTAAACTTGAACTTAATTGATCTATAAATATCATATTATAAAAAGATGTCATATCAATTGTCCCACTCATTATCCCATTTTACCCCAATTTATCCCACTCAAATTATCCCGTTGGGTAAAATTATCCCATTGGAACAATTTAACCCAATTTGCCCCAAATTATCCCAACCCACTTAAATAAGAAATTACAAACAATCTCTGAACAATGACAAAACTATAACAACCTCAAAAATTCAAAAATTATAAAAACACTCTAAAAGTTTCAAAAGTTACAAATAACACTAAATATTTCACACCTTACATGCAGCGTGCTGAAAATTTTTCAAATTTGTAGAGAACAGCCTAACATCTTGCAAATTACAAAAAAAACCCTCGAAAATCAATTTAAAAACAAACTAAACTTTTTAAATCTAAATTTTGAATTTTTATTATCATATTAGAAAAAGAAAAATATTCTTTTACTGTACAAAACAAATGGGCAATTAATGCCTACCTTTTGAGCCTTCTGAGATATTAATTGAGCTAGTTTGATACATTGATTTTTGTAAGCAAAAAGGATTTGATACATTGATTTTGCGAACAACTTATCTGGCCTCAATTTTATAAATAATTGATATAATGAAAATACATATCTAATCTATACATTTTCATATGCAAAAATCACATGATACCCAAATCAAAATATAAACTACCGATCATCTCACCTGTGCATTAAATCACGGTAAGAATCTTAGTTCACCATATAATTGCATCATCATAAAATAAAAAAATTAGATGGTGAGATATGATTTTTGTTATGAAGTAGCATGATATATAAGATATATAATTGACACCATCATTTTATTTTTATCTCACATGGACTAAGTACATAAAAATTTGTATGGCTTAGATTTTTCTAATTGTCTTGCAAAATGGATAACTCTTCAAATGGACGTAAAATATATACATCAAACTAGTTTGATCCCTAAATATGCTTTGTTGGAAAGGAAATTGTTGCTAGAGAAGGGGTTGTTGTCCAAGTTCATAAATTTCAATTAAGTAATTAATGACGTAAGAGACTTAGTCATGGCTATATAAGCCTAGGTAGAGAGAGTTTGGTAAAACTAAATTGACCTCCTTTGATGATGATCAAGTCATAATTCTTGAGAAGATTCTGATAAAGATTAGGTTTAGCTTTGGTGGTCTCTCCTTTCACAATTGGCATGTCCCCATCAGAGTCAGGAACAAAGAAGGACAGGGTAAAAAAGAACAAATTGTATCCCACCTCCATGATTCTAGTGTTGGCCTAGGCTTAGGATATTTTGACATAAATTGCAAGAAAAGTTCTTTTTTTAATGTGGGCTGGTAATTTGTGGGAGTTGAACCATTCGTCGCTTCAGTTTGAAAGTTTATGGCCCGTGTGTAGCGGTTGCTCATGTTCAAAGCAATCGCTGTCCGCGTATATTTGTTGTTGCTGAGAACCCTCCCAGATTAATTTTTTTGACTCTTTGTCTTTGCCCCTCGACTAGTCACTAATTCACCCAGAGATAATATCGGCCAAAATTTCACCAACGATAAAAGGATCAAATATTAATCAAGAAGGTGGTGATCTATCTGTAACAATGAAACTATAGCCGTAGTTATTAAAGGGGTGTTTGGTAGTGTTGATGTACTAGTGGTCACATAGTCAATTGCATTCAGGATTGGATGAGGTTATTGAGGATTGATGATGGGCCGCTTTCTTCCCTGGTTTTATGTCTGTTTCTTGAGTTAGGTATCTGAGGAATCTGCACATGTAGAAATCCGTGAGATGGCGGGGATTGGTTCCCCCGTTGTACCTCCAACGATCAAGTTAGTTGATGAATTTGAGTGTGGTCTAGAAAGAACTATCTCTTCTTGTCATTGAGCAATGCATGCCTTAAAGGATTAAATCTTGGAACCTCCTTCATGTTAGAATAGTACATGTATTTATACCCAGTGCATAAAGAGTAGATTAGTCACTTCGGCCGAGCATAGAAGGGCGGTGACGAAGTGTGGGCTAGCAGCTGAGTCAGCCTCTGCTTTACAGGTATCGACTGGTGATTGGAGGGAGGGTCTTCTCAGCATTAAATGAGAAGTGAGCGGGAGTATGGCGGTGGCCCACGTGGTCCGATGAGTCATAAAGACGGTTGGCGTTAGAGGCATGATGATGTCTGCTAAGCATTAAATGCGATGTGGACATGTTGTCAGCGGGGATAAGCTCGAAGCATAAGTTATCCTTTAGCTTTGCCGAGGAGTAACGTCTTTCAAGTCGTCCTCGTGAGGCGTTAGTCGAATGGTCGAGTGGACTCCTGGTGAATCGTCTTCGACAAAAGGGTCGACTAGTATCTCTTTTCGAGTCAACATGAAGGAATATCGACTCGTTCAGTTGGCTAAGTCGGACTCTCTTATTGGGCTTGGGCCATCAATTTGATTGGGGCATTGATTGAGAAAGTACATCGGTCCATTCATTTATCAATGAGTTGTATTTCGGCGAGTGGGAACACCATGACAGGCAGTTTAAAAGTGAATTGAAATATGTAAGGTTTTTTTAAGTGAAATACCATATTTGATTAAAAAAATTATTATTGAAAGTAAAATATGAAGATGATGTGATAAAATAGGATTAATTAGTAAGTATAGTTAAAATCATTTAATTAAGATATGTTTCCAGTTTTTGTCACTTTCATATGAGTTTACAACTTTTTAAGGGGAAGCAAAAATTGCATTTAAGTCATATATGTCAACTTTCTTGTATTTTATTTTTATGAGCACTTGCATACAAATGAACACATAAAAAGTTAAAAGAAAGTTGTTTTCCCACTTTCATCTTTCACTTGCATGTAGCGGGTGTTTGTTTGCATACAAGTGAAAGATAAAAGTGAGTAAGTAGCTCCCTCTTAAGAGTTTAGATGTTTGTTTGTATGTAAATGGTCATGAAAGTGAAATATAAAAAAATTATCACATAGGATTTAATACAATTTTCACTTTACCTAAAAAGTAGTGAAGTTACATGAAAGTGACAAAATTGATAATCGATTTTAATTAAATAATGTTAAATATTTACTAATTAATCATATTTCGCCACATCATCTTTGCATTATACTTTCAACAATAATTTTGTTTATTCAAACAGACACTGTATTTCACTTATATGCTAACATGGATGTGAAAGTCACTTGCAAAAAAAATACATATTTTCAATTTTTTTCAAACTGCCAAACACCCTCGTAAGCAAAGGAAAACAGTGTACCCAAAGGGGGTTTGTATTCAATTTTAACCTGATAATCTGTGACGCCCATGTTTTCACACATGACTGCAGTCCAATGTGAACCCAAAAATGTCAAACATGTCATGCACCCAACACTGTACATAAACATGTTTCACTATCATAATTACTATCACTGTAGCAGATAATAAAGTAGTGAGGATACAAGCAGATATAATAAAAATTAAATATAATGAACAATGTAAAGGAGAGATATCTAATAGTATCAATTATTATGTTCCAACAGAAGAAAAGAAAAAGAATACATCTGGTAATATGACATAAGAACAATAAGTTTCTAATACATCAAAATCAATTGAATAGTACATAGGCACTCAGCCTTTAAAAATGGAATACATCTCTAAAATAAACTAAAGTCATAACTAAACCACTATGGAGCACTAACTGGCTATCTATGGAAGACGACGACTAGGCTAAATCTCCACCAACTTGCAACTCTTCGGAACTCTGACCCGCTGCATGAAAAGAGAGAAAAATAAAAATAAAGCAGCAACAACGTCAGAGCGCTTTAGCGAGAACATTTATGTCCGTCCCTAGGGGAAAAGCTAACGCATATAACGGAGCCTCTGCCTATAATATGCATAATCTACCTATATAATTTATCCTGTACTAAGAGGAGTTAAGATTTAGAAACCCACAGCACGAGATGAGTACGTCGAGTGAAATAATCCAAACAAGGAAACCCTCATATATATACCATGTATCTCAAATTATGGATTTCTAAATATCAATTACCGCTTAGTTCAGGATAGATGTTTTATATATTTATATGTACTGCGTCCAACATTTTGGCATTTGTGTGTGACGGCATATACTTTTTGATGAGGATTACACAGGATTGTGTAATTGCTCCCGTGCCACCTACCCGAGGGTAGCGTGAGATATTGTAATATGACATGTACGACATGTTCTAGATGAAGTTTTGGCAATGTATTGTTTTATTGATTTTGTATAGTATCTTGGGAGTAAATATTTAGTGATCCACAATTTGAGATACATGGTATAGATATGAGAGTTTTCTTATTTGGATTATTTCGCATAACGTACTCATCTCGTGTTGTGGGTTTCTAAATCTTAACTCCTCTTAGTACATGATAAATGATATAGGTAGATTATGCATATTGTAGGTAGAGCCTCCGTTATATGCGTTAGTCCTTCCTCTGGGGGCGGATGGAGATATTATTGATAAAGCGCTCTGGCGCTGTTGCTGTTTTCTTTCTATTTTTCTCTCTTTTTAGGCAACGGGTCAGAGTTCCGGAGAGTCACAAGTTGACGGAGATTTAGCCTAGTCGTCGTCTTCCATAGATAGCCAGTTAGTGCTCCACAGTCGTTTAGTTGCGACTTTAGTTTATTTTAGAGATGTATTCCATTTTTAAAGGCTGAGTGCCTATGTACTATTCAATTGACTTTGATGTATTAGAAACTTATTGTTCTTATGTCAAATTATCAGATGTATTCTTTTTCTTTTCTTTTGTTGGAACATAATAATTGATATTGTTGGATATCTCTCCTCTACATTATGTTACTTGTATTTCATCTTTATTATATCTGCTCGTACCCTCACTATTTTATTATCTGCTAGAGTGATAGTAACTGTGACAGTGAAACATGTTTATGTACAATTTTTGGTGCATAGCAGGTTTGACATCTCTGGGTTCACCTTAGACTGCAGCCATGTGTGAAAACATGGACGTCACACAATCTAACAATTTTATGTACTCTAATCCCTTTTGGTAGAGGGTCGATACTATACATGGACACCCTAACCACAGCAATTAACTCGTCCTGTACTTGGGTTTCAAATGATTGACGAGATAAATTAGCCTATACTTAACAATTGGATCGGATTGTGTTAGCGGGTTAGGTTAAAAACACCTTTTGCTTTATGCGCTAAGAAAGACGCAACAAAACTTAATCTACTTATATGCAACACGTAAGATGGTACTGTCCCTTGTTAACGTCAACAAGCACCACACGCAACAAAAACTAAACAAATCATAAACGGAAGAAAAGAAGTTCTTGGGATTAGGAATCATGAAACAAGCCAACCAAGCAAATGAAGCCACTAGAACGAAAAAGCTCACTTCTTAATGGAAAAGAAATTCCCTAATCCCGCTCTCTGTCCACTCGACACTCAGTTAGCCTTAAAAAAAGAGCTTAAAGAGCATCCAAATCTTAGCCAACATCTTATAGTGTAGTTCTTTTCATTAAAAGGTGAGATACCTCTATAATTATATGCCTTGTATTAAGGAAAGGCAAGTTAGCTTTACTCTTAACCTTGTAGATTAGTGTTTAATGAAGGAAGAGATTACTTATTTTATGGTTAAGCCTAAGATCATGGCAGCTAGTCTCCTTGATCGTTCAATTAAGCATATTATCTGGCACCATTATAGGGTTGCAATTTTTATATATATGATTTATTTTTCTTTTGTGTACTACTACTAGAGTTATAAATTAACACTTGATGTCATGAAGATGAGTCCTCTTCAACTAAATCTATTGGACACTTTTCTCCTAAAACAATTACAACAACTTAAATCTAAAATATCTCGCAACTTAATTATATCATGACTTGTTCATGTACCACCCAAATTTACTCTATTTATATATCTTTCTCCCTATCCGAATATTTGCTAATTTATCCTTACATTCTCTTAGAATGATTTAGTGCAAGCCAAACAATATCGTGAATATAAACTTTTTTTTATTGGCAATTGGAAAATAAACGAACGGAAAGTGGAACAAAATTGGAAATTGACCATACTTTTCACTTTTTTCTTGTTTGGCACATGGAAACATGAGTGGAAAATAATTAGAAAGTGAAAGTTGTCATGTTAACTTTTTATCCCTTTTCACTTTCTCTAAAATATAGAGAAAATGGATGGAAAATGAAGGGATTCTGCTTTCAAATTGATTATCTTTATTTTAATTATTTTTTCTCCTTAAATAAACCCCCTCGGGACTCAGTGTCGCGCATTTCTCCAAGCAAATTATCTGTATATATGAGACATTATTGTAGCATCCACTTTTCAATCATTAGGTCAAATAATATCACTAGTTTCCGTCCAAACACACCTTTTGAAATAATTTTTTTTTTGTAAATAAAATTTTTGAAAAGTTTTGTAGGCCATGTGAGAAACTAATCAACTACATAACATTGGAAACTGTTTATATCTAACAGTTTATTTGTTGGATTGGGTGATATTATGAGAAGATTTCATTAATCTCCTCTGATGACTGATAAATTAGAAGAAGCGGATTTCTACATAAGTAATAAACGTTTCAGGCTTCAGAGGATATTTCCTCTGGCGTGCACTCCGACGCTCAAAACAGTGACTAATAAACTCAGTATGAAGAGAAAATGTAGAATTAAACTTAGGATTGAGATACTTAAAACGCTAGAACGGTGAAAATAGCATCTATTTTAGGAGAGTGTGGGGGAAAGTTGGTAATTCGATCTCGCTAGCTAAGTTGACATTTTTCTTCCGTTTTACACATGTCGACAATCGGTTGGGCGAGCATGAGGGTCGCAGTGGCAGGTATCTCGTTTAATGTGATAACGACAGGGCAGCGGAGTGTGGGCAACGTCCGGGAAGTTATTATAACATTTTGTAGTTTATTTAATGCGAGGGGGATGGTGGAGTTATGGGTGTTATCCGATGGGTCATCATAATGCTTGGTCCTGCATTTGATGCGAGCAGTGTTGATGGCGCAGTCGAACACTCTCTTCCTTGCCTCGAGACTAATAATCTCTAGTGTAGTCCAATCTTAAGACTCCTTTCGACTCAGACTTAAACTATGGGAGGGGTTGGCTTGCTTGGTCGGGTAGTATCTATATTTCATTCGTGTTTTTTGGTCATAAGATCCGACCATTCAATTGACATGTTGACAATTCTTAAGGTACCGTTTGGCAAATGGTGAAGTGAGGGGTTAAGGAGACTTAACCCCTTCTTAACTGCCAAACACAAAAAATCTATATAATGGTTAAAGTGAGTTAACCCTCCATAATTTGCTAAACATAAAAAATATAGAATGGTTAAGCTAACCCCTCTAGAGGGATTAAAATAAGTTAACCCCTCAAAATAAGGGGTTTACTAATACTTCTATTTAGAAGGATTAAGAGTTAATACTTCTAATTGTAAATAAAATAGTCAAAATTATTGTTATTCCCAAATACTAAATCTGATCACAATGGCTAAAATAAAAATTATTTAACGGGTTAATAATTTAGTCCTTCTGATTATCAAATGGGCTAAGTATACTAATTCTTCTCTTTAACTCCTCTTTCTTAACCATTTGTCAAACGGGGAAGGTTTATCAAACTTGTAATTCTTAGGATGCAACATAAATCTATCGAGCTCTTTTAAATATGTGGTGTAGAAATTTAATTTCTCATTCTTTTGACTTTTCCTGAACTATGTGTGTTTCTTTATGATTTTTTAAAAATAATATAGTCAATGGATTCGCTTGCAATGGTTACCGTATGTTTATATATCACTTTGTCTATCCTAAAGAGAGTGTTTAAAAATATATAATTTCACTATTTAATTTCCATATATAACAAATATATAAAGGGTAAATTAATAAAGTGGTTATCACATCATCTACGAACTTCTAACATTTTTCACTTTTAGGTGTTAAGCAAGATTTGTCAATAGAAAATGTTATGATGTTCTTAGTGTTAGGATATGTGAAGCCTAACTATCAGACATGCCCTATACTTCAGAAGAGAGGAGGAACAAAGCTGGAACAGGAGGAACATGATCAACGACGACGAAGTTCAAGCAAAACGACGAAGAAGAGTTTTTTACAGCTTTGCGGTCGACCGGCCATGGCGCGGCGGTCGACTGCCTATGTGCACAGCTGGGTGCACAGGCCAAGAGCTCATCGCGGTCGACCGCACGTGGCGCTGCGGTCGACCGCTCAAAGTCCAGAGAGCAAGCCAGAGTTTTGTCTTCGTCGCGGTCGACCGAGCATGTCGCTGCGGTCGACCGGCAAAAGTCTAGAGAGCAAACCCAGACTGCAGACAGCATCGCGGTCGACCGCACGTAGCGCTGCGGTCGACCGCCCAAAGTCCAGAGAGCTCGATCAGGAATAGGATTCGTCGCGGTCGACCGGATGTTGGTGCGGCGGTCGATCAGAGTCGGGTTTTGACCCAGATTTGAATTATGACATGTTTTGTTCTGTTTCCTTTTTTAGTGGTTAAACCCTTAAGTCTATAAAAGGGTTGATTAGGGCATGATGTAAAGTGACGAAAAATAGTGAATTTTCTCCTGCGACGGCCGTGGACGTAGTTTCTCACATTGAGAAGCGAACCACGTAAATCTTGTGTGTTTGAGATTGTTTGATTTTCTCTCTTCTCTCCTAAATCTCTATTTCCAAATCGCATCAGGGGGGTTGTGCATCCCCAACAAGTGGTATCAGAGCGACCAGGTTCGGCGCGAACGATTTGAGGTCAGAGATAATGGGATCTGAGAAGGAAACATCCAAGATTGAGAAGTTTGATGGAACAAACTTCGGATTCTGGAAGATGCAGATGGAAGACTACCTCTATCAGAAGGATCTATACCTACCATTGGGAGAGAAGCCGACGGATATGAAGGATGCGGATTTGAAGCTATTGGATCGAAAGACCCTTGGAGTGATCAGGTTGACCTTGTCTAAATCAGTAGCGTTCAACATCAAGAATCAGAATACGACGGCGGACCTCATGGCGGCGTTGTCCAGTATGTATGAGCAGCCCTCTGCGGCGAATAAGGTACATCTCATTAAAAAGCTATTTAATTTGAGGATGTCCGAGAGCCATAAATTCAAGGAACACCTGAACGAGTTTAACGAGATCACGGATCAACTAAACTCGGTCAATATTCAGTTTGACGATGAAATCCAAGCCCTCTTGATACTTGGTCAATTGCCCGACAGTTGGAAGGGTACCGTTATCTCGATTAGCGGATCATGTGAAAAATCAAAACTAAAGTTTTCAGAGGTGGTGGACATGATTATGACTGAGGAGATTAGAAGGCAAGAGGAAGGGATTTCTAATTCAGGGTCGGCGTTGAATCTTGAGGGCAGAGGAAGAAACAGAAACAGAAATAGAGGGAGTAGCCGAGGAAGATCTAACTCGAGGAACGGAAGGCCAAAGTCCAGGAACCGCAAGGGCAAGAAGGAGATTGACTGCTGGAATTGTGGCAAGTTTGGCCACTATGAAAATCAGTGCCGAGAACCCAAGAAAGACAAGGAGAACAAGACTGAAGCGAACGTGGCCTCAGGAGAATCAGATGATGCCCTAATCTGTTCGTTGGAGAGCAAAACTGAATCGTGGGTGCTGGATTCAGGAGCTTCGTTTCATGCTACCTCAAATAGAGATTTATTTGAGAACTACGTTTCAGGAAACCTAGGAAAAGTCTATCTTGATGATGATCAGTTGTTGCCCGTGGTACGAAGACGGGATCTCTCTACATGACGATAGATGCACGAGGCTCCATTGCAGTGGCTGAAGGCAGTGAAGACCCAAATTTGTGGCACCAGAGGTTAGGTCACATGAGTAGCAAAGGCCTAAAGGTTATGCAATCGAACGGGAAGTTACCAGGTTTGAGATCGGCTGATATTGACCTATGTGAAAGCTGCATTCTAGGGAAACAAAAGAGAATAAGCTTCAAAAGGGTTGGCAGAACTCCTAAAGAAGAGAAGCTTGAGTTAGTTCACACAGATGTGTGGGGTCCAGCATCAGTACCATCCACCGGCGGAAGGTTATATTTTGTGACCTTCATAGATGATCACTCGAGGAAGACTTGGGTCTATTTCATGAAACACAAATCAGAAGTGTTTGAAGTCTTCAAGCGATGGAAGGCTATGGTTGAGAACGAGACCGGTTTGAAGATCAAGAAGCTTCGTTCTGACAACGGAGGCGAGTATGAAGACTCAGAGTTTAAGAAGTTCTGTTATGACAGCGGCATTAGATTAGAGAGGACAGTGCCAGGTACACCCCAGCAGAATGGCGTAGCAGAACGCATGAACAGAACATTGACTGAGAGAGCCAGAAGTATGCGGTTACAAGCAGGTTTTCCAAAGCAATTCTGGGCAGAAGCAGTCAACACAGCTGCCTACTTGATCAACCGGGGACCATCAGTGCCTTTGGAGCACAAAATACCTGAAGAAGTATGGAGTGGAAAGCAGGTAAATCTTTCTCATCTGAGAATATTTGGATGTGTTTCATATGTACATCTGAGTGATCATGTTAGAAGCAAACTCGATCCTATGTCCTTAAAATGTTTCTTTGTTGGCTATGGCGGCGATGAGTTTGGCTACAAGTTCTGGGACGAGCAGAATAAGAAAATCATCAGAAGCAGGGATGTGGTCTTTAACGAATCAGTCCTCTACAAAGACCGTGATGCAGTTCAGCCCACTAGCTCGATGCAGAGTGATCCTACGTATTTTGAGTCAGATGATGCCTCAGGTGGAGGCAATCCCGAAGCTAGTTCTGATGAAGAAGAAGAGATGATGGATGAGACCACTTCAGAGGGGGCAGATGAAGATGAAGAGCCTGTTTCACCCGTTAGAGAGTTGAGGCGGTCAGCTAGAGTTCCTAAGCCTAATCCGAAGTACCCATCACTTCAGCCCAGAGCTCATCTCAACTACCTATTGTTGAGTGACGGTGGAGAGCCAGAAAGTTATGATGAAGCCCTTCGAGTGGATGATGCGAGCAAGTGGGAGATCGCCATGAAAGACGAAATAAAATCATTGGACACCAACACGACATGGGAACTTGCGAAGCTACCAACGAAAAAAAAGGCCTTGAGCAATAAGTGGGTGTACAGAATCAAAGAGGAACATGATGGTTCCAAGAGATACAAGGCCAGATTGGTGGTCAAAGGATTTCAGCAGAGAGAAGGAGTTGATTACACAGAGATCTTCTCTCCAGTAGTCAAACTGACTACCATCAGAACAGTCCTGAGTATTGTTGCAGCTGAAGATCTACATCTCGAGCAGCTAGATGTAAAGACAGCTTTCCTCCACGGTGATCTAGAGGAAGAGATATATATGCAGCAGCCAGAGGGGTTTACTCAGAAGGGAAAAGAGAAGATGGTATGCAGATTGAAGAAGAGCTTGTACGGCCTAAAACAAGCTCCAAGGCAATGGTACAAAAAGTTCGATGGATTCATGCACAGGAATGGCTACTCCAGGTGCAATGCTGATCATTGCTGTTTTGTCAAGGAATTTGACAAGAGTTACATCATTCTGCTCTTATATGTCGACGACATGCTTGTGGCCGGTTCAGACTTGAGAGAGATCAAGAAGCTGAAGAAGCAGCTGTCGAGTGAGTTTGACATGAAGGACCTAGGCGCAGCGAAGCAGATATTGGGAATGAAGATCAGTAGAGACAAACTCTTAGGCACACTACGACTATCTCAGGCCGAGTATATTCGACGGGTGCTTGAGAGATTCGGGATGAGTGGTGCTAAGGCCGTCAGCACACCGTTAGCTAGTCATTTCAGATTGACTAAGGAGCAGTGCCCCGAGACTGATGAAGAGAAGGAATACATGGCTAAGGTTCCATATGCTTCAGCCATTAGAAGCCTTATGTATGCCATGGTATGCACGAGACCCGACATTGCCCATGCAGTGGGAGCTGTGAGCAGATTTATGTCAGATCCAGGAGAGCAGCACTGGGAAGCAGTAAAGTGGATTCTGAGATACCTGCGAGGTACTATAGAAGATTGTTTATGCTTCAGGAGAGGCAAGTTAGTCCTACAGGGTTTTGTTGATGCAGACTATACTGGTGAGATAGACCAGAGAAGAAGCACTACAGGATACGTATTCACTTTGGGCTCTACAGCTATTAGTTGGATTTCTCAGTTGCAGAAGATCGTTGCTTTATCAACGACAGAGGCTGAATATGTTGCGGTGACAGAGGCAAGCAAGGAGATGATATGGTTGCAGGGTTTCTTGGAGGAGCTGGGACAGAAGAATGAGAAGAGTGTCCTACATTGTGATAGCCAGAGCGCAATTCATTTGGCAAAGAACCCCGCTTTTCATGCAAGGACCAAACACATACAGGTCCGCTACCACTTCATAAGATCAGCGTTGGACGAGGACATGTTGGAACTTGTGAAGATTCAAGGAAGCAAGAACCCAGCTGATATGCTTACCAAGGTTGTCACTACAGAGAAACTGAAGTTGTGTTCAACTTCAGTTGGCCTCAGCACTTGATGAAATGGAGGCCGTCGCCGCAGAGAGAGCTGAAAGAGATTGATAGTTAGTCTCCAAGTGGGAGATTGTTAGGATATGTGAAGCCTAACTATCAAGCATGCCCTATACTTCAGAAGAGAGGAGGAACAAAGTTGGAACAGGAGGAACAGGATCGACGATGGAGAAGTTCAAGCAAAACGACGAAGGAGACAGTTTTCTGCATCGCGGTCGACCGGCCATGGCGCGGCGGTCAACCGACGTCGTGCACAGCTGGGTGCACATGCCAGGAGCTCATTGCGGTCGACCGCATGTGGCGCTGCGGTCGGCCATTCGTCGCGGTCGACCGGATGTTGGTGCGACGGTCGACCGGAGTCGGGTTTTGACCCAGATTCGAATTATGACCTGTTTTGTTCTGTTTCCTTTTTTAGTGGTTAAACCCTTAAGTCTATAAAAGGGTTGATTAGGGCATGATGTAAAGTGACGAAAAATAGTGAATTTTTCTCCTGCGGCGGCCGTGGACGTAGTTTCTCACATTGAGAAGCGAACCACGTAAATCTTGTGTGTTTGAGATTGTTTGATTTTCTCTCTTCTCTCCTAAATCTCTATTTCCAAATCGCATCAGGGGGGTTGTGCATCCCCAACACTTAGTCGCTAAAGTACAGCCATTTACCAGCAACGGACAGGTGTCCCCCTGCATGCACCTCTCAAACCAGATTGACGATCAGGATTGGCAAGGATCTCGACTTGGCCAACTCTCCGAGTCGACATCTTCCTAGGTCGACTCGAAGGGCGGTACTTGTCAGTCCTATTGTCGAAGATGACTCGCTACGAACTCACTCGACCAGTTATTCGACGCCTCGCGAAGTCGACTCGAAAGACTTTACTTCTCGGCCAAGCCATAGGATAACTTCAACCTTGAAGCTCTCCCACTGATAACGTATCAGAATCGCATTTAATGCTTAGCAGACGCCATCATACCTCTAGCCCCGATAGTATTCATAACTCATCGGACCACGTCGGTACCACCATGCCTCGCATCACTTCAAATTTAATGTCGAGGTGACCTCTCCTTCACTCATCGACCGACACGTGTAAAGTAACGGTTCTACCCTTTTTCTACCAGTATAAAAAGAGATATTATTCCAAATACTAATGTATGCTATCTTGAGCAATTCCACTGCACTTAAGAACTTATGCAGTTCTTCATTTCTCCACTCAAGTTTATCAACTGACTTAATCGTCAGAGGAACCATGGGGGAATCAGTCCCCGTCCTCTCACGAATTATTATTTGTGCAGGCTTCGGCTACTCAATTCAAAATCAGATATTCGGAGAAGTGAGCTGCCCCTCATCAACCTCACCTACTACATATATTTGACTATTTGATTATTTAACATCAACAGAAAGTAATGATAAAATATCATTCGTAAAAAAAATATTTTTTAGTTTTATTTTTTATTTTTCATTTACTTTCCTGTTGTCAAACACGATCAAAATTATTAATTTGATGTTTACCATATTGATTGTTGTATAACAGAACAATAGATAATAAACACTTGGAAAAATTGTATCTAGGCCCCAAAAAACTAAAGGGAATGTGACCTAGCTCCTCAATATTTTTCCCTTATTCTTTAACCCCAAAAACCCAAAACCTATGTGTTTAGCCCCCTTTTCATACTCTCCCAGATATTCATCCAAACAATTCTGAAAATACTCATTCCCTTTTCTCCCTCTTCTTCTTCTTCTCCACCTTTGTAGCTTTCTCCTCCTCTTCTCAATCTCCTCAATCTCCTCCCCCTCTTGCCCCTTCTCTGTGGCTTCATCTTTTCCGCGGCCACCGACGCCGATGCCGATCTACTCTTCCTCAACCTCCTCGAGCACAAAGAACTCCCGACGATCACCTGCGCTGTCTCATTCTGGTCGGATCTTAAGTAGAGGCAGAGTTAGGATTTGTTCGCATCAAATTAGGTTGAGTGTCTTGTTTGTAGTAATTCTATGTATCCTCCAATCCATCAGGTGATTTTAATTGTTTTTATTGAATTGGGGAACATTAGAATTAGGGCTTCGAATCTATGTTTTCCTGATTTTAAAGTTCCTTTTTTCACCCTTGTTTTGGTGGATTGTGTATGGATTAGTTTCACTTAAATGTAGATTTTGGATCCTTTGATGATTGTGAATGGGCGTTCTAATGGAATTAGATTTAGGGATTTAGGGTTCCATTAGATTCGAATGAAGATGGTAATTGGTATCAGTTGTTTTGAAGATTTGTGTGGCTTCCATTGATGAGCTTGGTCAATTCAAGGCAGTAATAGGTTTGGTAACCTCTATTTGATATGCGAGTTTCAAAGCATTTGGTAACACAGATGAGTGTTTCATTTGTTAATTTTTAGTATTCATTTGAAGTGGAGATATCAGGGATGGTGGCTTGTGTCCATTTGGTAAGGAATGATAGGAATTGAATGGGTATGCATTGTGTTTGTGAGAGTGTTTATGTTAGAGTGTTTCATTTATTAATATTCGTTTGAAGTAGAGATGTGAGGGGATGATAGCTTTTGTGCATCTGGTAGAGGAATTTTTGGATTTGAATGGGTATTGATGCATTGTGTTTGTACTAGTCTTTATGTTGAAGTGTTTCATTTGTTAATATTGATCTGAAGTGGAGATGTGAGGGGGTGATAGCTTGTGTCCATTTGGTGAAGGAATTTTAGGATTTGAGTGGGTATTGATGCATTGTGTTTGCATCATTTTTTTATGTTGGAGTGTTTATTTATTGGCAAAATGTAATCCTTTGCTTTTGCAAACCATGCTTTCTTGGCATAATTATTTCGATTCTGTGTAATAGGCATCAAATTCAAATTTTGAGAAGTCCAGATGATGATTAGTTATAACAGACTCACTTGGTTACAACATAGCTTGCAAATCTAAGATGTCCATGGCATTGTAAAATTACACAGGCTTAGTATGCCGTGCTTGCAGTTGGATACGATGGTCTAATCTAAAGTTCTGCAACGATTTTGTTCCTTGATGCTTCTTATGAAACGGTGCTGACATTGACCTGATGGGACACGGCTGTGGAAGTTCTCTCTTCTTTCGTAGTTTTGTATGTGTGTGAATGCTGGTGGTTTTCCTGAGCTTAAAGAAACTACATTTAGATTTGTGATGGGGTCTATCTGCACGTAGTTGTACTGGTTTGAGATTATTTTTGTAATGCTAAGATATTGATGTAAGATGATGTTGTTATGTTATTTATTGTTCTATAGGATGAAAGGTTATTGGGGAGGAAAGAGAACCGTGGTTTGGTTGTACTTAGATCAAAATGTAATGAAATATATTATGCTATTTAGTGATTAATTTTAGTGTAATTTATTGCGATTGTATGTGAAATGCATTGTGGCTGTCATGTGAATATGTACAAGTTCATTCAAATAATATGTTAACTTTCTTCATAAATTATGTTAACTTTCATCGTTATATGTTAACTCTCCTCATAAAATGTTAACTTCCAGCTAAACATGTTAACTTTTATCATATTATGTTAACTTTCAATGTTACATGTTAACTTTCATAATAATATGTTAACTTTCTTCATAACAAGTTTTTTGAACTAAAATTCGATGTGTTTGAAAGACTAAAAGTCCCTCAAAATGATTTATAATCGATATATAAATCCGAGAGGTACCCGAAATAGTGGTTGTATGGAGATTCATATGCAAGTTGTTGTTAATATAGAGAGTTTTATTTTTATTTTTTTTAAATAGAAAGTTCTAACTGAAATGTTAACATGTTTAGCTGAAAGTTAACATGTTACGAAAAAAGTTAACATATTATGGTGAAAGTTAATATGTAATAGTGAAAGTTAACATATTATGATAAAAGTTAAAATATTCAGCTGAAATTTAACATCTTACGAATAAAGTTAGCATATTGTTATGAAAGTTAATAACATGTAACTGTGAAAGTGTACTCAAACATAATACAAAGTGTACGCACACTTCGTTTGAACTCTCGTACTGCGATATATCCTTATCTAATTAGAATCAAATCAAACCTTTCATATAATCTCATAATCATTCTTGAAGCGCGTAGGCAAGATAAAAACCACTTTGTTTGCAAGGAAACATTTAGAAAATTAACATATAAATAGAACAACTAATCTCTTTTTAACAAGCAGCAACAACAATCATCTGTAAAATTATAAATATCTTTGCTAAACAAACCATAAGTGTGTGAATCCATGGAAAGCCTAAACAAGTAACTCATTCAAGCAATTCATCAAACATCCATCAAATAGATAACATTAACAACAACAAACCCAAACACGTACATAAAAATTAGCAAACTTCAATATCTCTAAACAAAGTTCTATGCTAAAACCCGCATCAGTTGGAAATCTAAGTCAGACCAATATCTCTAAACAAAGTTCTATGCTAAAACCCGCATCAGTTGGAAATCTAAGTCAGACCCCAAACACCAAAGTAAACACAGAGTTCTATGCTAAAACCCGCATCAGTTGGAAATCTAAGTCAGACCCCAAACACCAAAGTAAACACAGCATGAAATTACAAGTTGCACATAACAATTCTAAAAAGACCACAACTACACTTTGGAGGATTTGTTGATGATGGACTTGTGGATTTGAGGGATGATAGGTGTAGCAACTAGCAATACATTTCCTTCACCTTTCGAGACACTTCAAAAGAGTCTTCTGGAGGTATATGCTCTCATCTTTCCTATAAATAAAAATGTTAACTTATAAGGAAACTATCACAAGGAATACATATCAGATTGAGCGTATAAACGTTTACCCAGATTGAAATGTATTTTTCATGAGAAAAAAAAAGATTGATTACCTTTATTCGAGTGTTTCTATTACTAGTTTTCCAATCAGACTCAAAGACCATAGGAACTATTTGATCAATTCCAACTGAACTCTCTTCATCGATTTGATCCAGGTTTCCCCTTTTCAATCCCGAACTGCCCAAGCTAAGTTCTAAAGTTTGATCACCATTGCTAGCTACATTAGCCCATGAGGATAAAAATATATACATTTGGTCATAAGAACAAGATTAAAGTATTATAGTTTATAACGAATATAGTCATAGTCACAATTAAGCTCATCTTGATAAATGCTTGGATCAAAATTGGTCACTGCATCTTTTCCATTGCACCTGATTGCAGCTTTGTCATAAGATCTGAAAATATCACAATGAGATGCTTGAGAGACCTCAACGTTTGCAAATTTCTAATTTGATACAGGAGCAAATATCATTGTACCTTGCAGCTTCAGTTTCAGTATCGAAAAGCCCCAAATAAACGTACCTAGCATTTCAAACATTGAAGACGAGTAAGTTAAACCTAAAATGAATAAAAACGGTTTGTAGCTCAATGACGGTCTAATTTATTTTCAGATAAATTCCAATCAGTTTCAGTATCGATATTTTTCGAACTTGCCACGGTCTAATTTATTTTCAGACCAGCACCCTCTTAGATTGATTATTCAGCTCTGGTTATGGGTTAAAATCAAGCTATGTTAAAGTATGAATATGTTAAATTGACAAACTCAGTGTGTGCTTTGCAATTATTAAAATTGAGTCAGGTTCAGGGGCTAGAGCTAAACTTGACCCAAATTTAAGCTGTTTTTGTTTCCGAAAGTTACAAACAACCCTTTAAACAG
>NC_033794.1:117159463-117160174 GCF_001876935.1 Asparagus officinalis | reverse complement strand
AACCTAGTTTAGAATAAAACAGGATCAAGACCGGTCTTGCCTCGTTTTTCAAGATTTTCTAAATACAGTCTAAAGATGTGTTCGACAATCACTTCCAAGTTAGACCAAGGTGATCGTGATCCTGCTCTCGAATAAACCGGTTTTGGCTTGGTGCATATAGGGGGAAAGAGGTCCAACACAATATTAGTGGACAAATTTTCAAAACCATCCCATTTTGAAATTTATTTATAAAAAACGACCTCTTTTAGCTTTAATTGCAAAAACCGACACAGTTTGTTAAAACTGGGTCGGTTTTTAAAAAAAATTTCCAAACTTCACGGGAGTTCCAACTCCTATGAAGTTTTTTCTCATAACAAAACTTCACGGGAGTTCAACTCCCGTGAAGTTTGAAAAAAAAAAATTCAAAAACCGACCCAGTTTCAACCAACTGGGTCGGTTTTTGCAATTAAGACTAAAATGGGTCTTTTTTTATAAATAAATTTCAAAATGGAATGGTTTTGAAAATTTGTCCCAATATTAGTTTTAAGGATCAAATTTGGCTTTAGAAAAATTGAGGCGATGCTAATCCAGTTTTTCCTTATTATATATATTTTTCTTTTCTCAAAATAATCAGGACCGACTATAGCTCCATTTTAAAAAGTGCCCAAACACGCGGGGTTTATAAAATTGAGAAACTAAGGTCATAGAGCTCAATACAAATTTCAGTCAGAA
>NC_033794.1:117115969-117159438 GCF_001876935.1 Asparagus officinalis | reverse complement strand
GCCTCCCCTTAAAATCTATTTGTAATTTTTTACTTAAAAAAAAAAAAGACCAATTGACCACAATTACTTGCGTGCCTTTGAAAGCGGTCGCGCTCCACGTGACACCTCGATCGATAATTCATAAAACTATTTAGGAAAATTTCCTAGGCTTAATAATTGAATTGAGGTTATTAAATATTTGAATATAGTCTCACCTTAAATGTTATATAAAAATAATATGTTTAAAAAATCTTTATCGTGAGACAGGTCGCGGGTTGTTGACGGTGTCGAATGTGAGCACGAGATGCAGGGCGACGGTGAGATCACAATTTTGGTGGCAAGTGATGGCGGTGTTGTAGCTATGCGATGATAGACTTAACATGATCACCGGCGGCATGGGCAAGAAAACTTTGTTCCACCTAGCTTTATTTGGCAGAGATGACAAAGTTAGTTACTAAAGCACCCTTTCTCAGCTATACTTGGTTCCCGCTCATTGATGAGGTTGGGGATTTCAAGCTATTCGATCATCTATCAAATATGAACCCTTGTGCGGAATTTACCCTACCGAATCTTGTGTTAAGACAATAAAAAAAATCACAGCAAATTTAAAAATTATAAAAAAAAAGAAAACATCGAGCGTTAACGAGGTTCGGTAACTTGTCTATGTACTCGGAAGCCACAAAAATAATTTTCTTTAATATGAAAGAAGATTATAAGCTTGCAAAGAGCAGATCTAAAATTTGGGATCTCTCAAAAGACAAGCAACAGAAACGCTCTCTTCTTCAAGGCGTGAGATTTTACAACTTGTAAATTCTCTTCTCAAGTCGCTATGAAAAATCGTACAGGAATCACGAGAATTTTTCTCTGCAAATTCTCTGCTACAGGAGCTCCTCAATAAATGGCTGCCGCCTCAAAACTAAATCGCTCGAGAAGAAGCAAAAAACGGGGCAAAAGTTCACGTGCTCTGGGTTTCCCTTTTATAGGGAAACCCTAGCCAGGCTGTCGTGAGCTGGATCTCGACCTCGCCTACATGAGAAGACTCGCCTGGACTCGCCCTCGTCGATCCCGCCTGTGAAGCTCGACCTGGCCTGAAGCCCTCTCGAGCATATGAAGTGGTAATGTAACTCGATGTGCTTCATTCTGGCTTGAAATACTGGGTTCTTAGCAAGGTTTATAGCACTCTGGCTATCACAATAGAGAACTTTGTTCCCCCACTTCAGACCTAACTCTTCCAGACACCCGGTTAACCAAATCATTTCCTTGCTCGCCTCGATCACGGTGACATATTTTGCCTTAGTTGTGGACAACGTCACAATCTTCTACAAACGTGAGACCCAGCTCATTGTTGTCGACCCTAAAGTATAAACATACACCGCAGTGTTTCGCCTTGTATCATGATCACCAGCAAAATCTGCATCCACATATCCTTACAGTACCAACTCCTTTCTCCCGAAACATAGTGGCATATTCGTAATCCCTCTCAGATATCTCAGATCATACTCTTCTTAAGATCAAAATGAATTATGATCTGAATGTTGGGGATGCACAACCCCCCTGATACGATTTGGAAATAGAGATTTAGGAGAGAAGAGAGAAAATCAAACAATCTCAAACACACATGATTTACATGGTTCGCTTCTCAATCTGAGAAACTACGTCCACGGCCGCCGCAGGAGAAAAATTCACTATTTTTTCATAAACTACGTCCACGGCCGCCGCAGGAGAAAAATTCACTATTTTTTCATCTTTTTACATCATGCCCTAATCAACCCTTTTATAGACTTAAGGGTTTAACCAATAAAAAGAAAACAGAACAAAACATGTTAAAATTCGAAACTGGGCCAAAACCCGACTCTGGTCGACCGCTGCACCACGTGCGGTCGACCGCGACGAATCATATTCCTGATCGAGCTCTCTGGACTTTGGGTGGTCGACCGCATGGCGCTGCGATAGTTAGACTTCACATATTCTAACAATCTCCCACTTGGAGACTAACTATCAATCTCTTTCAGCTCTCTCTGCGGCGACGGCCTCCGTATCATCAAGTGCTGAGGCCAACTGAAGTTGAACACAACTTCAGTTTCTCTGTAGTGACAACCTTGGTAAGCATATCAGCTGGATTCTTGCTTCCTTGAATCTTCTCAAGTTCCAACATGTCCTCGTCCAACGCTGATCTTATGAAGTGGTAGCGGACCTGTATGTGTTTGGTCCTTGCATGAAAAGCGGGATTCTTTGCCAAATGAATTGCGCTCTGGCTATCACAATGTAAGACACTCTTCTCACTCTTCTGTCCCAGCTCCTCCAAGAAACCCTACAACCATATCATCTCCTTGCTTGCCTCTGTCACCGCAACATATTCAGCCTCTGTCGTTGATAAAGCAACGCTTTTCTGCAACTGAGAAACTCAACTAATAGCTGTAGAGCCCAAAGTGAATACATATCCTGTAGTGCTCCTTCTCTGGCCTATCTCACCAGCATAGTCTGCATCAACAAAACCCTGCAGGACTAACTTGCCTCTTCTGAAGCATAGACAATCTTCTATAGTACCTCGCAGGTATCTAAGAATCCACTTTACTGCTTCCCAGTGCTGCTCTCCTGGATCTGACATAAATCTGCTCACAGCTCCCACTGCATGGGCAATGTCAGGTCTCGTGCATACCATGGCGTACATAAGGCTTCCAATGGCTGAAGCATATGGAACCTTAGCCATGTAGTCTTTCTCTTCATCAGTCTCGGGACACTGCTCCTTAGTCAGTTTGAAATGACTGGCTAACGGTGTGCTAACGGCCTTAGCACCACTCATCCCGAATCTCTCAAGCTTCTGAGTAAACCCCTCTGGCTGCTGCATATATATCTCTTCCTCTAGATCACTGTGGAGGAAAGCTGTCTTTACATCTAGCTGCTCGAGATATAGATCTTCAGCTGCAACAATACTCAGGACTATTCTGATGGTAGTTAGTTTGACTACTGGAGAGAAGATCTCTATGTAATCAACTCCTTCTCTCTGCTGAAATCCTTTAACCACCAATCTGACCTTGTATCTCTTGGAACCATCATGTTCCTCTTTGATTCTGTACACCCATTTATTGCTCAAAGCCTTTTTCCCCGTTGGTAGCTTCGCAAGTTCCCATGTCTTGTTGGTGTTCAAGGATTTTATTTTATCTTTCATAGCAAGCTCCCACTTGCTCGCATCATCCACTCGGAGGGCCTCATCATAACTTTCTGGCTCTCCACCGTCACTCAAAAGTAGGTAATTGAGATGAGCTCTTGGCTGTAGTGATGGATACTTAGGATTGGGCTTGGGAACTCTAGCTGACCGCCTCAACTCTCTAACGGGCGAAACAGTCTCTCCATCTTCATCTGCCCCCTCTGAAGTGGTCTCATCCATCATCTCTTCTTCTTCATCAGAACTCCTCTCTTCTGAAGTATAGGGCATGCTTGATAGTTAGGCTTCACATATCCTAACAATCTCCCACTTGGAGACTAACTATCAATCTCTTTCAGCTCTCTCTGCGGCGACGGCCTCCATATCATCAAGTGCTGAGGCCAACTGAAGTTGAGCACAACTTCAGTTTCTCTGTAGTGACAACCTTGGTAAGCATATCAGCTGGGTTCTTGCTTCCTTGAATCTTCACAAGTTCCAACATGTCCTCGTCCAACGCTGATCTTATGAAGTGGTAGCGGACCTGTATGTGTTTGGTCCTTGCATGAAAAGCGGGATTCTTTGCCAAATGAATTGCGCTCTGGCTATCACAATGTAAGACACTCTTCTCACTCTTCTGTCCCAGCTCCTCCAAGAAACCCTGCAACCATATCATCTCCTTGCTTGCTTCTGTCACAGCAACATATTCAGCCTCTGTCGTTGATAAAGCAACGATCTTCTGCAACTGAGAAATCCAACTAATAGCTGTAGAGCCCAAAGTGAATATGTATCCTGTAGTGCTTCTTCTCTGGTCTATCTCACCAGCATAGTCTGCATCAACAAAACCCTGCAGGACTAACTTGCCTCTTCTGAAGCATAGACAATCTTCTATAGTACCTCGCAGGTATCTAAGAATTCACTTTACTGCTTCCCAGTGCTGCTCTCCTGGATCTGACATAAATCTGCTCACAGCTCCCACTGCATGGGCAATGTCGGGTCTCGTGCATACCATGGCGTACATAAGGCTTCCAATGGCTGAAGCATATGGAACCTTAGCCATGTATTCCTTCTCTTCATCAGTCTCGGGGCACTGCTCCTTAGTCAATCTGAAATGACTAGCTAACGGTGTGCTAACGGCCTTAGCACCACTCATCCCGAATCTCTCAAGCACCCGTCTAATGTACTCGGCCTGAGATAGCCGCAGTGTGCCCAAGAGTTTATCTCTACTGATCTTCATTCCCAATATCTGCTTCGCTGCGCCTAGATCCTTCATGTCGAACTCACTCGACAGTTGCTTCTTCAGCTTCTTGATCTCTGTCATATCTGAACCGGCTACTAGCATGTCGTCGACATATAGAAGCAAGATGATGTAACTGTTGTCGAACTCTTTGACATAACAGCAATGATCAGCATTACACCTGGAGTAACCGTTCATGTGCATGAATCCATCAAACTTTTTGTACCATTGCCTTGGAGCTTGTTTTAGGCCGTACAAGCTCTTCTTCAATCTGCATACCATCTTCTCTTTTCCCTTCTGAGTAAACCCCTCTGGCTGCTGCATATATATCTCTTCCTCTAGATCACCGTGGAGGAAAGCTATCTTTACATCTAGCTGCTCGAGATATAGATCTTCAGCTGCAGCAATACTCAGGACTGTTCTGATGGTAGTTAGTTTGACTACTGGAGAGAAGATCTCTGTGTAATCAACTCCTTCTCTCTGCTGAAATCCTTTAACCACTAATCTGGCCTTGTATCTCTTGGAACCATCATGTTCCTCTTTGATTCTGTACACCCATTTATTGCTCAAGGCCTTTTTCCCCGTTGGTAGCTTCGCAAGTTCCCATGTCTTGTTGGTGTTCAAGGATTTTATTTCATCTTTTATGGCGAGCTCCCACTTGCTCGCATCATCCACTCGAAGGGCCTCATCATAACTTTCTGGCTCTCCACCGTCACTCAATAATAGGTAGTTAAGATGAGCTCTGGACTGTAGTGATGGGTACTTCGGATTAGGCTTGGGGACTCTAGCTGACCGCCTTAACTCTCTGACGGGCGAAACAGGCTCTCCATCTTCATCTGCCCCCTCTGAAGTAGTCTCATCCATCAACTCTTCTTCTTCATCAGAACTAGCTTCGGGATTGCCTCCACCTGAGGCATCATCTGACTCAAAATACGTAGGATCACTCTGCATCGAGCTAGTGGGCTGAACTGCATCACGGTCTTTGTAGAGGACTGATTCGTTAAAGACCACATCCCTGCTTCTGATGATTTTCTTGTTCTGCTCATCCCAGAACTTGTAGCCAAACTCATCGCCGTCATAGCCAACAAAAAAACATTTTAAGGACTTAGGACCGAGTATGCTTCTAGCTTGATCACTCAGATGTACATATGAAACACATCCAAATACTTTCAGGTGAGAAAGGTTTACCTGCTTTCCACTCCATACTTCTTCAGGTATTTTGTGCTCCAAAGGCACTGATGGTCCCCGGTTGATCAAGTAGGCAGCTGTGTTGACTGCTTCTGCCCAGAATTGCTTTGGAAAACCTGCTTGTAACCACATACTTCTGGCTCTCTCAGTTCTGGCTCTCTCAGTCAAAGTTCTGTTCATCCGTTCTGCTACGCCATTCTGCTGGGGTGTACCTGGCACTGTCCTCTCTAATCTAATGCCGCTGTCATAACAGAACTTCTTGAACACTGAGTCTTCATACTTGCCACCGCTATCAGAACGAAGCTTCTTGATCTTCAAACCGGTCTCGTTCTCAACCATAGCCTTCCATCTCTTGAAGACTTCAAACACTTCTGATTTGTGTTTCATGAAATAGACCCAAGTCTTCCTCGAGTGATCATCTATGAAGGTCACAAAATATAACCTTCCGCCGGTGGATGGAACTGATGCTGGGCCCCACACATCTGTGTGAACTAACTCAAGCTTCTCTTCTTTAGGGGTTCTGCCAACCCTTTTGAAGCTTATTCTCTTTTGTTTCCCTAGAATGCAGCTTTCACATAGGTCAATATCAGCCGATCTCAAACCTGGTAACTTCCCGTTCGATTGCATAACCTTTAGGCCTTTGCTACTCATGTGACCTAGCCTCTGATGCCACAAATTTGGGTCTTCCTTACTCTGCAATGGAACCTCGTGCATCTATCGTCATGTAGAGAGATCCCGTCTTCGTACCACGGGCAACAACCATGGATCCCTTTGTAACCTTCCATGTATCACATGCAAAGGTTGATACGTATCCCACTTTCGCCAATTGTCCTATGGAAATCAGATTTTTCCTCAAGCTAGGAACATGTCTTATATCACTCAGCTTCCATGTAGACTCATTGAGCTTGATTTGCACGACTCCTTTGCCAACAATATCACAAGGCTGATTATCACCAAGATAGACTTTTCCTAGGTTTCCTGAAACGTAGTTCTCAAATAAATCTCTATTTGAGGTAGCATGAAACGAAGCTCCTGAATCCAGCACCCACGATTCAGTTTTGCTCTCCAACGAACAGATTAGGGCATCATCTGATTCTCCTGAGGCCACGTTCGCTTCAGTCTTGTTCTCCTTGTCCTTCTTGGGTTCTCGGCACTGATTCTCATAGTGGCCAAACTTGCCACAATTCCAGCAGTCAATTTCCTTCTTGCCCTTGCCATTCCTGGACTTTGGCCTTCCGTTCCTCGAGTTAGATCTTCCTCGGCTACTCCCTCTATTTCTGTTTCTGTTTCTTCCTCTGCCCTCAAGATTCAACGCCGACCCTGAATTAGAAATCCCTTCCTCTTGCCTTCTAATCTCCTCAGTCATAATCATGTCCACCATCTCTGAAAACTTCAGTTTTGATTTGCCACATGATCCGCTAATCGAGATAACGGTACCCTTCCAACTGTCGGGTAATTGACCAAGTATTAAGAGGGCTTGAATTTCATCGTCAAACTGAATATTGACCGAGTTTAGTTGATCCGTGATCTCGTTAAACTCGTTCAGGTGTTCCTTGAATTTCTGGCTCTCGGACATCCTCAAATTAAACAACTTTTTAATGAGATGTACCTTATTCGCCGCAGAGGACTGCTCATACATACTGGACAACGCCATCATGAGATCCTTCGTCGTATTCCGATTCTTGATGTTGAACGCTACTGATTTAGACAAGGTCAACCTGATCGCTCCAAGGACCTTGCGATCCAATAGCTTCCAATCCGCACCTTTCATATCTGCCGGCTTCTCTCCCAATGGTAGGTATAAATCCTTCTGATAGAGGTAGTCCTCCATCTGCATCTTCCAGAACCCGAAGTTTGTTCCATCAAACTTCTCAATCTTGGATGTTTCCTTCTCAGATCCCATGTCTCTGACCTCAAATCGCTCGCGCCGAACCTGGTCGCTCTGATACCACTTGTTGGGGATGCACAACCCCCCTGATGCGATTTGGAAATACACAAGATTTACGTGGTTCGCTTCTCAATCTGAGAAACTACGTCCACGGCCGCCGCAGGAGAAAAATTCACTATTTTTTCATCTTTTTACATCATGCCCTAATTAACCCTTTTATAGACTTAAGGGTTTAACCAATAAAAAAGGAAACAGAACAAAACAGGTTAAAATTTGAAACTGGACCAAAACCCGACTCCGGTCGACCGCCGCACCACGTGCGGTCGACCGCGACGAATCCTATTCCTGATCGAGCTCTCTGGACTTTGGGCGGTCGACCGCAGCGACATGCTCGGTCGACCGCGACGAAGACAGAACTCTGGCCTGCTCTCTGGACTTTGAGCGGTCGACCGCAGCGCCACCCGCGCCATGGCCGGTCGACCGCGATGCAGAAAACTGTCTCCTTCGTCGTTTTTGCTTGAACTTCTCCATCGTCGATCCTGTTCCAACTTTGTTCCTCCTCTCTTCTGAAGTATAGGGCATGCTTCACATATCCTAACATGCTTAACAATCTGAGATCTCCACCTAGTTCTCGATGTTCTCCTCACAATTTATTCATTGTGTGTATACAGGTTCACTGGTGGGCTTGTTTTGCTTTACCATGGGGTAAATGTAAATAATCACTGCTCATGGTGCCGTTACTTGAGTTGTATCCCTACTTCAAAAAGGAGCTGTAGGTGATCAGCTACATGAGTATAAGCATCCTGTCCAACCATATGGCTGCTGAAAACATTCTTAGAATCATCTTGAGTATGTATCCACTTCTTGACATCAATATGTACTTTTTAACTTGTAAAGGAGTGTCGTGAGTGATAAAGTTTTGAACAATTAGTATGCTTTTGATTCCGAAAGAGAACGTTTTTATTTTGTTGCAGGCAAATTCAGATATAAGGAACCTGCTGATCTGGGATATAAAGTTCTTTAGCTATCGATTTTCCGGTTGACATATACCTTGACGATATTACATTTATTGTTGTTGTGTCTATTCTCCATTTATATCAGTTGATTCATGTGTACAACTTTCGAACTGCACAATACTTGCATTCATTTTTTTCAGTTGCCGTCAATTTTCCAAAATTACCTTCACAAGATTTGAATTTATTCTTTGATTTGTCTGTACTCTATGTATAGGTTTTTCCTCTTTTTTTTGTTGGAGAAATCTCTATGTATAGTTGTTGAGTCCAGGGTACAAGCATGTTCCAAGCTTCAACACGCTAATACAGGAGCTTGAAATCTTAAGAAGTCATTCCATTTCACAAAATTTTCCAAATGATCTCATTGTTTCCCTGAAAACTTCAATAAACTAAGTAAATCGACTAAAATCACCCCAAAGAAAGAAAGAAAAAAAAAATTCTAAACGAAGGAGACTAAGCTATCGAGTCCTCGGCATATCAGTCACTCACAAACAGCTATAAGATAACACAGAAAAAACATCTTGTTTAATTTCTTCAACAGAGCCAAAAGCTTTAATCTTTCATATCCATTTCCCATTCGGCACTCTGCAATCCGCAGCCTCCGGTAAAATCTCCGGCCTCCAACCCTGAAACACAACCTCCCTCGTCCTCATCGAAAACGCCCCGTTAACATCAACAAAAGAGCTCCCTCCTTTCCTCCTCCTGTCATCTCCACCTACTCCGCCCTCTCCTCCCAACAAACCATCTACGTACCTTATGGAAACAATCCGTACGTCCCCATCATCATCGACCTCGGCTTGCTCATCTTCAACCTTCACGACATGTTCCATCAAACTTCTCAATCTTGGATGTTTCCTTCTCAGATCTCATTGTCTCTGACCTCAAATCGCTCGCGCCGAACCTGGTCGCTCTGATACCACTTGTTGGGGATGCACAACCCCCCTGATGCAATTTGGAAATAGAGATTTAGGAGAGAAGAGAGAAAATCAAACAATCTCAAACACACAAGATTTACGTGGTTCGCTTCTCAATGTGAGAAACTACGTCCACGGCCGCCGCAGGAGAAAAATTCACTATTTTTCGTCTTTTTTACATCATGCCCTAATTAACCCTTTTATAGACTTAAGGGTTTAACCAATAAAAAAGGAAACAGAACAAAACAGGTTAAAATTCGAAACTGGGCCAAAACCCGACTCCGGTCGACCGCCGCACCACGTGCGGTCGACCGCGACGAATCCTATTCCTGATCGAGCTCTCTGGACTTTGGGCGGTCGACCGCAGCGCCATATGCGGTCGACCGCGAGGCTGACTGCAGACTGGACTTGCTCTCTGGACTTTTGCCGGTCGACCGCAGCACCATGCTCGGTCGACCGCGATGAGCTCCTGGCCTGTGCACCCAGCTGTGCACGACGTCGGTCGACCGCCGCGCCATGGCCGGTCGACCGCGATGCAGAAAACTGTCTCCTTCGTCGTTTTGCTTGAACTTCTCCATCGTCGATCATGTTCCTCCTGTTCCAATTTTGAAGTATAGGGCATGCTTGATAGTTAGGCTTCACATATCCTAACACTGAAGGGACGGTGGGAACGAGCTTCAGATCTCTCGAAAAGATCCCTCTTTATGCTGGAGTTTCCCAAGATCTGCTAGCCTCTCTCTGGAATTCATGGGTCTGCTCTCCAATTCGACAATACCTCGCCTCGCTCAAATTTCCAGATCCCATGTGTGTAGGGGCCCTAGGCTTGTATTTATAGGCTCCGGATGTAGCGTTTTAAGATACAAATTGATGATTTGACCTTATCCTTAGTTAATAACCGCTTAACCATGTTCAGGGATGATTCCAATGTAGTTAGGGAGGAAGTAGAACGATCAAATACAGAGAAAACTGTCAAAAACACGTTTCGGGAACTTCTTGGCGTGAGTTGACTTGAGGTGGCTTGGCACTATGCGAGCTACCTAGCCTTTGCCGAGCCATTTTGAGGTGGCTCGGCTACCAGGGGCGACCTAGCCTTGGCCGAGCCATTTTGAGGTGGCTCGGCTACCAGGTGCTTCTCCAGACTTGTCTTGTTCTACCGTATTGCGCATTTTGTCATTTCGTTGACTCGTACGTTTCGCTGACTTACTTTGTGCACTCGTTAGATTCTCTACGGTATCGGATGATCCTCTTTGACTCGGATAATCCTTTCTAACTCAGATAATAATGTTCGTCATCTTCTCATTGTCTCGGGCTATGTGTAGGAATCTATAGGTAATTTAACGCCTACGGGAACCTCGCCTGAAACCCTCTCGAGCTCGCCTGCACTCGACAGATCTTCGAGCTCGCTTGCAGCCAGCCACTCGCCTGATGCCCTATTCGAGCTCGACCTCGCCTGAGTCGGAGCTTGCCAGACTGGATGCGTCGACCTCGCCGAGGTTTAGATCTACACCCCATTTTCTAACAGATGATTCATATTTTAGACCTCCTTAATATTTTTAGCTGGATATTCCATATCATTTGTCCCGTGGAGTTGTTACATTTTTGGTCCTCCTAGTAGCATTCATATTTAAATTAGTATTTAAACTAGTAACTATAACTTTTAAGTTAAATTTGATTTTTTGCCTCTATTTAAGTCCATTAGATTGGACCTGATAACTTCCCAATAGATAGTATTAAAGCTAAGGTTATATTTAAAAGAAAAGTGAAGTTCAATTTTGCTGAGAGAATGAATAAGGTCGAGTTACATCGAGTCAAGTTAACCCATGGAATGCCCGTTGGGTCAAGTTAATCCATGGATGCTCGTAGGAGTGAAATACTCTAGTTAACTCACAATTGAAGTGGTACGAGATCAGCCATAAAGTAACGTGATGTAAGATCCGACAGATGTTTTTAGCCACATATCGAATGCCTGGTCTAGTTAGTCCACGAGTGAAATGGTACAAAAGTTAGTGATTTCCATGGAAGATTGAAGTATAATGGAAGATTGAGCTATACTCACAAATTAGGGGGAAGGGACATATTACGGTTATTAATAAATATGTATAGTCCCACATCGGATTGGATAAAAAATACTGATGTGTTAAAAATATGAGTTGGGGCCAATACCCTAGTAGCTATAGCTTTTGAGTTAAAATTAGTTCCTAGACTTTGTCTAAAGTCTATTAATTCTAGATTGGATTTGATTACTCCCTAACAATTTGCACTTAAATATTCTATAGTTTCATCTATATTTGCTCTTATATACTCTACACGTTTTTTTTGCAGCGTTTATATACCCTAACATTTTTAAAATTAGTACATATAAATTCTCATTTGTTTTGGCAGTTCTGGCAGCGCTTGTTGTAGGCATCAAAAATTGTATATGGGTTCCCGCACACAGCTTAAGATGAAGAGAATATGATGAATGTCATTATCCAAATCAAGAAGGATTATCTGATGTCATAGAGAAGCTAACAAACACACGAAGTGAGTTGATAAAACATACAAATCAATGGGATGATACAATAACGAAGAAGCAACTCGACCTGGGGTTACGTTTTACCCACGAAGGAGTAAGCACCACTTGTGTCTTGCTCATCCCATGGGTGTCTTGCCCATGAGAGGTTGTAGAGATCTTCACAATCTTTCTAACGCGCCTTGGTTCACTTCATTCTGAGGTCGTACGAGGGAATTAGAACCAAAATACCCGAGATAGTTCAAACTGTTTCGTACCTGCGAGACACCAATTATGTCTCGCATATTTTGGCCATTATATGATTCGAATATGAAGAATCTCAAAGATAAAATTTGTAGGCCTCTTTTTCAGCTTTCCAACGCATCTTGAATCATCTCATTCCTATGTCGGACGAAAGAGTTAAGACCAAAATACCCGAGATAGTCCAAGTTGTCTCGGACATGTGCGAGACAGTCAAAGTGACTCACGACCAGGTCAGCTCCTGACGTGTTTTTGATAAGATTGACTTCTAGAACTCCTTGGAGTCATCCATAAACATGTGAGATTATCCTTAAATGTGTGGAAGTTGTTACACAATCGAAAACCTACTTAAACGGATAATAACGGTTGTTCTTTGACCCTATCTGTTAGCCCTTATGTTTTGATGATGTTTTACAATCACCATTATTGGTACTAATTGCTTGTTGAGTAACAATGTAGTTAATATATATATCAAGCATGTTAGTGCCACACATGGAGGATTGGATGGAATATGCGCTACAACGATGATATCCAAAGGAGGATGAGGCATAGTGATGAAGCAACGTTTATTCAAGAATACCAAATGCTATAAGAAGCTTCATCAAACACAAGCTATATCAAGACTCAAAAAATTATATTCTACGTGAGGATATTAGCTAGTTTTTATTTTCTCTCTAGTGCTAGAATGTAGGCAAGTAGTTTAGATAGTTTTTATTTTCTCTCTAGTGCTAGAATGTAGGCAAGTAGTTTAGATTTCATTTGAAGCTATTGGGATATCACACACCAAGTAGTTTAGATTTCATTTGAAGCTATTGGGATATCACACACACGTTTTCATACTTATAGTTTTGAGTGTTTTCACAAAATATCATTTTTCACAAGTATGAGGACTTATTCGCAAAATTTATTTTCCAAATAATTTGTTTTTAGTGTTAAAAACATTTTTATAAAGTTTCATAATTTTTGGAAGTCAATTAAATATTTTACAGAATTTTTAAGAATGTCAAAATCAGTGTTTTCGTATGTATCAGATTGCGGTCGACCGCCACGGTCGATCGCGCCTGAGTTCATTCGTCAGTGGGCAGCAGAAACATTCACGGTCGACCACTGCAGTTGACTGTGAGCTCGAAATTTCCACGGTCGACCGCCACGGTCGACCGTAAAACTCTCTGAAAAATTTCTTCGTTTTTGAGCTGGCTCGCTGGACCGCGAGAATCGTATGGTCGACCGCCGCTTATTTTCAAATGGTCATTTGGTACAGATTTCTACGCCTATTTTTCCTAGATTTGGGGTATTAGGGTATGAGTTTAAACAGCTGTATTTTCTCCTATTTAAACCCCATATACTCCTTCTTCCTCAAGTGTCCCAAGCCATTAAAAAACCAGAGATTTTCTTTTACTGAGAGCTAAAAATTTCAAACCTGTTTTCTGTGTTTTCCTGTGTTCGCATCCCAGTTTCTGTGTAATCTTTCTCCTTGCCATAGGGACATTGTAAAGAGAGAGTTTTTACACCATTGCTACTGTTAAGAGCTTGATCTTGTGAAGATCAATTGTGTGGGAGTGTGATCTTGTGGTGATCAACTATGTAGTTATGAGATCTTGTGGAGATCGTTATGTAGAAGAAGTTTCGGCTTCCAAACCGGGTTGTGTAGTGGATTTTTCCTCGAGAGTGGGGAGCGGGGACGTAGGTTAGCGGGCCGAACCTCGTTAACATATCACGCGTCATTTGGATAACGATTTCTCACTCTATCTCCTTTACATTTGTTGTTCATTTTTGTGGTGTATTGATTGCCTTATTTTTATTGCACTTTTATAGCCTTAAGACCCTAATCACCCCCCCCCCCCCGAGCTTGGTCTCTATATTAGTTTTTGGTCTAACCACCTTAGAGAAAAGATCTTATGAAGGCTTCAATGAATGTGCATATGCTAGAGGGATAATCCACCACTAGACCACCACTTTTCACCGGTAGTAATTTTGTTTATTGGAAGGCTAGGATGAGGATTTAGCTTCGTTGTATTGATCTTGACATCCTAGAACTCATAGAGAAAAAATATGTAGAAGAGCCTAAAGTCGGGACTATGATCGATGGAGAAAGACACCAAGCCAATCTCAATGCAAAGGCTATGAATGCCTTAATTTGCGGTCTTTCCCCCAATGAGTATAATAGGGTTTCCACGTGTACAACCGCATACGAAATATGAGTGAAATTGTGTATTACACATGAAGGAACCCCCCAAGTCAAGAAATCCAAAATTAGTGGGCTTATGCATGAATATGAGTTATTTAAGATGCTTCCTAATGAATCCATTGATGCTATGTTTTCTCTCTTCACTGACATAATCAATGAATTGCATGGTCTTGACAAGAAATTAACTATCCAAGAGACGAACTACAAGATCCTTCGTTCATTGACTCCTATATGGGAACCCAAAGCTACGGCCATAGAGGAAGCTCATGATCTCACCACCTTAGCTCTCGATGGCCTCATCGGCAAGCTTAAGGTTCATGAGAAAAAGCTCAAGGGAAAGGAGAAAGAGGAAGTGCCCCTACGGGAAGTTGAGGAGCCATCACCAAAGATGAAGACCATTGCTCTCAAAGGAGCTAGTGACAACTCTTCATCATCATCGCCGGAGAGTGAAGTTGATTTTTCTAGAGAAGTGGCTCACCTCTCTAGAAGAATTTCTAGACTCATTAAAATGAACAAGAAGTTCAATCCCCGATCTAACAACAAATTTTCTTCACGTATAGGAAAATGTTTTGAATGCAATGAACCAGGTCATATCGCCAAGGATTGCCCCAAACTCAAGGAGAAATACATGAAGTACAAGAAGAAAAAAGCCATGTATACCGGATGGGAAGAATCCGAACCAAGTGATTCGGATAGCAATGAAAAAGGAGCTAAACTTGCTCTTCATGATCCTAATATTTGCTTCATGGCCTATGAAAAGGAGGTAGTTTCCGACACCAAAAGTGAATCCTTTTATATGCTATGTGATCTAGCTACGGCATTAGAAGAATTGGATGTCAAAAAAAATTTCTTCCTTTAAAAAGTTACATGCTTCTTGTGATGCCCAATTAGAACAACTACAAACCTCTCTTGCATTAAAAGATGAATTACTAGGGAATCTTGATTTTGAAAACAAACAATTAAGATCCAAGATTGAAAGACTAGAAATTGAGAGTGGTAGGATTAGACCCACTCATGCTTATGCTAATCATCATCACCGTGGTAGAAATAGATTTCATAGATCTTATGCTCCAACACACAAGAGGAATTTTGTGTGCACATATTGTAAGAAACGTGGTCATATTTCTACTCATTGTAGGATCAAAGATAATCATGATTTTTTATGGCATGACATGTGTACCCAAAGGTACCAAGCTTACTAACCACCAAGGACCCAAGATTTGGGTATCTAAAGTTACTACACCTTCATCTCTTGTAGGGAACATCACGGCAACGACGTAGAGAGATGTGGTACCTTAATAGTGGTTGCTCACATCACATGACGGGCAACAAAGAGCTATTTGTAACCCTATCAAGGATTGAAGGAGATAGCGTCTCCTTCGGTGGTGGAGAGAAAGGAAAAATTATTGGTATTGGATGTATTGGTAAGACACCCTCTCCCGTTATAGAAGATGTTTACTTGGTTAATGGCTTGAATCATAATCTTCTTAGCATTAGCCAATTGAGTGATAAAGGTTTTGATATTTCCTTTAAATCAGACAAATGCATTATTAGTATGAATGGAAAAATTATTTTTGTTGCTAATCGAAAATCTAATGTGTATATTTTTGAGATGAATGAATTAGTGAATCAAGATGTGAAGTGCATTGCGGCAATTGATGAAAACCCTTGGATTTGGCATAAAAGGCTTGGACATGCAAACATGGAATTCATATCCAAATTATCCAAGAGGAATCTTGTTAAAGGGTTACCAAACTTGTATTTCATCAAAGATACCATATGCGAAGATTGTGCTAAAGGTAAACAAACTAAGTCTACCTTCAAATCCATCAATGATGTATCAACTTCTAAACCTTTGTAATTACTTCATCTTGATTTATTTGGTCCTATGTGTGTTACCTCTCTTGGAGGCAAACACTATGTTTTTGTTATAATTGATGATTTTTCTCGTTTTACATGAACAATCTTTCTTGCTAGTAAAGATAAATATTTTAATGAGTTTTCAAATCATGTTAAGAGAATTGAAAATAAAAAAGATTTAAAAGTTATTAAAATAAGAAGTGATCATGGTGGTGAATTTTAAAATATTTCTTTTTATGATTTTTGTGCGCATCGTAGTATAACTCATATGTTTTTTGCTCCGAGAACACCACAACAAAATGGTGTTGTTGAACGGAAAAATCAAACCATACAAAAGATGGCACGAACTATGTTAAACTCCTTTGATTTGCCTAAATACTTTTGGACGGAAGCCGTCAATACAGCTTGCCATGTTTTAAATCGTGTTTTGATTAGACCAAAGCTTAAAAAAACTCCTTATGAACTATTTTATGGCAAAACTTCTTTTATTGGATATTTTCATATCTTTGGTTGTAAATGTTTTATTTTAAATACAAAAGATCACCATGATAAATTTGTTTCAAAAATTGATGTTGGCATCTTCTTAGGGTATGCACCTCGAAGTAAGGCTTATAGGGTCTTCAACAAACGAACTCTTGTTGTTGAAGAATCTATAAACGTTACTTTTGATGAGACTAATATTGGTTCACAAGTTATTTTAACGTTACTTTTGATGAGACTAATATTGGTTCACAAGTTATTTTGCCTAGGAAAGATGATGATGATGTTAAGGGAGGATTGGAACTTTTGTAACCTATAAATACACCCTCAATAGAAGCATAAAAAGATGTGGAAAGCACCAACACTCATGTACAAGAAGAACTCCCCAAAGCATGGAAATTCGTGTCAAATCATCCAAAGGAGCAAATTATTGGGAGCCCTTCACAAGGGGTTATTACTCGCTCAAAGGCTTTGAGTGAGTGTGGTAATGTTGCTTTTCTATCTCAATTAGAACCTAAGAAGGTTAATAATGCTTTAAATAATGAATTTTGGGTTTTAGCTATGCATGATGCACTAAACATTTTTCGAAGAAATGATGTTTGGAAACTAGTTCCTAGACCTAACAATGCTAGTTTAATTGGAACAAAATAAGTTTTTAGAAACAAACTTGATGAACATGGCATTGTTACTAGAAATAAAGCTTGTTTGGTTACCTAAGGATACAATCAAGAGGAGAGCATAGACTATGATGAAACCTTTGTACCGGTTGCAAGGTTAGAATCTATTAGGATGTTTTTAGCATTTACTAGCTTTAAATATTTCAAATTGTTTCAAATAGATGTTAAAAGTGCCTTTTTAAATGGTTTTATAGAAGAGGAAGTATATGTTGAACAACCCCCCGGTTTTATAGATCATGTTTTTCCTAATCATGTTTACCGAGTTTAAAAAGCTTTATATTGGTTGAAACAAGCTCCTAGAGCTTGGTATGCTCGCCTCTCTAGTTTTCTTCTTGGAAATGGTTTCTCTAAAGAAAAATTTGATAATACTCTTTTTGTGAGAAAAATAAAAAATGATTTTATTTTAGTGCAAATATATGTTGATGATATCATTTTCGGTGCTACTAATGAATCTCTTTGCAAGGATTTTTCTAAAGTTATGCAAGATCACTTTGAGATGAACATGATGGGAGAGCTCACATTCTTTCTCGGACTCTAAGTCAAGCAAACTAAGGATGGGATATTCATTTCTCAAAGCAAATATGCTAGAGAATTGGTGAAAAAAATTCAATTTGGAGAACTCTAAGCATGCACCAACTCCCATGAGTACAAGTGTCAAGCTTGATGCGGATGATAGTGGTGAGGATGTTGACCAAAACCTATACCGATGTATGATAGGTAGTCTTCTTTATCTCACCGCTAATAGACCCGATATCATGTTTAGTGTGTGTGCATGTGCACGTTTTCAAACTTCTCCTAAAGCATCTCATTTGATTGCCGTTAAGAGAATTATTAAATATGTTCATGGAACAATTGATCTTGGTTTGTTTTATCCAAAGAGCACCTCTTTTGATTTATATGGTTTTTGTGATGCCGACTTTGTCGGATGTAAGGTAGATCGTAAGAGTACGAGTGGAACATGCCAATTCTTAGAAAATTCTCTTGTTTCTTGGGCTTCCAAGAAACAAAATTGTGTTGTATTGTCCACTACGGAAGCGGAATACATTACCGTCGGTTTATGTTGTGCCCAAGTTTTATGGATGAAACAAAGCTTAGTTGACTATGACTTGAATTTTTAAAATATAAAAATCTTTTGTGATAATACTAGTGCTATCAATATTTTAAAAAATTCGGTTTTGCATTCTAGAACCAATCATATTGATGTACGTCATCATTTCTTACGCGATCATGTAGAGAGACAAGATGTATCCCTTGTGTTTGTTGACATAAAATCTCAATTAGCGGATATATTTATCAAGCCTCTTGGTGAAGATGATTTTTGTCGCATAAAAAATAGTTTGGGCTTATGCACTATGTGAAAGTTCTATTTGCTTGCTTGTTTAGTTGCATTTCACATGTATTCTTTTTTTACCTCATTTTGATGGTGACAATGGGGGAGAGAAATCTCCTCATTTGTGCACATAGAAAGGGGGAGCTCATAGATAGGGGGAGCTACTATCTATAAGCTATATTTAGTTTGCTCCTATATAATGGTTGGTTGTCATCATCAAAAAGGGGGAGATTGTTAGCCCTTATGTTTTGATGATGTTTTACAACCACCATTATCGGTAGTAATTGCTTGTTAAGTGACAATGTAGTTAATATATATATATCAAGTATGTCAGTGCCATACATGGAGGATTGGATGGAATATGCGCTACAACGATGATATCCAAAGGAGGAGGATGTATAGTGATGAAGCAACGTTTATTCAAGAACACCAAATGCTATAAGAAGCTTCATCAAACACAAGCTATATCAAGACTCAAAAAATTATATTCTACGTGAGGATATTAGATAGTTTTTATTTTCTCTCTAGTGCTAGAATGTAGGCAAGTAGTTTAGATTTCATTTGAAGCTATTGGGATATCACACACACGTTTTCATACTTATAGTTTTGAGCGTTTTCACAAAATATTATTTTTCACAAGTATGAGGACTTATTCGCAAAATTTATTTTCCAAACAATTTGTTTTTAGTGTTAAAAACATTTTACAAAGTTTCATAATTTTTGGAAGTCAATTAAATATTTTACAGAATTTTTAAGAATGTCAAAATCAGTGTTTTCGTATGTATCAGATTGCGGTCGACCGCCACGGTCGATCGCGCCTGAGTTCATTCGTCAGTGGGCAGCAGAAACATTCACGGTCGATCGCCACGGTCGATCGTGAGCTCGAAATTTCCACGGTCAACTACCACAGTCGACCGCAGAACTCTCTGGAAAATTTCTTCGTTTCTGAGCTGGCTCGCGGTCGACCACGAGAATCGTACGGTCGACCGTCGCTTATTTTCAAACGGTCATTTGGTATAGATTTCTACGCCGATTTTTACTGGATTTGGGCGATTAGGGTATGGGTTTAAACAGCTGTATTTTCTCCTATTTAAACCCCATATACTCCTTCTTCCTCAAGTGTCCCAAGCCATTGAAAAACCAGAGATTTTCTTTTACTGAGAGCTAAAATTTCAAACCTGTTTTCTGTGTTTTCCTGTGTTCCAACTGTGTAATCTTTCTCCTTACCATAGGAACATTGTAAAGAGAGAGTTTTTAAACCATTGCTACTGTTGATAGCTTGATCTTGTGAAGATCAACTGTGTGGGAGTGTGATCTTGTGGTGATCAACTGTGTAGTTGTGAGATCTTGTGGAGATCGTTGTGTAGAAGAAGTTCTGGATTCCAAACCGGGTTGTATAGTGGATTTATCCTCGAGAGTGGGGAGCAGGGACGTAGGTCAGCAGGCCGAACCTCGTTAACACATCGCGCGTTACTTGAATAACGATTTCTCACTCTATCTCCTTTACATTTGTTGTTCATTTTTGTGGTGTATTGCTTACCTTATTTTTATTGTACTTTTATAGCCTTAAGACCCTAATCACCCCTCCTCTAGGGTCCAACACTATCCACAAACATAATATTCATATCCACAAACACAGTATTTAAAGCCTATAAATACATTCCTAGCACCCTCATAAAGGCAGATCTGAAGGAGCCACAGATTTTAGAGAGGCTAACAGATCTTGGTGAGTTCTTCGGCATAAAGAGGAAGCTATTCGAATGATCTGAGGCCCGTTCCCCTTTCCTCCGGATCAAACTTGGTTTTGATCTCAAAAAGAGTCATAATCTTGTTTGGTCGAGATTATCACTTCTACGATTGTTTTCCTTATGAAGCAAGAGCATTAATTAACTTTTCTGTCAACCGGATCTGATCCGCGATGATCCACGGACTAACGCGTCCCCGACATAAGTAAAGATCTCATGCGAGCAGAGGGTGATAAACGTCCACTACATTTGTTTTAAGGGAGTTATAATTTTTTTTTTGTGTAAGAGAAGTCTTATAAAAAAGCTCACTCCTTTAAACTTATAAGTCGATAAACGATTGTAACGAGTTCCCGAATAATAAAATCAAGTTTCACCGCAAACACTTGTATCTTAAAAAATTTTAAACTAACACTTAAATACCCTAAAAGTTATTATATTTTATACTTAAATGTCTTTAATTATGCAAAAGCGATAATATTTAAGTACAAGTTTTAAAATCTTTAGGATATTTAAGTACAACATTTAAAAACTTTAGGGTACAAAATGTCATCAAAAACAAGTGACGGTAGATAAGATAGTGAATATTTTCATTATACCAATCAATTGAGCTGTATATTTTTATTCACTTTTAAGCAACACAACTTACACTATATGTTACAAGTTAATAGTTGCAAGAACATAATGTTAATGCAATATAATTACCCAATACAAGCTGCCCAAAATCTCACTAAATTTCATTTGGATAAGTGTCTAAAATATTAGATAAAGAATAAATGTGTTATTTCAATGATCAAGAACTTTTACGCAGGTCATTGAAATTCATATATATAATTTTCCAGTGACTAAAATATTTTTTGATCGTAAATACCGACTTGATATATTTTCTTACTTTGGTTATGATAAGTTTTATAAAGTGTAACACGATAATAACAATGCATTTTTTAATAGTGTGTTAATGTTAAGTGATCACACAGACAATTATAAGTGGTTGGATGAGTTTGTTGATTATGGGTCGCTCCCTTCCCCGGATATCTGGTTTAGAGCTTAGGAGCTTGAGCCTGTATAAGTAGAAACTCATGACAGGATGGGGACTGGTTCCCCCGTGGTTCTTCTGATGATCAAGTCAGCTAGTGAGCTTGAGTGAGAAAAAGAAGAACTCTGAGAGTTCTATAGTGTAATGTCATTACTAGGTATTCCTTAGATTCAAGAAGAACCAATCTTGTTAAGGTTAGAACAGTACCTCTATTTATATTGGTGGTATAAAAGCAGAACCGTCATTGTGACCGAGCACAATATGACGGTGAAGGAGCATGGGCTGGCGGCTGCGTCAGCGCTTGCCTTACAGGTGTTGGCTGGCGACTGGAGGAGAAGTTACCTTAATATTAAATGAGAAGCGATCGGAGGCATGATGGTGCAGATATGGCTTGGTGAGTCATGAAAACTATTAGGGTTAGAGGTATGATAGCGCCTGCCAAGCATTAAATGTGACATCAACGTTGTCAGTGGGGGAAGCTCGAGGCTGAAGTCGTTCTCTAGCTTCACCGAGAAGTAACGCCTTTCTAGTCGACCTCGCAAGGTGTTAAGTATTTGGTCGAGTGGGCTCGTTGCGAGTTGTCTTCGACAAGAGGATCGACAAGTACCATTTTTTGAGTCAACATTAGGGGATGTTGACTTGACGAGTCGTTAAGACGGGATCCTTGGTGGTCTTGGCTGCTGCTCTGATTGGGGATTGCATGCAGAAGTACACATCTCTGTTGCTGACAGAGGATTGTACTTTGACGAGTGAAACACCATAACACAATGCACTTTTTATAATGACTAAATGTCACGTGTAACTCGTCACATTAGATTGATGTGGCTTCTTATGTGGTAGGTAGTTGAGCTTGTTCATTTTTCTGGTGTTACGATAATTGAAATTGAGTTAGTAAATCTATGCAATTTGGGAAAGAATTGTTATCTCCCTCATATGAACACATAATAAAGGAAAATTAGAGAAAGAGAAATTTTTTTTGAGATTTTCTTTCATAACGGTTAGTTAAAGATTCTATTCACTATTTGCCACTTAATTTAGCCACATGAGACGCAGCAATAAGCTCTGTGAGGTTGATGAGGTATAAATGATGTCCCAAAAATTGCAAGTGCACAACCAATCAGGTTATAGTATAAAAAGTTATCGATCCAACAAGGAAGGTGTTGTAGGAATAATTAAAATTGGTTCTTATGTTGTGTGCGTGACAATTAAGAGTGATTGGTGTGTGTGATTGTGGGGAGATATGAGGATTGTTATGAATATATGCAAGTGACAATAAAAATGAGATTGAGAGGAGAGAAGAAAGAATCAAAGGGAAACTAAAAAAGTAAGAATGAAAAGAAAATTCAAGAAAGTCAAGATAGATGATTCAATTAAAGATATGAGGAATCTAGAATTGAATCCACTAGCTAATCTCACTTATAAGATATGAATCATTCTTTTTTTTCACATTCTACTTCAGATTTATTAAGTATAGATTATCAAACCACTCAAGAAAAGTATAACATATCAAATTATCATCCAAGTAAAATTATTACTTATGAAAAGAATAGAAACTAAATAGTAATTTTAGAATTCTTTCTACCAATTAGTTCTTTAGTTGAATATCCTAAGCATGAACATTTTAAGCATTAACAAATCATAATAGAAATAAAGCTAGTTTCATATAATTTCTAGAGTTCCAATAAGAATTAATTTACATCTAAGAAAAGGGTAATTTCCTAGAGGGTTATAGCCTCAATGTGAATCAAAAAAAATAAAAACAAGTAAAAAGAAAAACTAATCCCAAGAGGGTTCTAGCCTCAAGGCGAATAGTGCAAGAAGATAAAATCTAATCTATAAAATAAATTGCAAGAACTAAACTATATAATAAATTGCAAGAATTAAATGCAAGAAATTAAAGCAAGAGAATAAAGTCATGAAAATAAATCTACACTACAAGACATTAATGTAAATCTAAATTTCTAAGCAATAAGAAAAAAAATAAAAGAGAAAATAAAAACAAACCTCCTAATTGATCTTCATATTCATCTTCATCATCCAACAAAGAGAAGAAAAATATGAAGTGGTGAAAAAAATTATTTTATTAATTGTAACAAAAAATTACAAATTTGGAAGGTCTTCTCAATTAATATTAACCATCCTCTCCAAATGGATACACAAATTTTTTTCACTCCTTCACCCCCCACTCTCTACTTCTATTTATAGCCTACATCAATAAATGAGAGCCATTAGATCAAACTTGACTCCCAAGACACTCAAATCAGCCCTTAAATTTGGAATAGGAACAAGGCATCGATGCCGGTATCGATGTTCCTATCAAAATTCTGGCTTCACAGATGGCTTCATCTCGTCGAGATATGCGATTTTCATATATTATATGTTAAATTTCGTCTTCCAGATTAGAAGATATTCTCATTTCTTTGCAAACAACCATCTTGAATATAATTTCTTTTCATATTGAATTTTTTATTTTCTTCGGTTTCTACATGCTACTTGGCTTGATTTTGGGTGTCAATAAAAGGTTACAAAATTAGGAAGTTTGAGTCTTTTGGGTTTTTATTCATTATTTCTTTATTAGCCTACAATTAAAGATAAAATTAATTATTAGTAATGTATTGATTCTTGTAAAATTGATAATAATGATATAAATTTGTAATAAAATGTGATTACGAGAGGTGCTCTCCCTATGAATTTTTGCTTCGGTAAAAAAAATATATCTTATTGTCACATAAATAAATAAATATACAAAACTGGTAGTTATAGATAAAATATACCGCTCTTTGTTCAATAAAATAAAATATAATGCTCTGAAAGCCTATTGATTGATCACGGCACATAGTGCGAAATGGGACAAAATTGTACACCGGTCAACTTTTTTTACTTTTATATAAAGCTTTCAAACATCAGAGGCTGTTCGGTACTCTCACCGCAGATAACCATAAACCGATAAAAAAAAAGGTAATTAATTAATTGTTTACGTTAAACAAAAGACAGGCTGTTCCCTCAGAAGCACGGACACTTCGGGTACGCCCCTTCACATCAATAATTTCAGCTGTCGGTCGCGTCCTTTGCTGGGTCCACAGAAGAAGCTGAACGACGCGTGGCGGTCCCTCGTCCGTAGCTGTCGAGGTCGAACCGGGTGAGCCGGTGGGTCCCATATAAGTTTCACGTGTCGGAGAGGTGGGTCACGTGGTATATTTTGGCGGGAAAGCTTTTTGAAGCGGCCATGCGGTGGCTTCCGGGTGCGGGGATCGTGGCGGAAAGGCTAGAACGCGTGGATGCATCTGGTAGGTTGACACCGGTGTTTTCTGTTTTGGAATTGGGCAGTTGTTTGTCGTGGCAAAATTAGGAATTTGGAAATGAGAAAGATTCTGGCTATGGCTCTTGCAACAGAAAACAGCGGAGTCGATCCATGAAAATGCGCCAAGCTAACAAATTGGAGATTTGCTAGTTGATCGATTATTTGTCGGACAAACAAATTTTGATTGAATTCGCGTAACTTAGGGGGTGTTTGACAATCTGAAAGTGAATTTAAAATATGTAAGTTACTTTTTTTTTATAAATGACTTTTACATCCATGTCAGTATGCAAGTAAAATACAGTGTTTGTTTGAAAAATTATATTATTATCGAAAGTGTAATGTGAAGATGACGTGGCAAAATAAGATTAAGTAGAAAGTATAATTAAAATTATTTAATTAAATTAGTTACCTTTTTGTCACTTTCATGTGACTTCACCAATTTTTTAGGGAAAGTCAAAATTGCATTAAATCATATGTGGCAACTTTCTTGCATCTCAATTTCATAACCATTTACATGAAAACAAACACCTTAATTGTTAAATGAAAGTAACTTTTTCACTTTCATCTTTCACTTGCATGCAAACAAACACCCCCTTAATGTTATTACATTGTATGCATTATTTCTTAAATATGAAAAATAGGCATCGGAAAACCCCTCTTAACTCTGGATGATTATAAAAAAATCCCCTTTAACCTCCAAACCCCAAAAAAACCAAAAAAAAAAAAAAAAAAACTAAAACTCAAGTTCTCTCCGAAAACCCCCAAACCAGTCTGTGTTATTTCTGACTGCACAAGCGTTTCTCACACGAGTACAAAAAGACAAAATTGCCCTCGAGTTTCTTCAAATAAACCCCAGAAATCCGATTTCTCTTCTCCTCCTCCTTTCAAATAAACCAACAATGCCCTTCATTAAACTTCATATTTGTCATTGGGGGTGTAGAAATTAGGCTCTTTCTTGGCACGAGATAATAAGGGCTTTTAAGAGAGAACTTCTTGGAGAGAGAGAGAGAGAGGATTAGGAGCGTCTCGACCACGTGATCGAGGTCCTCGGTCGTCTTCTACCGACTCCGGTGAACCTGACGCACAAACCTGAGCAAAAGCGAGCAGACAGGGGGCTCGAGAGAGGGATTTTGAGTTGGGGCGGGCTCTTCGAAAGGGATTTTTGGCAAGAGATCAAAATGAGTGGGAGGGCCTTTCGGCGAGAAATCAAATTGATGAGCTTTTAACTAATCTCTTTTTTATTTTTTTTATCACGTGTAAAGGAAATGCCTGATGGGGGGTAATTTTGTCCTCGGGAAATTTAGGATAACAAGGGATAACGCAGTTGGGAGGTTTCATAATAAAATTTTAAAGTAAAAGACAGTTTTTTGATAACCCCTAAATTATGAGGGGGGTTTTCCCTAATATTTTCAAAGCAAAGGTTTTTTTTTTAAGCCTTATTAAGAAAAAATTAAAACTTGCGCATAAGAATATTATAGAGACTGTTATCTATCTCAGGTTAAGGGTGAAGGGACTTGAGTAAATAGGTAAAAACACTACTCAAAACGCACATTCTGATAAAACAAAAAAAAGTTCATGTCCTCTTACGTGGGAGCTAGGATAACTAACAATATTCGTTCTTCAAAATTTATAAACTTCCAAGTATCAAAAGATAGATTAATTAAGGGTGATGCTACAGACACCCAAAACATAAGACCCTATATGAGACAGGTGAGGTGTCGGTTTCTTGTCCCATAATGCACTGTTTATGAACAGTGCATTATGGGACAAGAAACCGACACCTCACCTGTCTCATGTAGGGCTCCTAAGACATTTTTTATTAATTAAACGTTGACAATCTTTAATCCTCAGTCAACAGAAACCCTTATCCTATCTGATATTATTAACTTTAACATATTAGAGGACGGTACGAAATCTAAGCTAGAAGAGTCCAAAAGTGGAACAGGAACGCTACCTTTGAAAATTCAGATAATACAGCTCCTATTCAGGTTAGGCATCAAAAGACTTGGATCACCCAAACAAAAGTCGAGAATGTTTAAAGAGGGCTTTCAAAATAAACGTCAACCGTGGCATTGATGCCAAATACTTAGGCAAGAATCCTTGGAACTCGGAGCTAACAAAGTTAGATGAGATTAATGTGTGAACCTAACTCTGTCATCTAACTTTTGTGGCCATTATGTAAAGGGACAACGCGACAACCTATATGAAGACTTCTACTACACCGTAGCATGAAAGATAGGTCCTTGCCTCATGAGAGATTGCTCTAAGTCCTACAGAAGGATTAGCTTTAATCAGACAATTTAATTAATTAGGTCGAATACTATAAAAAAAAGAATATGTCAAACAGATAAAAGAGATTAATTATACTTCAACGTTTGAATAAGGACTTTAGACTCCATTTACATGGGTTTGATGAAGGCATGAAGCATGGACCTCAAAACTCTTGAGAACATTTTTAAGGGCCGGTCCTAAAAGCTGCTGGGTTTGGGTCCACATTATGAGTGAGCTTAAATATTTGGTTAGTCAAGTTTGCATTGGTGCCTAGCTAAGTTGGTCCACCTCGTAGGTGTTTGGGTCCGGATTTAAAAGTCACATCTACTCTTCCATACTTACAGGAGAACACAAAAAATCACTATTCATACTACATTAAACACTACAACGTTTACTATTCTATTCTTCTATACTTACAGGAGGATCCAAAGAATCACTATGTTTTGAAGTTACTGTTTATGCGACGGTATTTTACTGTATCATAAACAGTAAAATCAAATCAAATGCATTAAAACTTAGATCCTCCTCTAAGTATGAATGAGTAGATATGATTTCTAAATCAAATGTATTAAAACTTGGATCCTCCTTTAAGTATAGAGGAGTAGATATAATTTCTAATTTAAGCATAGAATAATCAAATTAAATGTATTAAAACTTAGAGAGAGGTAAGTTCAAAATACAATACTTAAAAAGGAGGGGGGTCATGCTTTGTACGGGGTGCATACTAATTTATACTTATACGAGGATCCAAAAAAGCACTATTTATAATATAGTAAATGCTACAGTAGCTATTGTGTCGTGAATAGTAAATAGACCACCCAATCTGTCTGCTGTAGTAAATTATTGTACCGTGAACAGTAAATCAAATCTCCCACCATATGTTTAAAGTTATTGTTTATGCTACAGCTTTGTACTGTATCATAAATAGTAATTAAAATCAAATGTATAGAAACTTAGATTCTCCTTTTAAGTATAAAGAAGTGGATATGATTTCTAAATCAAATGTATTAAAATATAGACCCTCCTATAAGTGTAGAAGAGTAGATATAATTTCTAATTTTAAGCATATAATGATCAAATTAAATGTATTAAAACTTAGAGGGAGATAAGTTCAGAACGCAATACTTAAAAAAATGGGTCGTGTTTTGCATGGGGTGCACACTAGTACGTGGAAAGTCTTATAAGATTATAAGAGGGAGGGAGGGAGCACTAGTAGAAAACAGAGTATTGGCGACGGGGAAATCCGTCGCCAATGCAGTCAAATCCGTCACGAATGCACATTCGTGACGCCCACTTGCCCGTCACCAATAATCCCCTCGCCAATGCACATTGGCGACGGGGTCATCCGTCGCCAATGTACATTGGCGACGGAGAGGTATTGGTGACGGGAAACATTGGCGACGGGTTTACCACCGTCGTCAATACACATTGGCGACGGGGTGCTTTCCGTCGCCAATGTGTTTTGGCGACTACAAGTTTACCGTCGCCAAAACACATTGGTGACGGCGTGTTGTCCGTCGCCAATGCGCCAATGTGTTTTGGCGACTACGAGTTTGTAGTCGCCAAAACACATTGGTGACGGCGTGTTGTCCGTCGCCAATGTTTATTGGCGACAAAATGCACCCCGTCGCTAATGTTTATTGGCGACGAAAATCTAGCCATCGCCAAAACACATTGGCGATGGAAAACACCCCGTCACTAATGTGTATTGACAACGGGGTTGAACTCATCGCCAATGATTATTGGTGACGGAAAGCACCATGTCGCCAATGTTTATTGGCGAGGGCGATAAATGTACGTTGGCGACTGATTTTCCCGTCGCCGATGTTCATTAGCGACGGACCTTTTCGTCGCTAAAGAATGTAATTCGGGAAAAAAAATTGCTACTTTTTGAGCCCCATTTGGGAATATATACCTGTTGCTTCCAATATTCATAAAATATTCAACAATATTCACATTCATCGATTCACATCTAACAATATTCACATTCATCAATTCACATCCAATAGTATTCACATTCATCAATTCACATCCAACAGTATTCACATCCATCAATTCACATCCAATAATAATCACATTCATCATTCATCGATTCACACACACACACTATATATGCTCAACACAATCAAAAAATCGACAAAAGTAACAAAAGTAACAAAAAATCGACAAAAGTAACAAAAAAGTATAACTTCACGTATATATATAATCCGGAGGTCATTATATGCTCAACACAATCCAAAAGTCGATAAAAGTAACAAAAAAGTCTAACTCAGTACTCATTCATCGTAGTCATCTTGGTCCCTATCGTCGTGATCCCTATCGTCGGCAGCGGCTGCATCAAAATGTCGTATCGTACTGCTACTTCCTACAGTACCTCCTCTAGCCTGAAAAGAATATAAATCAATATGAGAATATATTCCAAATATTCATAATAACTGCATATATAATATGACATACATACCTCCCCATCACTTATAGTTGCATGCTCATTAAATGCCATCCTCATGATATCCATGTATATAGGCTGCGGAAGCAAGTCCTTTAAGGGTTGAGAATCAATGAGTCGCTGAACGACATCCCAGGTCGTTTGTGCACCGTCTAACTCGTGTTTAATAGTGGGAAGAAAGCTTAAAACCAAAGAGGCTTCAACATTCTTCAACAAGTATTGACCAATCTTACCCACGACGTATGATGTGTCACATGGTCGCGTCGAGATCACAGATTGGCTGCTAGGCTTATTGGTGGTGGTGAATTTCTTAGCTACAACACTTGACAAAGGAACTCTTCCTTTCTTTCTTGGTTGTAAACCGTAAGCTCCGTCGACGACTTCCATCTACTCGTCTCTGGTCATGCGGTTAGGCTCTACAGGAGTGTCCTCTGTACCCTGAGACTGACTGACACGGGTCAAGACCTCGTTTTGAGAAGCTTCCACCGCCGCCTGTATATCATATATCATAAAAGTTAGAAACTTTGATGAAAAATCATTAAGTATATACAAATCTAAAATTAATCTTATACTTATGACCAATTCATTAATTTTCTCCACTTTTTTGTCATTTCCCTCTATATTTTCATAGCCCTGGGGCGGTGTATAAGCTCTTCTAGCAAGAAGAGCCGGGGGCATAGTCAAAGCGTCCTGTGATATATTAAATTTTAAAGTAAATGTATAAAAATAATCACATGATATCAGTTTTAATAATATGATCATACCGGGTTTTCACTCAAATACTTATGCTCGATCCGAGCATAAGGAGTAGATCCTAAGAAGTGATCGTATATCTTCATTTTGCGATTCACCGATGCTGTCTCACATATTTTCTACAAAATAAAGTACTTTATTAGTATGTGTGATGATTATATATAAATAAAAAATAATGTCATGATAATATCTTAAATTAAAAATAATCCACCTTCTTCTCACCCTCCCACTCGATAATGAGAGTCATCCAATTAAATGGATAAACTCTCTTATCAAGCTCATAGATCCTCTTCCAATCAGTAGATATTTTTGTAAAATATCTATTTTTTAGAGCACTCTTCCAACCCCGAATAAGCTTGGCCATTTTAGGGATAACATAATCCCAAGACTCTGGGTTGTCCTCAAGACAATAATGATCCTGCAAGTTACATGGCAAAAAAATTATACTATAAGAATAATCATTGTGAATTGTAAACAAAATAAGCAGTATAATAAATAATTACCATAAGCTTCACCCAAATCTCCTTTATGCCTTTAAATTCTTTCTTCTTATAACATAAATTAAGCGATCCTTTTCAGTATAAAATGAAATTTCATACCCAAAGTGGAATCGTCCGTTTATATTATAAGTCTAAATAATTGGTAGTAATTATTGGACGGGAATCTACGGCTAACGTTAACTTGTTATTCACCTAAAATTAATATATAACACATTATTGTGTTATATATCACACTACTAATTTTTAATAAAAATATACAAATTTTTGATAGATTCACATATTTTAGGGTACTAGGGTTTTATGTCTAAAATTAATAAGGATAACTATTTGGGTAAGAAGGTTAGGGTTTCGATGAGGTTTAAAGATTGTGTTGTAATTAGGGCTAAAATTATTAGGTCTAAAATTAAGTTTAGGGTAATAAGCATTCTACAATATTCAAAAGATAACAGTCAATAAAAATATTTGAAAAAATTCAAAAAAATTCAAAAAAATTTGAAAATACCTCTTTAAGGAGGGAAGACCGTGGTGGCTAAGGATGGCGATGAGAAGGATGAGACAGAGGGCGGTGAGCAGGTAGGCTAGGACGTCGGTCGGGCGATAGTGGTGTGTAATAAACATTCTTCAATAATCAAAAATAACAATAAATATTGTTCTGCGTAATAAACATTCTTCAATATCAAAAGATAACAATAAATAAACAAATATTTGAAAAAAATCAAAATATACTAGAGAAAGTAAATCCTCACAATTAACTGTTCAAAATAGCTAAGTTTCCCGGCTGGTGGAGAAAGTCGGAGGGCTAGGGCGTCGAGGGGGGGCGGGGGGTTAGGGCGTCCGACGCGCAGGGGAGCAGGCGGAAGAGCGAGGCCGGCGCGCGGAGAATAGGGTGGAGAGGGTAGGCAGGGGTTAACGGCAGGCCGTGAGAGGGCGACAGGGGCAGGTCGCGGAGAAGGCGTCGGGGGCTGGGCGCGCCGCGGGGCGGGGGGGGGGGTAGGCGGCGCAGAGGGGCAAGGCGGGAGAGGGCGGGCGGCGGGAGAAATCCTGTAAGCTAGGGTTTTTCAAAGATCGCGAGAGAGAAAGAGGCCGGAGAACACGTTATTTGGTTCCTTTATACTTGTCCATTTTAATTTAACCCCTCAAAGATTTAAGATTTTCAATTTAGTCCCCAAAATCTCATATAACTTACTATTGCAACCCTCAATTCTAACTAATATTACCAATTTTCCTCGTAGATCCTTAAGTTAAGAGTGAATCATTGGATTATTTCAATATTAACCCTCAAATCTTCAATATTTCAAAATTACTCACTCAAGTCATGGAAATTTATATTACATCCATCAAATCATTTCAATATATAACCTCTCATTACTTCTCATCTTCCTAAACAATTATAATTATCAATAATATTATAACTATTAATTATTTAAAAATAATAAAATAAAATAATTTATAAAATAAGTATACATGTTAGTAGTAACCAATTACTACATGGACAACACAACAAATCATTATCTACCTTCCTCGGATTAGCATATGCATACTCAAGGAATGCTTCCCATCCGTCTCGATATCGAGTATCATCTTTCGCTCTTCTTTGAAATATAAGAATATCAATCCATGACTTATCAGGAACTTCTCTCATCTGTATAATAGGTAAACTAATTAATTAATTCAATATTTCATAGGTCGCCTTAAGTTTAATAGTCTTTATTTTAGTTCATTTGAACAAATAATCAATCAAATTAAATTACTATTCTATAATTTTCATTGTCATACCAAGTAAAAGCTAACACTCAATGATAAGTAATCCTGATTTGAAACAACACTCTCGGCTGTCATAGGAAGGCTTCTATCCCATTAAGAATATAGTAGTGCTTACATCTAACTTTGAATAATTTGTGCATTTTTATTTCTAGAAAATTTTGGCAGCACCTACCCGCTGTTCTCCAAGTACACTGTGCGGATGTTATTATGTGTATCGGTAATAAACCGAAATCGGTAAGTAATAAGCCGATACGCATAATAACATACGCTTATTGTACCCAGAGAACAACAAGTACATGCGACCGAGATTTTCTAGAAATAAAAATGCACAAAGTATACCAAGTTAGATGTATGCACTACTATATTCCTAACCCGTCCGAACTGGACAGATCCAATAGTTACATTCCAATTCTTTCTTCTCATAATATAAATTAAGCGATCCATTTCGGCATAAAATAAAATTTTATACTATCATTTTCTCTAAACTAATCAAAGTCAAAGTCAAAAACTCACCAATACTAATCGAATATCAAAGTATATTTATTCTGCTAAAGAAGTTATGTGTAAACCCTTCAAATTTTGATATTAACTATCTAAATAATATGAAATACCTTTAGTTGTGGATTCACTGAGATTAGCCAATAGTAGTAGCACACCTAACTAATTGTATGCATTCTTTACAATCAAGATTGTAGAGAATCCGAGATGTCAAGTTAAGAAAGCTTTCATAGCATTAAAAATAGTTCACAGGGTTATGACAGAAACGGCCCAAGTGAAGGAGTAGTTTGTGAAATTTAGCCCTTATTTATTCATATCGGAAACTTGCATCAAACATCCATTCATTTATTAACGAGAAAACTACTAGATTCGTTCTCCAAGCAAATTCAAATTCAGGAAGCATATATCACTTCTCTCTGAAGAAGAGACATGCCTCCAGTGACAAAGTTGTGACTACAGCCTCCTCGACGGCGACGCTAGAGGGGAGCAGGGGGCCCTTGAGAAGGCTGCCAAACAACTGTCCTGGATCATAGTAGACTTCCACGTCCTCAGCTCTCAAGCTATCATCTACCTACGTGGAACAAAATAGTATTGGACTACATTTAAAATATTATAGATTTGAGGGACTAATATTAAAATAATTCTTAATTTTTTATTGGGCCACTCATTAACAATGGGATAATACCCCACTAATGTTAATTTTTTATGATGGACACATTAGCATTGATGACGGATCACCAATAAGTATTGGCGATGGAACATTGGCGACGGATTAGATCCGTCGACAACACGTATTGGCGACGGATTAGATCCGTCGCCAATAAGTAATGGTGACGGATCTAATCCATCACCAATAAATATTGGTGACGGAACATAGGCGACGGATCGAATCCGTCTCTAATAAGTATTGGCGACGGATTTGAATCCGTCGCCAATATGTATTGGCGACGGATCTAATCCGTCGCCATTACTTATTGGCGACGGAGTATTGGCGACGGGTCGAATTCGTCACCAATAAGTATTGGCGACGGATCTAATTCGTCACCAATACGTATTGGCGACGGAACATTGGCGACGGATAAAATCCGTCGCCAATAAGTATTAGCGTCGGATTTGAATCCGTCGCGACGGAACATTGGCGACGGATAAAATTCGTCGCCAATAAGTATTAGCGTCGGAGTTGAATCCGTCGCCAATAAGTATTGGCGACGGATTAGATTCGTCGCCAATACTTATTGGCGACTGAACATTAGCGACGGATCTAATCTGTCGCCAATAGTTATTGGCGACGGATGTTATCCGTCTCCAATACTTATTGGCGACAGAATTGATCTGTCGCCAATGTTTTTTCGTCGCCAATACTTATTGGCGACGGAAAAACATTGGCGACGGATCAAATCCGTCGCCAATACAAACAATGGCGACGGGACTCTCCCCGTCGCCAATGTTCCGTCGCCAATGTTTGTATTGGCGACGGATATCAAATCCGTCGCCAATACCCCGTCGCCAATACTCAGTTTTCTACTAGTGGAGGGGCTAGAGTTTGTAAAGAGCCCATCTTCATTGATTTGTTCAACATTGCTTAGCACCTTGGAGACGTTGGTTGACTTCTACTTGTTGTTAGAAGGTGATTCTTCTAGTGATTGTGTACTTGGAGCTAGTGAAGTAAACCCTTGTATCTTGTATATCTCGATTATTCTCAATGTAGAGTCTCAATCTTCGTGTAAGCTTTGAGTGTCGGGAGTTGTATTGTTGTCATTTTACTGATGTAATGGAAGATCTCTCCTTCTTGGTTGTGGACGTATATAGGACCAAGTCATGGCTGAACCACGTTACATTGGCTGCTCGATTATAATTGTTTGTGCTGTGTTTATTCCGCATTTGATTATCATCTTCTCACAATTGATCTTAGACTTGGGATCCTAGTCTTTAGGTCCCAACAAAAGAATTGTCAGTCATCTTAAGCCTAATTAACTCATTGTTAAGAAGATATTAACTTGAACTCAAAATATTAGTGGAAGATATGAACTTGGATCATAAACTATGTGTTGATGTCATGAGACTCAGCATCAAGATTAGCAGATAATCCTGAATCAGCGATGGAGCTTAGGATCGATATGTATGGTGTGTGTTTTGTCATCCCCTCAGACAACCGATGCCCTGTCTAAGATGAGCAAGATACAAAATAGGTACGTTAGAGGACCAGAGTTGGGTTCTCCGATGACTTCTCCTACGGTTAAATCAGTATTTGAGCTTGATTGGAGAAGAAACCTATGAACTGAATAAGTTCCTAGTATAAGTGTGCAAAAACTGCATACTTGTGGCCTCAAAACGGGCCCTGAGCATCAACATCATCTCAGTAGGTGATGAGCCCATATATATACCCATTTGTGAGGGGTAGAAGGGTAATTATGGCCCAGTTTAGGTAAACAGCTGGATTGGCAGATAGCTTTACAAGCATCGATGGTTTGTGTGATAAATCACCTTTGATTTGATATGACGGTGATTGAGAGGGTATGACGCTGGTGATAGGTGGTGAGTCATGGTGACTAGGAGCACTAACTATGATGATAGTGGACAGCTGTTGGTGTAGAGTTCGAGGACGAACCGCCTTTCGACTCGGCTCTGCGTGTGAGCCGACAAGTATCGCCTTTCTTGTCGGCCGTGTAAGTTGTCGATCCAACTCCCAGAGAATGAGTGTGGTTGACTCGATCGATGAGGTCGAGTGAGAGTCTGACTCGACTTAGATTTACTAGGGAAAGGACGAGTACGTGTGGTGCTCGGGTCGCCTTGGCTAGGGAGTGAGCTTACCTGTTGATTAGTATTGACCTGAGACACATGTCGTCTTCCACAAGGGGATTAATAAATCTTATGTTTTTAAGGGAAAATCCTCTTTTAACCCAAAGTTTTACCCCAACTTATTTAAAAACCCATTCACTTTTCAAAACATCAATAGACCCACTATATCACATCCCACTTATTTTTAAACCCAAATGTACAATACACCCATTATTTGTACTGTATTTATCCAAAAAATTTAAAAAATCCTAAACTACCCTTCATCCCCAACTGATCTCTCCCTCTCCCCTCCTCCTCCATCTGAGCTCAGAAGAGATCTCTCCCTCTCCCCTCCTCCTCCTCTTCCCTCCCTTCACTTCCCCTCAACCACTACCACCAACCTCCTCCTCTTCCCTCCCTTCACTTCCCCTCCTCCCTCAATCCCATCAACCTCTGCATCCACTGCCCCTATCTCCCCTCGCCGTCACATTTCCTGACAGCTCCCAACACTGCAAGTTGTCAGCTTGTCTCTCTTATCAATATTTGATTTTGATGATTGTTGGTTACTCAAATTCTAATTTATTGTTCTGTCATTCTAAAATCTCATGAACCTACAACTTGCAGCCTGTCCGTGATCGCTTCAAAAATAACGCTGATGCCAAAAAGCTATTGGAAAAAGTGAAGGTAACCTTTACTTGATGCTCAATTGCTCATAAGATATGTACATTCATGAGATATCAACCATGACTTACATAACTATGGTTCCTCTCTGGACATTATGTTTTAAAATTAGAACTATAGTTCTTGCTTGCATTTATGAATAGAATTTTCCTTAGAGTTGATGATTGATGTGAAAATCCTCCCTCTTTTTGCAAGCGTACAAAGTTACTAGGTGATTATTCTTACTTGTTGGTGTTGGGAATGGTGACGAGTTGTAACATAAAAATTCTAATTTTCTTATTGCTTGGTGGTCCTTCAGATTCTTATTGTTCTTGTGGGTTTTGATAATTCGAAGCATTACGACATCAAAATCGATATTACTTTCATGTATTTTGATTTGGAAATGCACGATAAGTTAGAATTGATATTGCATAAAAGCTTATAGATGATTCCTTTGAAAGTGGTATGAAGCCTCTTATGCTAGCATTTCTCGATATTACTTTCATGTATTTTGCTTTGGAAACGCACGATAAGTTAGAATTGACAGTTAATAAAATTTTTTCATCATGCAATCATTGATTGTGACATTTATTTGTGCAGGAGCGTAGATTGTAACATTTTTATGGTGGGATACATATATTCCATCATCAATGGCACACCTAACGTAACGCACAGCTACCCCTCAATCAGAAACCATTCGTCAATGCACACTAACTTTCCAATCAAATACATGAGAGAATCCCCCACTATTGGCATTCGATCAGATCTTCGCATTGCTGTCACATTGCAACCCAAACGGCAAATCAACTACAGCCTGCACTATGATGTACCAAGTTGTATCCAATGTATCGTGTTGTATGAAATTTTCTATATTATGTATATATAGATTATTTGTGTGCATATTGTATCAAATGCACTATCCAATGTATCATGTTGTATCAAATTTATCAGTGTAACTAGTAGAAATGTATCTAGTAGAAATGTATACAACGTTTCGATAGTGGTGATTTTGGATTATTTCCATTCAATCTTCATGGATTATTTTCATTCAATATTATGTGCTCGAGTTTAGTGGTTGATAGATATGAATATCTGTAATGAACTGATGCACTGATTAAACTAAAGAAATTTTGATGGTAGGTTGTGTTAACTACAGCCTATTGGGCAATATTATGTGTCGTGTGACCAATTATCCACCTCGACGAGGGGTACTCGCTCAATTTTTAGATTTTGATAAAGTATAGCACTTTATGGAAAAGTATAGCAGCTTATTGATAAAGTATAGCACCTTATTATAAAGTATAGCACCTTATGGCAATAGTATAGCACCTTATCGATAAAATATAGCACCTTATGGTCGCTGGAAATTCAGCAACTTATTGTGATAAGTCAAATCAGTTTTTTTAGGGCAATGCAAACACTCGACGACCTACGTGACGTGTTTATTAACCAATCATCCACCGTGACGTTGGATCCTCGCGCAATTTTGAAGCTTCTGGGCAAAGTATAGCACCTTATGGGAAAGTATAGCACATTTTGGCCAAAGTATAGCACTATATTGTAAAGTATAGCACTTTATTGGCAAAGTATAACACCTTATTAGTAAAGTATAGCACCTTATGCTTTCTGGAAATTCTGCACCTTAAGTGTCTAAAATCAAATCAGTTTTTTTCGCCGTGACGAAACCTCTCGACGACCTACGTGACGTGTTTATTGACCAATCATCCACCGCGACGGGGGTCCTTGCACAATTTTGAAGCTTCTGGGCAAAGTATAGCACCTTATGGGAAAGTATAGCACCTTTTGGCTAAAGTATAGCACTATATTACAAAGTATAGCACTTTATTGGGAAAGTATAGCACCTTATTGGAAAAGTATAGCACCTTATGCTTTCTGCAAATTCTGCACCTTAAGTGTCTTAAATCAAATCAGTTTTTTTCGCCGCGATGAAACCACTCGACGACCTAGGTGATGTGTTTATTGACCAATCATCCACCGCGACGGGGGGGTCCTCGCGCAATTTTGAAGCTTCTGGGCAAAGTATAGCACCTTATGGGAAAGTATAGCACCTTTTGGCCAAAGTATAGCACTATATGGCAAAGTATAGCACTTTATTGGCAAAGTATAGCATCTTATTGGCAAAGTATAGCACCTTATGCTTTCTGCAAATTCTGCACCTTAAGTGTCTTAAATCAAATCAGTTTTTTTCGCCGCGATGAAACCACTCGACGACCTAGGTGATGTGTTTATTGACCAATCATCCACCGCGACGGGGGGTCCTCGCGTAATTTTGAAGCTTCTGGGCAAAGTATAGCACATTATGGGAAAGTATAACACCTTTTGGCCAAAGTATAGCACTATATTGTAAAGTATAGCACTTTATTAACAAAGTATAGCACCTTGTTGGCAAAGTATAGCACCTTATGCTTTCTAGAAGTTCTGTACCTTAAGTGTCTAAAATCAAATCAGTTTTTTCGCCGCGATAAAACCTCTCGACGACCTACGTGACGTGACGACCTACGCGACGTGTTTATTGACCAATCATCCACCGTGACGGGGGGTCCTCGAGCAATTTTGAAGCTTTTGAGCAAAGTATAGCACCTTATGGGAAAGTATAGCACCTTTTGGCCAAAGTATAGCACTCTATGGTAAAGTATAGCACTTTATTGGAAAAGTATAGCACCTTATTGGCAAAGTATAGCACCTTATGCTTTCTGGAAATTCTGCACCTTAAGTGTCTAAAATCAAATCAATTTTTTTCGCCACGATGAAACCTCTCGACGACCTACGTGACGTGTTTATTGACCAATCATCCACCGTGACGGGGGGTCCTCGCGTAATTTTGAAGCTTCTGGGCGAAGTATAGCACCTTATGGGAAATTATAGCACCTTTTGGCCAAAGTATAGCACTATATTGTAAAGTATAGCACTTTATTGGCAAAGTATAGCACCTTATTGGTAAAGTATAGCACCTTATGCTTTCTGGAAATTCTGCACCTTAAGTGTCTAAAATCAAATCAGTTTTTTTCGCCGTGACGAAACCTCTCAACGACCTACGTGACGTGTTTATTGACCAATCATCCACCACGACGGGGGGTCCTTGCACAATTTTAAAACTTCTGGGCAAAGTATAGCACCTTATGGGAAAGTATAGCACCTTTTGGCTAAAGTATAGCACTATATTACAAAGTATAGCACTTTATTGGGAAAGTATAGCACCTTATTGGCAAAGTATAGCACCTTATGCTTTCTAGTATAAGGTGCTATACTTTTCTAATAAGGTGCTATACTTTGCCCATAAAGTACTATACTTCAATCATCCACCGTGACGGGGGGTCCTCGCGCAATTTTGAATCTTCTGGGCAAAGTATAGCACCTTATGGGAAAGTATAGCACCTTTTGGCCAAAGTATAGCACTATATGGCAAAGTATAGCACTTTTTTGGCAAACTATAACACCTTATTGGCAAAATATAGCACGTTATGCTTTCTAGAAATTCTGCACCTTAAGTGTCTAAAATCAAATCAGTTTTTTTCGCCGCGATGAAACCACTCGACGACCTAGATGACGTGTTTATTGACCAATCATCCACCGCGACGGGGGGTCCTCGCGCAATTTTGAAGCTTCTGGGCAAAGTATAGCACCTTATGGGAAAGTATAGCACCTTTTGGCCAAAGTATAGCACTATATGGCAAAGTATAGCACTTTATTGGCAAAGTATAGCACCTTATTGGCAAAGTATAGCACCTTATGCTTTCTGAAAATTCTACACCTTAAGTGTCTAAAATCAAATCAGTTTTTTTCGCCGCGAAGAAACCTCTCGACAACCTACGTGACGTGTTTATTGACCAATCATCCACCGTCGCGGCGAAAAAAACTGATTTGATTTTACACACTTAAGGTGCAGAATTTTCAGAAAGCATAAGGTGCTATACTTTGCCAATAAGGTGCTATACTTTGCTAATAAAGTGCTATACTTTGCCATATAGTGCTATACTTTGGCCAAAAGGTGCTATATTTTCCCATAAGGTGCTATACTTTGCCCAGAAGCTTCAAAATTGTGCAAGGACCCCCCGTCGCGGTGGATGATTGGTCAATAAACACGTGACGTAGGTCGTCGAGTGGTTTCGTCGCGGCGAAAAAAACTGATTTGATTTTAGACACTTAAGGTGCAGAATTTCCAGAAAGCATAAGGTGTTATACTTTACCAATAAGGTGCTATACTTTGCCAATAAAGTGCTATACTTTACAATATAGTGCTATACTTTGGCCAAAAGGTGCTATACTTTCCCATAAGGTGCTATACTTTGCCCAGAAGCTTCAAAATTGCGCGAGGACCCCCCGTCACAGTGGATGATTGGTCAATAAACACGTCATGTAGGTCGTCGAGTGTTTGCATTGCCCTAAAAAAACTGATTTGACTTATCACAATAAGTTGCTGAATTTCCAGCGACCATAAGGTGCTATATTTTATCGATAAGGTGCTATACTATTGCCATAAGGTGCTATACTTTATAATAAGGTGCTATACTTTATCAATAAGCTGCTATACTTTCCCATAAAGTGCTATATTTTATCAAAATCTAAAAATTGAGCGAGTACCCCTCGTCGAGGTGGATAATTGGTCACGCAACACATAATATTGCCCAATAGGCTGTAGTTAACACAACCTACCATCAAAATTTCTTCAGTTCAATCAGTGCATCAGTTCATTACAGATATTCATATCTATCAACCACTAAACTCAAGCGCATAACATTGAATGAAAATAATCCATGAAGATTGAATGGAAATAATCCAAAATCACCACTATCGAAACGTTGTATACATTTCTACTAGATACATTTCTACTAGTTACACTGATAAATTTGATACAACATGATACATTGGATAGTGCATTTGATACAATATGCACACAAATCATCTATATATACATAATATAGAAAATTTCATACAACATGATACATTGGATACTACTTGGTACATCATAGTGCAGGCTGCAGTTGATTTGCCGTTTGGGTTGTGCAATGTGACATCAATGCGAAGATCTGATCGAATGCCAATAGTGGGGGATTCTCTCATGTATTTGATTGGAAAGTTAGTGTGCATTGACGAATGGTTTCTGATTGAGGGGTAGCTGTGCGTTACGTTAGGTGTGCCATTGATGATGGAATATATGTATCCCACCATAAAAATGTTACAATCTACGCTCCTGCACAAATAAATGTCACAATCAATGATTGCATGATAAGAAAATTTTATTAACTGTCAATTCTAACTTATCGTGCATTTCCAAAGCAAAATACATGAAAGTAATATCGAGAAATGCTAGCATAAGAGGCTTCATACCACTTTCAAAGGAATCATCTATAAGCTTTTATGCAATATCAATTCTAACTTATCGTGCATTTCCAAATCAAAATACATGAAAGTAATATCGATTTTGATGTCGTAATGCTTCGAATTATCAAAACCCACAAGAACAATAAGAATCTGAAGGACCACCAAGCAATAAGAAAATTAGAATTTTTATGTTACAACTCGTCACCATTCCCAACACCAACAAGTAAGAATAATCACCTAGTAACTTTGTACGCTTGCAAAAAGAGGGAGGATTTTCACATCAATCATCAACTCTAAGGAAAGGCAGTTGGAATTTGAGTAACCAACAATCATCAAAATCAAAATCAAATATTGATAAGAGAGAACACTAAGCGTAAATTCAACAAACAGGTGGTGGACAAAGAGTTGAACTAACCTGACTTGCAATGGAGAACAACATAACCCACCTCCTTCTGCCGAACCCACTTCCTTTGAGCGCCAAGGATCCTCAACATCGTCGTCGGCTTATGCGAAAACAGCTCCTTACAAAGCCAGGCGGTCTTCGACCTCCGCCATTACTCCGAGTGCTCCTCAAGCTCCGTCCACTGGCGGCAATGACAAGTGCTTCAGGTTGATGGGCGAACTACAGGGAGTCAATGTCGAAATCATTGGTGGGCTATTCATCTACTTCAAGGTCGTCGGTGGTGGGTGACGTGGCGGCGAGGGGAGATAGGGGCAGTGGATGCAGAGGTTGATGGGCTTGAGGGAGGAGGGGAAGTGAAGGGAGGGAAGAGGAGGAGGAGGGGAGAGGGAGAGATCTCTTCTGAGTTAGATGGAGGAGGAGGGGAGAGGGAGAGATCAGTTGGGGATGAAGGGTAGTTTAGGATTTTTCAAATTTTTTGGATAAATACAGTACAAATAATGGGTGTATTGTACATTTGGGTTTAAAAATCAGTGGGATGTGATATAGTGGGTCTATTGATGTTTTGAAAAGTGAATGGGTTTTTAAATAAATTGGGGTAAAACTTTGGGTTAAAAGAGGATTTTCCCTTTTTTATTTCAGTGAAGAATTATATACTCCGAATTGAAAGCGGCTTTCATCTTATCATGACAGAGATTTCTTTAACCCACGCCTATAAGAGTATATTGCTTCCATTGGAAAGAAGCTATCTTTTTGTGCAGATGCTTTACCTCAAATAATGATCGAAATAATTCTCAAGCTATTATAATTGATCATGATAATCAATTGAGATGATTAAATACTAACAGATGTTTAATAATGTGGACGCTTAAACGTACATGTAAAAGCTAGAGCGCCATGGGATCCCATGCCAACTAATTATAAGCCAAAGATTTGCGTGATTGTGCTTGCCATATACAGATTCTCCACCTAACAAACCCAACTCACCAAACAATACATGCAACACACAAGCCTATTGATTACACATTGATAAAGTGATAATCTTTTCTAGTTGGGTGGCATGAAGATTTTTGGGATCACGTTTTCAACGTAGGAGTACGCATTGATTATTCTGGCATAAAATGCTGGAAATAATCAGGTATAAACTCCGTAAAGAAGTATCTCGTCAAAGCAAGCAGCAAACTTCCACACCCAAATGAGAAGAGGGAGAGAGGGAGAGATGGTTGAATAAGACATAAATATGATACATTAATCTTTTAGGGGTATATTTGCATAAAAATCCCATCCCTTGCATATTTGTCTCTTATTTAACAGAATAGCCTATAAATA
>NC_033794.1:117112458-117115948 GCF_001876935.1 Asparagus officinalis | reverse complement strand
AGTAACCCATATATATATCTGTTCTAAAAAAATAAATAATAGCCTATAGATAACCCACATAACAGATTTATTTCTAACGGTTGAAAACTTCCAAGAAAATTCATAACTACAAATTTATTAGACCCTAAGTCAAAATTTGTTATTGATAAAGAAATTCCTTTAAAAAAGGGAAAATTGTGCCAAGGCTCCAGTTTTCATCAACTGATGTGAGTAGCTCCTGAAACCTCTCCCATGTGTAAAATCCCTCAAAATCTAAAAAAATGTGATTCGGCTGTTATTCCCTGCCAACTAAGTACAAAGAGTGAAAAAATATAAAATCCGAAAATGCTCTTATTTTCTCCTCTCTCTCTCTCTCTCTCTCTCTCTCTCTCTCTCTCTCTCTTTTCTCCTTATCTTAATCTTCATGGTTGCTCTTCCCCTCTCTCCTAACCCTGATCTTCCTCATCTCTCCCTCTCCCTCCTTTTAGCCTTTGACACTGACATCCCCCTTTCATGCTTCCCTCTTTACCACCACCGACCTCGAGTGCACCCTCTGACCTAATCATCTCCCCCTCCTGCCTCCCCTCCGTCACCATCAACCTTGGGTGCACGCTTCGATCCTGTTGTCTCCTTTTTCCACCTCATCCTCTGCCACCACTAACCTTAAGCATTGCCTCCAATGTCTATGAGAAGATATCCTACTTCAAGATCACCATCAAGAAGAGGGTGTTCTTTCCTCAACTCAAGAATCTGCTGCGAGAGTTGTTCTCTAGAGATTGCTCCCAACTCATCTCTACAGCTTTCACTTCAAAGTCTAAGATGTTTGTAATGGAACTGGATACTCTTGGATTAGTAATTTTGATAGGGGAGTAGACCATAAGAGACCCTAGGTCATGTATGGATCATGAGTTGAGTATGGTCTTTAATGTCCAACAAATGCTTGGTGTATCGCTTACAAGATTAAGATTCTATATTTGCTACTCTTTTTAGTACTTTATGTTTGGCATATTAGTTCCATTACTAGACTTTAAATAACGAATATCGTTGCTTTAGTTATATGTTTAAAAGGAGATTTATGGCTTCCTTTGAGTTAATTGAAGAATATATTGAGTAATAAGACAATGGCAAAAGGTAGTTCTGGTTTTAAAATGTGCAAATTTCATGTTAACTCTAAGTCTTCATCTGTGAAGTATAAGTCATTTCTGATAAAGTTTAAGTCATTTCGTATTAAGTTTTAAGTCATTTTATGTTAAAGTTAAGTTATTTTCTGCGAAGTTTAAGCAATTGTGCGCCAAGTCTAAGTCATTTTGTGTTAAGTCAAAGCCCTTTCATGTGAATTTTAAGTCATTTGCTGTTAAGTCAAAGTTATTTCGTGTTTAGCCTAAGTCTTTTCATGTTAAGTCTAAGTTTTTTTGTATAAAATTTAAGCAATTGTGTGTTAGATCTAAGTCATTTGGTGTTAAGTTTAAGTTAGTTCAATTGAATTTTAAAGTATTTCATGTGAAATTTAAGTTATTTTGTGTTAAGTCAAAGTCATTTACATATCCATAACAGTAAATCAAAATGACTTAAACTTCATAGGAAATGCTTCAAGATTTATAGGGAAAGGCTTAGACTTAATATAAAATGACTTAGATTTAACGCACAATTGTTTAAACTCCACATAAAATGACTTAGACTTAACATGAAATGACTTAGACTTAACACGATATGACTTAGACTTAACACACAATTACTTAAATTTCACAGAAAATGACCTAGACTTAACATGAAATGATTTAAACTTAATACAAAATGACTTAAACTCTACAGATAAAGACTTAAACTTAACACAAAATCAGAAAATGACTTAAATTTCACATATAAGGATTTAGACTTAACACAAAATTTGCACATTTTAAACCAGAACTATCTCGTGGCATGGTCTTATTACTCAAGATATTCTTCAATTAATTCAAAGGAAGCCAAGAGTCTCCTTTTGAACATAAAACTAAAGCAATAATGTTATGGTGTTCTCAGTCGCCAAAGTGCAACCATTTACCAGTATCGGACAGGTGTCTCCCTACATCCACCGTTCAAACCAGATTGACGTTCAGAGCAACCAAGGATCCCAACTTAGCCGACTCGTCGAGTCGATGTCTCCTTAGGTAGACTCGAAGGGCGGTACTTGTCCGTCCTCTTGTCGAAGACAACATACTACGAGCCTACTCGACCAGTTATTTGACGCCTTGCGAGGTCGACTCGAAAGGCATTACTTCTCGGCCAAGTTAAAGGACGACTTCAGCCTCGAGCCTCTCCCGCTGACAGCACGTCGGCGTCATATTTAACACTTAGCAGACGTATTATATCTCTAGCCCTGATAGTTTTCATGACTCATCGGACCACGTCAGCACCACCATGCCTCCAATCACTTCATATTAAATACTGAGGTGATCTCTCATCCACTCGTTAACGGACACGTGTAAAGTAAGTGCTGACACAGCTGTCAGTCCATACTTATTTACCACCATCATGTGCTCAGCCGAAAATAACCTTTCTACTCTTTCAGCACCACTATAAATAGAGATACTATTCTCAACATGAAGGGGACTTTTCTGCTAAGCAATTAATAGAGGCTATTTTCCAAGTAATATCTGCAAATTATAATTACACTACACTAAAGAACTCATACAGTTCTTCATTTTTCCACTCATGTTTATCACCTGACTTGATCGTCCGAGGTACAACGGGACAACTAAGACCCGTCCTCTCATGAGTTGCTATTTGTGCATGCTGAAGCTACTCAACTCAAAACCAGATATTCAGAGAAGTTAGCGGCCCCTAATCAACCTCAACCCCAACATATTTGACTGTTTGATTATTTAACATTAACAAATAATATTTATTATTTAAAATCGATTATGGAACTAATATATCAAACATAAATTACTAAAAAGAGTAACAAATATAAAATCTTAATCTTGTAAGCAATAAATCAAACATCTACTGGGCATCAAAGACAATACTCAACTCAAGATACATACATGATCTAGGATCCCTTATGACCTTCTCCCCTATCAAAATTACTAATCTAAAAACATCCAGTTTTACTACAAACATCCTGAACTTTTGAAGTGAAAGGTGTAGAGATGAGTTGGGAGCTGTTGATGTTATACATTCACAAAGATAAACTGTTAGGAATCGGGTTGATTAGGGGCCGCTAACTTCTCAGAATATCTGGTTTGGAGTTGAGCTATTTCTCTTCGCACGTATAGCAACTTGTAAGAGGACGGGGTTTGATTTCCCCATTGTTCCTTCGACGATCAAGTTAGCAAGGTACTTGAGTGGAGAAAAATAGCAAATTATCGTGGTTCTTAAGTGCAGTGCAATGGAGAAAAATGCAGAGAAGTAGAGAGGGAGAGATGGTTGAATAAGACATAAATATGATACATTAATCTTTTAGGGGTATATTTGCATAAAAATCCCATCCCTTGCATATTTGTCTCTTATTTAACAGAATAGCCTATAAATA
>NC_033794.1:117089499-117112383 GCF_001876935.1 Asparagus officinalis | reverse complement strand
AGTAACCCATATATATATCTGTTCTAAAAAAATAAATAATAGCCTATAGATAACCCACATAACAGATTTATTTCTAACGGTTGAAAACTTCCAAGAAAATTCATAACTACAAATTTATTAGACCCTAAGTCAAAATTTGTTATTGATAAAGAAATTCCTTTAAAAAAGGGAAAATTGTGCCAAGGCTCCAGTTTTCATCAACTGATGTGAGTAGCTCCTGAAACCTCTCCCATGTGTAAAATCCCTCAAAATCTAAAAAAATGTGATTCGGCTGTTATTCCCTGCCAACTAAGTACAAAGAGTGAAAAAATATAAAATCCGAAAATGCTCTTATTTTCTCCTCTCTCTCTCTCTCTCTCTCTCTCTCTCTCTCTCTCTCTCTTTTCTCCTTATCTTAATCTTCATGGTTGCTCTTCCCCTCTCTCCTAACCCTGATCTTCCTCATCTCTCCCTCTCCCTCCTTTTAGCCTTTGACACTGACATCCCCCTTTCATGCTTCCCTCTTTACCACCACCGACCTCGAGTGCACCCTCTGACCTAATCATCTCCCCCTCCTGCCTCCCCTCCGTCACCATCAACCTTGGGTGCACGCTTCGATCCTGTTGTCTCCTTTTTCCACCTCATCCTCTGCCACCACTAACCTTAAGCATTGCCTCCAATGTCTATGAGAAGATATCCTACTTCAAGATCACCATCAAGAAGAGGGTGTTCTTTCCTCAACTCAAGAATCTGCTGCGAGAGTTGTTCTCTAGAGATTGCTCCCAACTCATCTCTACAGCTTTCACTTCAAAGTCTAAGATGTTTGTAATGGAACTGGATACTCTTGGATTAGTAATTTTGATAGGGGAGTAGACCATAAGAGACCCTAGGTCATGTATGGATCATGAGTTGAGTATGGTCTTTAATGTCCAACAAATGCTTGGTGTATCGCTTACAAGATTAAGATTCTATATTTGCTACTCTTTTTAGTACTTTATGTTTGGCATATTAGTTCCATTACTAGACTTTAAATAACGAATATCGTTGCTTTAGTTATATGTTTAAAAGGAGATTTATGGCTTCCTTTGAGTTAATTGAAGAATATATTGAGTAATAAGACAATGGCAAAAGGTAGTTCTGGTTTTAAAATGTGCAAATTTCATGTTAACTCTAAGTCTTCATCTGTGAAGTATAAGTCATTTCTGATAAAGTTTAAGTCATTTCGTATTAAGTTTTAAGTCATTTTATGTTAAAGTTAAGTTATTTTCTGCGAAGTTTAAGCAATTGTGCGCCAAGTCTAAGTCATTTTGTGTTAAGTCAAAGCCCTTTCATGTGAATTTTAAGTCATTTGCTGTTAAGTCAAAGTTATTTCGTGTTTAGCCTAAGTCTTTTCATGTTAAGTCTAAGTTTTTTTGTATAAAATTTAAGCAATTGTGTGTTAGATCTAAGTCATTTGGTGTTAAGTTTAAGTTAGTTCAATTGAATTTTAAAGTATTTCATGTGAAATTTAAGTTATTTTGTGTTAAGTCAAAGTCATTTACATATCCATAACAGTAAATCAAAATGACTTAAACTTCATAGGAAATGCTTCAAGATTTATAGGGAAAGGCTTAGACTTAATATAAAATGACTTAGATTTAACGCACAATTGTTTAAACTCCACATAAAATGACTTAGACTTAACATGAAATGACTTAGACTTAACACGATATGACTTAGACTTAACACACAATTACTTAAATTTCACAGAAAATGACCTAGACTTAACATGAAATGATTTAAACTTAATACAAAATGACTTAAACTCTACAGATAAAGACTTAAACTTAACACAAAATCAGAAAATGACTTAAATTTCACATATAAGGATTTAGACTTAACACAAAATTTGCACATTTTAAACCAGAACTATCTCGTGGCATGGTCTTATTACTCAAGATATTCTTCAATTAATTCAAAGGAAGCCAAGAGTCTCCTTTTGAACATAAAACTAAAGCAATAATGTTATGGTGTTCTCAGTCGCCAAAGTGCAACCATTTACCAGTATCGGACAGGTGTCTCCCTACATCCACCGTTCAAACCAGATTGACGTTCAGAGCAACCAAGGATCCCAACTTAGCCGACTCGTCGAGTCGATGTCTCCTTAGGTAGACTCGAAGGGCGGTACTTGTCCGTCCTCTTGTCGAAGACAACATACTACGAGCCTACTCGACCAGTTATTTGACGCCTTGCGAGGTCGACTCGAAAGGCATTACTTCTCGGCCAAGTTAAAGGACGACTTCAGCCTCGAGCCTCTCCCGCTGACAGCACGTCGGCGTCATATTTAACACTTAGCAGACGTATTATATCTCTAGCCCTGATAGTTTTCATGACTCATCGGACCACGTCAGCACCACCATGCCTCCAATCACTTCATATTAAATACTGAGGTGATCTCTCATCCACTCGTTAACGGACACGTGTAAAGTAAGTGCTGACACAGCTGTCAGTCCATACTTATTTACCACCATCATGTGCTCAGCCGAAAATAACCTTTCTACTCTTTCAGCACCACTATAAATAGAGATACTATTCTCAACATGAAGGGGACTTTTCTGCTAAGCAATTAATAGAGGCTATTTTCCAAGTAATATCTGCAAATTATAATTACACTACACTAAAGAACTCATACAGTTCTTCATTTTTCCACTCATGTTTATCACCTGACTTGATCGTCCGAGGTACAACGGGACAACTAAGACCCGTCCTCTCATGAGTTGCTATTTGTGCATGCTGAAGCTACTCAACTCAAAACCAGATATTCAGAGAAGTTAGCGGCCCCTAATCAACCTCAACCCCAACATATTTGACTGTTTGATTATTTAACATTAACAAATAATATTTATTATTTAAAATCGATTATGGAACTAATATATCAAACATAAATTACTAAAAAGAGTAACAAATATAAAATCTTAATCTTGTAAGCAATAAATCAAACATCTACTGGGCATCAAAGACAATACTCAACTCAAGATACATACATGATCTAGGATCCCTTATGACCTTCTCCCCTATCAAAATTACTAATCTAAAAACATCCAGTTTTACTACAAACATCCTGAACTTTTGAAGTGAAAGGTGTAGAGATGAGTTGGGAGCTGTTGATGTTATACATTCACAAAGATAAACTGTTAGGAATCGGGTTGATTAGGGGCCGCTAACTTCTCAGAATATCTGGTTTGGAGTTGAGCTATTTCTCTTCGCACGTATAGCAACTTGTAAGAGGACGGGGTTTGATTTCCCCATTGTTCCTTCGACGATCAAGTTAGCAAGGTACTTGAGTGGAGAAAAATAGCAAATTATCGTGGTTCTTAAGTGCAGTGCAATGGAGAAAAATGCAGAGAAGTGTTTAACTTTGTATTGAGAATAGTTTTCTTTTTTATGGTCACGTAGGAAGGGCATTTTAGTTTCTTTGGCCGAGTCTGGGCTGGCAGCTGAATCAACGTTGACTTTACAGGTGTCAGCTGTGGAGTGGTCACGTAATGGGTGGAGTCAATTCAACTTTAATGAGATGGGACAAGTGGCGTGCGAAGCCGGTGTGGTTTGATGTGCCATAAATAGGTCGGGATAGAGAAATGATGACGCCTGTCAAGCATTTAATATGATGTCGACGCACTGTCAGCGAGGGACTCAAGGTCGCAGTTATCTTTTAGCTTGTATCGAGGGGTGTCGAGAGGTGCCCGCCTTTCGAGTCGGCTCTTGTGAGATGCCGGACCGATAACTAGTCGAGTAGACTTGCGGCGAGTCGTCCTTGATATGAGGATATTTTTCCTAGCCATATTGACTAGTCAAGTACCGCTTTTCGAGTTGACCCAGCGATGTTGACTCGACGAGTCGGTTAGATTGGGACCCCAGCTGTCCTAAGTGTCAAGTCAACTAAATTAGGTGTAATAGGGGATATTTGTCTGTTGTTGACAAGCGATCATAATTTAGCGACTAAAAACACCACAGTAGGAGCAATCTCTAGAAAACATTTCTCACAGTAGATTTTGAGTTGAGGAAAGAACACTCTCTTCTTGGCGGTGATCTCGGAAATGGATATCTTCACATAGACATTGAAGATAATGATCGAGGTTTGTGGTGGTAGAGGGGGAGGCGGAAGAAGGAGACAATAGGGCCAACTGTGCACCTAAGATCGATGGTAGCGGAGGGTGTGGGGGTCAGGAGAGGAAGATAGTGTCGTCAAAGGGTGCACTCGAGGTCGGTGGTGGTAAGGAGGAAGGTGGGAGTGGGGTGTTTGTGTGTGAGGGAAAAAGGAGGAAGAGGGACAAAGGAGGAAGATTAGGGTTAGAGAGAGGATGAGAGGAGAGAAGGGAGGAGCAGCCATGAAGATTAAGATAAGAAGAGAAAAGAGAGTAGGAAATGCATTTTTTAGTTTTATGTTTTTTCTCTCTCTGTGCTTAGTTAATAGGGAGTAAATGTTGAATCACATTTTTTTGGATTTTGAGAACTTTTACACATGGGAAAAAAAGGTTGAATTGGCTACTCACATGGATGATAAAATTGTGGCATTGACACAATTAAAAAAAAAATTAAGGTCCCAACAATGTGATTCATATAAAAAACAACAAAAGTTCATATATACCATGTACATGCTGAGGCACAGTCCTACAAATATAAATAACAACATTTGAGATGTACCGTATTATAGTAGAACATTGCTTAAATGCGTACCTTACCATTGTACTAGAACAGTTATCAATTATTGCAGCTGATACCCAACACTTAATTACGCATTTAACTTTTCATCTTTCATTTTATTTAAAATTTTCTTTTCTTATGTATTCAATATTCTCTATGTTTTCTTCGTCTAAAACTAATCTGAAACATTTCCAATGCTGCTAATATTAATCATCTATCTATTTACTTTCACTAATTTGTACTTTCTCCGTGCACTCTAACTTTGATCCCTTGAAACAACTATTTTTTTTCATTAATAAAGATATTCCTTCTTACGCATAAAGATAAAAACATCTCTTATCTCATAAAAAATGTCATCTTATACCTCTAATCCCATAATCCTAATTTTGAAAATGATACTAGATATACAAATATTCATCTCCTAAAACCAGCCGCATACGAGCAGGGGTTCTCAATCAAAAATGAGTGAGATGAAATAACTTTACGGTCCCTAAGCCACCTAACCATAGTATTGCATCTCCAAGGTACTGGGATATGCATAGCTATTCCATAAATACAATAATTTCTAACTTATTTATATAAAAAAAGAATTGTACGACTAATTCCAGTTGGATAGTAAGCAGCTAAATTTTTTTAAGAGATGAATGAGTATCCTTGTCATTGGAGGAAATTTCCTTCTTGACATCTATGCGGCACAATTCCCACCATCCTCATAAAGTAGAAGAGAGAGTGTGAGTTTGTGAGGATTTGTGCGTACTTTATAAGGATGGTGGGGATTGTGCCAAATAGACGACAAGAAGGAAAATCTCCATCTATGACAAGGATACCCATTAATCTCTTTTTTTTAAAAGAAACGATCCATGAATAAGTGAGTGTTTGGTTCAATTTCTACAAATTATAGAAAATATTTTCTACCCAAAATATGATTTCCTTATATTTCTTAAAAAAAATTTAGGAAAAGTTTTGAAAAGTCAAAAAGTATTTTTTTTATTTTTTGTACTTTGTTTGTTTGGTTTAAAATAAGAAAATGACCCATAACTTTATAGAAAATATCAAAATTTTTTATAATTTGTAAAAATTGAACCAAACATCCCCTAAATTTATAAAAAAGATTAACTTTATAGAAAAGTGTCAATGAGGTGTCAGATTTCTGGGTGATTTTCGTCCATTTTAAGAAGAAATTGATTTCTATAAATTTTGATATTTTTCTGTACTTTAAAAAAAATATTTTTATAAATATTTTTCAAACCAAACACAGTTTACGAAAATCTACAGAAAATTTTTAATTACAAAAATATCATTGCTAGTTTTTTGAGAAAACTTTTTTATAAAATTGTTGAACCAAACACCCCCTAATTTCAAATTTCAAATGGCACTTCCGTAAATATTATCCCATGCGACGATTCCATCCAATTAAAGCGCCGATTCAGCCGGCAAAGCCAGCCAGCCGCTGACGCGGTCGGATACTCACGGACGCCAAATCCGGACTCCAAAATCCAATTAATCCCGGACTTCAAAAATAAATTAAAACCACTTCAATTCCACGCAACAGAAAAGCCCCAACAAATCCGCTTCCACGCTCCACAGATCTCCGATCTACACGCTCCTGTCCTCTTGACCCCACCACCTTTATTTAAATTATTAAAAAATAAAATAAAATTTATAATAAAATCAGCGCTCCCTATATAAACTCCAACGCGGAGTTCCTCTATCCTCTGCCCGAAACACCCCCCGCTCTTTTTTCTTCCCGTTGTGCGCCTGCTCTTTGTTTTTGTCACAGTTTTGTTCCCAAAAAAAACCCAAACTCTTCTCCCTCTTTGTAGTTCTCTAATGGCGGAAACCAACAACAAGAGAGAACGAGAAAATGAAAACGAGGAGGAAGTACCTGAAGCAAAGCGGATTCGAGAGGATTTGTTGTTCGATATCCTTGACGACGGGTCCGAACCCGATAACACCGATCTCGATTCTGTGATGCGGAGTTTGGAGAAAGAGATCGCGATTCCGGCGTCGCATCTTGAAACGAAACAGCCGGATCTAGGGTTTCTGCTTGAGGCGTCGGACGACGAACTNCCGACGTGGAGGCGGAGGAGGTGGGGTTTAGTAAGATTTGGGGGTTCGATGACGAGGTCCATTTGGATTTCGGCGAGTTTGGATCTCGCGAGGATAACGGAGGATACGACGGAGGCGTTATGATAGACGGCGGTTTGTTTGATTACGACGGTGGGGTCTATGGGACCCAGGATTTTTCGGATCTTACGTGGCAGGCGGAGTTCTTGCCGGCAGTTTGACTTTAGTGCTTGTGGGACCCGTGCGGGGGTTCTATTTTTATTTTTATTTTATTTTATTTTATTCTATGTCTTTAAAAAGAGGTTGTAAATTTTAAAGAGAAAGGGTAACGAGAGATAGAAAAGGCGAGGTTTGACTAATTATTCCGTTTGCCTCTCTTCTTTTTTAACTGTTATTTAGCCGTTATAGATGTCAATTTTTTTGACATCCTACTCCGTGGGATTTTTTTCCCCCTTTTGCGTAAGAGGACTTGCACAATTGACAAATTGCATATTGTGGAGTAAAACTTGCACAAAGAGGACGGTGTTTGACTTTGACTAGTTCGTGAAACTTTGGTCAAAATTGTGAACGGACAGGACTGAAATTTACGGGGACGAGCATTTTCGTTATTTCGTCTTTTCTATTTGTTCTTCTGGGGTGCAAAATGCAAATTTTTTTGACCCATTTTTTTTGGCGTTAAAGGGACTGTCAGCGTGGATTTGGCCGTACTGGAGATTCTTTCCCATTACGGCGTGTTTGTTGGTTTCCTTAAAAAAAGGAAATCCTTAGTAGAAAATCTATTTCTACGTCTTTTTATGTGTTTTTAAGAAGTATTTATTTATTTATTTATTTTTGCGTCAAAATTTGGAGAGTAAATATTTTCTTTGTTATTTTTTTATTTGGTTTAAAATCTAAAATTAAGAAATCACTTGAGATAAAAATATCTGGTATTATTTAATTATTATATTTTTCTAACTCTTCACACCATCCATTATTTAAATATTAAAAACCTATCTTTTCAACAATCTTTTCTCTATTAATATTCGAGAGAAATTGACTTTCTTGCAAAAAGTGTTGTTTCCTTCCCCTTTAGAAAAAAATTTATAAAAAATTTCTAGTGAAACAAACAAAAAATATATAATTTATAAATTTATTTGTACTTTATGATTTTGTCCAAGCCTTTTCAACCCTTTCCAATGGCTTACCCGAAACAATCGCACCCCCATTATTTACAAGACATCTTGCGGTATAACAAAATTTGGGATTTTTATTCGAAAGTAATATGTTCATTTTTGCTAGTCTTTGTTCTTTTTGTTGTGGTCCTTTTGGCAAATTATGAAATTATCGTGTACTTCTGTGTGATGGTTTGTTTGGGTGGATGGAAGTGGGTGTGAATCGTATGGTGCTGGAGAGATGAGCACATGGATTTGGTTGCCTCTATGTACGGTTGTAGTTTAATTGGGGTGAGGTGGGTGAGTTAGTGGGTGTAGTTGATGGAAAAACAAGCAAATTATAAGGGCAAGTCACTTAAATTTCTTGCGGTAATCACACATTAATACATTTTTTGTTATACATAATTGCAAATTAGTCACTTAAATTTCATTATTTACTCATTAGTACCTAAAATCTGCAGTATTGTTCCACTCTCATCTCTGTTAGCTTTTATATTATTTTTTTCTAACCATGATCGAGTTATAATTAGTAACCCAATATCTATGGTTACTTAAACACACCCCCTAATATATGTTTTCCTCTGGTACATGATGGGAAATAGATAAAAGTAGAAAATTTAGAGAATTATATTGGATTAGAGGGCATATTATTACTATGGACAGAGCTCTAAAATGGATTTGGGTCGCCCTTGACTGCCGGGAAAGAAAAAGTTTTTGGGTTTTAATTTTAGGATAAGCGGGTTGATGGATTTTAAATAAGAATATGCTCCTCACAACTCACGTTACTAAAGTAGAATAAGTAAATTGGAAGAGGCATATAAGTTTGAGGGGCTAATGAGCAAATGTGAATATTTGAGATACTAATTTGCAATGATGGATGGTTAAAGGACTAATACGCAATTACCCCCAAATTCTCATGAGCTTTGCATGATTGTCTTAAATCTCGTTAACTTTTAAGGAAGGGTATTTTTCCTCCCTCTACTTTAATTTTTTTTCAAATTAATTTGTATATAAACACTAATATTGTAGAATATGAATATCATACAAATTCCATATGCATATATGTATTACGATTCTTATACTGAAAAGTAATGATTTCAGGAGAAAGTTGATGATTATTTAACTAGAAATAAAAATTGTAGGTGCGAGGTGTCACTTTTAAAATGTGAACGGGGTTTTCTATTTGAACATGTACTCGGGTTGCTTCAAAGCTCTGGGCCACATTCGTCCTTTTTAAGTTCTTTACTTTTTAAGTTTTTCGCTTCTAGATTATGCGAACGAGGCGCTTCCTCGAACTTTTAGTCATCAACTATTTCAGTTTTCCTCCCTTTTATTTTAAATTTAAATTTTTTTTTTGTCCGAATAATTAAGAGGCTGTTAGGCAGATGGACCCTCAGTAACAGGCTCATACGCAAATTTCAGTTTACGGCCCAATCTAATTTAAGTCCACTGTGTGCTCATATGTGTTTTGTTGTTACAAACGCCCAGCCCAATACACGCACTGGCATGAGTTGACGACACTTTCCCAAACAGGAGAGAGGCTTTAAGGGACAAAAAAAGGCGTAAGTTTGTTTTTTTTTTTGTTTTTTTTTTTTGGGGGGGGGGGGGGGGGCGAAAAAAAAAGAAAGAATCTGAAAAAAAAGATTTAATCAAAGATTCTTTTTTTTAATCTTGACCGTAATCGGAACAATATGTCATCCATCTTATTGTCAGTGGCGGAGCCACATTAGCCTTGCCCTGGGCAGCTGCCCAGCGCAAGATTTGAAAATATATATATATAACAGTGTCGGTATATAATTTGAGCTAAATTCATAGAATGTTTGGAATTAGTTTATAGTTAAATGGAGAGATTAATGTCAATGACTAAGAAAGAGAATTTATTGTGATAATTAATTATTTATGATGCATAATTAAATCGACACACAACCCTGAAAATTACTCTTGGATGAGTCTGGCAGTGTCAATACATAATTAAGGAGGAGGTTTTCTTTCTTTCCCCTGAGGAAGGTGAGGGCGGCGAACATGCCATCGACGATGCAGAGGAAGGCATTCTGATGCACTCGTGAGGTGTTTTAGACCACCTTTATTTTTCGCCCAGACCTTTATTTTTCGCCCAGGGCAAAAAATAATCCTGGCCACACCACTGTTTATTGTTGAAGACTTTTTATAAATATTTTCCATCTTTTTACAGGTATAATGATGCTTGCAGCATCCCGCCCCTTCTCCTTTGGAAATATTAAAAAGAACATTCAGAATAATATATATATATATATATGATATCTTTTATGTACATTGTGAGCTATTTTGATTTCGGAAATATCATAGATGACATGTATGTGAAAAGGCCGAAGAGTTTATGCATTTAATCTGTACAATGTATAAAAAAATTATTTAAAAAAAGCCCTTATATTAGAAAGAATTCCTGCTCAAAGAAGTTTAAAATTTTAGGAAGCTATATATTTTTTGCCACAGAGGGACTCCTAAGTCCTTCTAAACTTAGGTGTGTATGTATATGATCATAAAATCAGTTACGCCAGTCCAATTCAAATTTGGACGATAGTCTCATTTAATTAAACCTACCCCTGTGTTTTTAGCTTGGGGTCTCTTGAAGGGCTCTATTAATTCCTTCTGCCTTCAGTTTAAGGGCTTGTTTGGATTGAGGGGAATGAGGGTGAAGGAAAGTTAGGGGAACCATTTACTTCTATTCATCTTGTTTGGGAACACTTAGGAGGTGAAGTAAATTCACCCTAGTTCCCCTTGGTTCACCCCTAATAGTATAAAATTTGTTACCCCCCAAATTGGGGTGACCAAGGGGAAGGGAACTCCCTTCCCTTCCATTCACTCAGTTTCCCTTAACTTCCCTTCACCCCCTACAAATCCAAACAAGTCCTAAGGGCTTGTTTGGATTGAGGGGAATGAGGGTGAAGGGAAGTTAGGGGAACCATTCACCTCCATTCACCTTGTTTGGGAACACTTAGGAGGTGAAGTTAATTCACATCCATTCACCTTGGTTCACCCCCTAATAGTATAAAAATTGTTACCCCCAAATTGGGGTGTAACCAAGGGGAAGGGAATTCCCTTCCCTTCCCTTCCCTTCACTTAGTTTCCCTTAACTTCCTTTCACCCCCTACGAATCCAAACATGCCCTAAATGTTTGGCTCCAAAAACCAAGGTAAGTAAACTTATCATTTTCCCCCTTTTGTAAGCATTCTGTGTGTACATTGTATAAAATTTTTATGTATTTGGCATCCACAATTATTGCTAAGCCATCTTTCTGCTTTTATGCTACATTTGAGCTTGAAGTGTCTCTTGATGATGATATTTTTATAATTAGTTATGTTGGAGCTAGATAATCAGTAGTTTGCCTTTCTGCTGGTGTAAATGGCTATGAATATCCACAAAAAATATATGCATCCGTATCCGATCTTATATGCATAAATTTGTGAAATATCCATTTTCTATAAGATAGGAATACAAATCAATATTGTTTTTTTTTTGCTAGGAATACAAATCAATATTGTTTTTTTTTGCTAGGAATACAAATCAATATTGTTTTTTTTTTGTTGCTTTTGATAGGAAAATACATTGATGAGATTATAAATAAAACATCCGGAATATGGATTAAGAAATCCAATTATCCTTATTGCTAAGATAGAAATTGTTTTTCGTGCATCAGACATGTTGATAAAGTGCCATTTGCGAAATATTGTTTCATTCGATTCTGATGGATACGTGTTTCTTTTAATTATACCCGTTCTTATGTATATGCACGTGTTTAGTAAGTAGATACAAATAATTCAGCATGAATTTTATTAGAACCATTCCTATGAGAGTGAAGTGGTCTACACCATAAATAAAAAAGCTACAGTTTTCAAACTAATCATCTAACCTCATCTGAATGGTATAGATCACTCTTTTTGTATGTAGTATTTTGATCGAATCTTTACTTCAAACTAGTGTGCACCACGTGCGAAGCACGACTTTTCCTTTTTTTATCACTACAGTAATCCCGTTTTTAATTGCCGCAATATATTTTTTAAAACGTTACGGTAATTTATTTTTAAATGCTACAGTATCCTACCTATGCTATAGTAATATATTTCAAAATGTTACAGTAAATTTTTTAATGATGCTCTAGTAACTCGTTTATGCTACAGTGATATTTCTTTGAAAATGATGTAATAATAAATATTATAGTAAATTACTATAGCATGAATAATAATATTTGGGTCATCTAGTTATCATAGAGGAATAGATAAGAATCGGATAGACCTCACGGACCTAAATGACTAAACGTCTTTGCTTGAAATCAGACTTCCCTGATAACCGGGTTTTTTTTTGAATTCTTCTTCTTGATCTTCCACTAGTCCATTAGGAATGTAGAAGTCGTTAGTTAGGGTTAACTGCATATAGATCCCCAATATCGTTGTTGTTTTAAATTCAGCACACAGGTAGTTTCATTTTAGCAGATAAACACTAAGTGAAAAATGTTTACTCATTTGCCCTTAAATAGACTCACTGTATGCAAAAAAAAAAAAAAAAAAAAAAAAAAAAAAACATAACCCCCTTTTAAAAAAAAAAAAAAAAAAAAAAAAAAAAAAAAATCTATTTGCCAAACTGAAATTACAGGAAGTCCATGTGCGAAACAAAGATACTAAGGGGGATATGTGCAATCAAGCCATGTTGTTTAAGCACTAATATGAGACGGCCTTCATAAATCATTTCTCAATAGCTTGTGCTATGTCATCCTTGCAATAATCAAGAAAAATAAATATACGCCCTTTGACCACATAGGATCATCTACACCCACGACCTTAATGGATATCTTGATTTAGAAAAATCATGTGTGAACATAAATTTACATTGGATATAATTTTTGAACATCTAATAGGTTAAACTTTGCGGTAAATAGTTTTCGAGTCTTTATTTTTTTTTTTTGAACTGAAAAAGCAGGAATAAACTTCCTGCTCATATAACTTTATTTATATCAAAGATCATACATATATGAAACATTACTTAGCACACCCAAAAGGAGGCCAGAGGACTGTTGAAACAAGAGCGATAGAAGACCAAAAAAAAAAAAAACAGAAGAAACACCAGCATAAGCTAGTAACAACAAAGATATCACATCAGATTGTCTTAAGATACTTAATATGGTTTTGTACCTTAAAAGTAAGGAGGAGGCTGCTCCTCTAGAGAGAAGATTCTCAAAAAGCCTCTAGCTACTACTTAATTCTTGCCTGGGCTTCTAATCTGCAGCAAAGTTATCTCTCACATCTGCTGCAGCTTTTTTCCTTACAATTTCATCAAACTGCAGCTTGATTGCTGCCCTTCTGATCCTTTTAGCCAGCTTATCTTCATATGCACCTGTCCAATGAAGGGTATACCTAGCCACATTAGCCGCTACCAGTTCTGGATTTTGCTGAGAATCCTTAAAGATAAGATTATTGCGGCTATTCCAAATCCACCAACAAAGGCATGGGAGAACCACTTTCCAAATGCAACTAATATGAATGCCATCAGCTACTGGTGCTTTGAAGAGAATCAAATCATGCATGTTATGCGGCAAAGAAGCAATACCAAAACTTGGAAAGAGTATAGTCCAGATGGAAGAAGCAAAGGGACAAGTAATGAATAAATGATCCTGACTCTCCACTTCAAGATTGTAGAAAGGGCACCTTGGATCGCCTTTCCATCCCTTAGAGACTAAGTTAGCCCTTGAATTAAGCTTGTTGTTACTTACAAGCCAAAAGAAGACTTTCACCTTCAGAGGGATGGGGGATTTCCAAACAAACTTATAGAATCTAGATAAACACCCTCTTGAGATGATGGATGAATAAAGAGATTTTACCGTAAATTTTCCTGTAGCAATGAGAGGCCACCATAGTGAGTCCAAGTTTGGAGAGGTACTACATTCAAAGGAGCCAATACTAGAATGCAGGTCAAGGACCTCTCTGATCTGTTCATCCGTGGTAACACCTCTTCTGAGGATTGGGTGCCACTGCCAAACTTGTTCATCCGTGGAGAGGTCCAAGTTTTCGAGTCTTTATTTAAGATTTATAGAACAAAGGTAGCTAGATGATCCAATCAAATGTGTTGTTCTTTCGCCTATAAACCACATCATGCTTTTGCTAAGTACTTATACAAGAACAATAGAGTGATGGATTATTTCAAAACATGTACGTTTCATTATATATATACTTGAAAGTATGTTTCATTTTCTCTTATTTATTTAACGTTTGTCAATAATAGTTATTAAAATTTATCAGGGATCATCACATTCACATTGTAGAGTATTTTATTTCGGTTGGAGCTAGAAATACTCCCTTTGACCGTTTAGCCAAAACCTTTTATAAAACAAAAATTCAATCAACTATTAAATAGCTACTATTAGCTAGTTATTACCTTCCATTTAACTTACTATAGATAATCATCGAGTTCTGACTGGCTTCCCTCTCAAACCCAAAGGCAAGGTTACTTGAAATTTATCTTGCATTGAGTTGGGAGAACAATTAATTTGCGATGGCACCGGTGGTGTTTTCTCTTAAGTTTTAATAAAATTTAGTACTTATTATGTACGACCTTTTGCGGAAACAAACATTACTAGACACAGACGAACTTTTTGCTGGTTTGGAAAAAAAAAAAAATACTAACATTATCATATAATCTGTAGCCTGATAGAAATAACAATAGAGTCTATAAGGATTCTGTTTAGAATATCTTTTTTTTTTCAAGTAGGTAGAACCGTAAAAGTACCTCTTTGGACTTTCACCACAATGATCATAAAAATAAGAATAAATTTTCAAAACAGCCTTAAACCAGTTTCTAATTTTCAAAACCGACCCATTTTTTTTATACCAAAATCGACCTACTTTTTGCCATGTCAGCTTAATCTCATTTCCTAATTAGTCGGGGTTGCCAACCCTGACTATTTAGGGCATAAAAATCGGATTTAAGAATAAAAATTAGGGTTTAACAACCTCCTAAACAGTCCGGGTTGCCAACCCCGACTGTTTAGGAATGGAATTAAGCTGATGTGGCAAAAAATGAGTCGATTTTGGTTAAAAAAAGTGGGTCAGTTTTGAAAAATAAAAACTGATTTGATGCTGTTTTGAAAATTTGTTCTAAAAAAAACCTACCAACTAAAAATTAATTACTTTTCATAAACAACCTTTTATTACATAGAATTCTTTCCTTTCGCTCGATTTTTCTTTTAGGACCAAAGTCACAAATTTTGGTGGACTTCATCTGGCACTGAGCTGGCAGAATAATTAATTTTAACGGGTGCCAGAGAAGTTCTTTCCAAATTGCTGAAGTCACGTATATATCTAAAAACATTCGGTAAACCTAAACATGTACTAAGAAAAATGAACCGCTGAAAAGTAATGGTCTTACAAATTATAACAATATGAAAATGTATTTTGGCTACGTATGAAGTAATAGAAGTAATTTATTGTTAATCAGACAAAAAAATATTAAAAAATCAAAATGAAAAAGAAAAGAGAAAACAAAAAAGCAGGAAAATCCACTTCCATAGTTTGAATTTCGCCCCTTCCCTCTTCTCGTGTGCGTAAAAGTGAGGGTAAATGGAGCATATGTTCATTTATCAGATATTTTTTGGCAAAACAAATAGATACGGATTCAGATTTTAAATTCCAACAAACCAACACTTTTCCATTAAATCCTTTAATATTCTATTTTTGCTTATCAAATCCCTATATGAACCCACAACCATATTTTTACCAAATTTTGCCCCCAAAAAATATCTTTTTATAAATCCCCACAGAGAAAAAACTCGCTCAAACCCCCCCCCCCCCCCCCCCCCCCCTCTCTCTCTTCATTAAAAAAAAAATCAATATGAGCGCAAGGTAAGAAATTGGTAAGAGATATTTTTCACCTTTTCCTTTCTTTATGTTTTTTTTTTGTAATTATTTATTTGCATACGGAGATTTGCGTCTTTGTCTTCTCTGGTTATTTTGTTGTACTTTTTGCTGTGTGATTTTGTTTTTCAAAATAAGACTTTGGTCCCCATTGGAGCGAGGAAAAAAGACAAAGTTCGTGATACCAATCCAAGCCAAATCTAACCATTGATTTTCGATCTTGACGTCCCTCTCTCTCTCTCTCTAAAACCCTTATCTCTTTCAAAGCTCTTAGCTTTGGGTTTTAGAAACCGAAAGAACAAAGAAAAGTATTGAAAAATAAAGTATTTTGATTTATAGCTTTTCTTCGAGGTGATGGATTCGATCTCTGTTTTGTAGCGAAACCCAGATTTTTTTTCGACCTCTTTTTTGTCAATTCGTCCTTATTTTTCTTAATTTCTTGCATTTGCAGAGTTGGGCTCGGAGTAAAGTAATTTGCATTTCTACCCATTATTGGCTTGGGTGATTCTTCTCTCTGATTCAATGCGCTTGCAGTCTACAAGGTAAATGGGCTCATTCTCCGTTTTTTAAGCAATACCCATGATTTGAAGCTTCTTAATTTGGCCTAATTTCTTGTTATTTTTCTCACATTTTCAGGATCAAGAAGCAATGTCGAATTCAACTAGGAAGAAGAAAGAGAAGAAACCAAGCCCTCAACAACAAGTCCGAAGAATCCGAGTCATTTTCGATGATCCAGACTTAACTGAATCGTCGGGTGATGAAGAAGAGGAAGAGGAAGAGAAAAAACCCGTGGAAATTGAGAAAACGAAGCGAAAACGGGCCGTTGTTGAATTCAGCATATCATGGCCCAAGCCCTTCAAAAACGCACCAAGACCCAATAAAGCGAAGAGAGTTGTAGCCCAGTTGAGGCCCACTAAGGCGCCGTCGAGGCCCAAGAGGAGCTCATTGTATAAGGGGGTAAGGCGGAGGGCATGGGGTAAATGGGCCGCGGAGATCCGCGACCCGATAAGGAAAGCCCGTCGATGGCTCGGTACGTACAATACCGCCGAGGAGGCTGCAGAGGCGTACAGAGAAGCAGCGAGGCAAATACAGGAGGAAAAAATAGCCATCGAGAGTAACGAGGGCGTCGAAAATATTAAATTTTCTCATAGTTCTCCTATATCGGTTTTGGATGAACCGGATCCGGGTACGAAAGCGGAGGACGATCCGATAACGGAGGGTTTATTATGCAGTTGTATGGCAGATGGGGAGTTTGACGACTTGGCGGGTTTGGATTTTGGGTTTTGGGGGTTTAAGGATGCTGATGAGATTCCTAGTTTGGATAGTATAGTTTTGGACTGGATGGATGATAAATTTTGACCAAAAGAAGAAAAAAAAAAAGAAAAGAAAATGTTGATTAGATTTATTCTTTTGAGAGAGTTTTGAAGGCCTTGGATTTTTGAGAGGTGTCCAAGGAAATTTAATGCGAGTAATCCTTGTTTTGTAACGTTGTATTAGTGATGCTAAGTGTGATTTATGAAAAAATATTGATATGTTGCTAGTTTATTAACCTAATGTATTTGCTGAGATATTTTTGTTCTGAGTGCAGTGTATTTTGTAAGCATGAGTATTTACTCATGTATACAGTTATCATGCAAATGTATTTTTTTTTTCAATTACATAACATTTGTTGCCTTTTCAATCCATGTCGAAGATAATTTAGGCAGTGTTTGGCAAGGGGATAAATGGAGGGTTAAGTGGGTTTAACCCTTCATTAGCCTGCCAAACAGGAAAAAAAAGAGAAGAGTTAACAATCCCGCACGTGACGCACTTTGCGAATTTATCCCGTCATAAGAGGGGATAACTATCCCACGTAAATAGGCGGAATAGGGCTTGTTCCGCCTTCTCACACGAGGGTAGGCGTCGGAATTTTTCCAGTTCCGCTTCTCGCAGCGGAATTAGGGAAATCGTTGCAGCGAAATTGGGAAGAAAATAAGCGTTTCCTTCTCTCTACTTTTTCACCTGAGAGAGCTATTAATAGGAATAATATTTGAGGGGCTTCTGCAAGCAAGAAGAAGAGAGGAATTTTCAACCAATTGGGGATCTCAAGCAATTGGGGGTTTCAGCCGATTGGGGTTCTCAAGCCGATTAGGGATTTCAACCGATTGGGGATCCCAAGCTACTAATAGGTATGTTGATTTTGCAATATTGACTTTGTTTCCAAATCTTTGCCATACAAACATGATGTTTTATGAATCTCTTTGTTTGATGGATGGTTTTTGCTCTTATCAAAAGCATGCCGTAGGTTTTTTCTATCTAGAATCGGATCTAATTTAATATCAGAATCCCATGACAGAAGTAGGATTAATAGGAAATAGAGAAGAGAATGCTAACCTTATCTTAAATCCAATTTTTTTTGATATATTCCTGTAGGCATCGAAAATTGCCCATAGGTCTCCACGAACAGCTCAGTGTTAAAGAACGACGATGAACGTCACTATCCGATCCACATGAGTTCGATTGATGTCGATGAACGATTGAAGTGAATCGACGAACTACGAAGGCACGGGCTAATCGAGAGCCTCGCGATGTTTACAAAAGGAACAACGTCCTTCGTGTCTCGTTCATCCTACAGATAATCCAACCATCGGAGCTGATAGAACTCTTCGTCAGACTTCCAACGCACTTCGAATCACTAAAATCCGAGTTCGGACGAAGAATTTACAGCGGAAGCGGACGAATACACCTCAACGGAGCGTCTCGGTCAATGCGAGACACCCCAGGGGTGTCTTGGATTTTCTGAGACACCCCAAGGGTGTCTCGGATTTTCCGAGACACCCCAAGGGGGTCTCGGATTTTCCGAGACACCCCAGGGGTGTCCCAACGCGGATTTGGGCCCTGTAGTCCGTTTTAACCGCTCCGTTATCCCTCATGCCTATAAATACAAACCTTAGGCCTCATTTTTTCAGATCTGGAATTTTGGAAAAGAGGCGAAGCCCTGCCGGAGTGAAGAGTGATCGAGCACTTCAACGCAAGAGAGTTTTTTCGTCAGATCTACATCACCCGTACCCGATCCTTAGTATTATCACGTTGTGTTAATACTAAGAAGAGCAAATATCTCGCTTTATCCGAGATAGGCGCTTCAAGTTTCTAGATCTCCTCGCGGATCGACGAAGCTCTGCCCAATTTTTCAGCAATCAGATTATTTCATTCGAGTTTATTGTAACGACTAAAGTTATAATAGATTCGATAACAATGGAAATAGCAACTTTTTCCGCAAACAAACTGGCGACCACAGTGGGAGCCAACAGCTTCGCTTCCGGAGCTGTCGTGCCGCAGCCGACGATCAAGATCCCGGTGCTCGAAGAGGTCGAATATGAATTCGACCAGTAAAAGTTCGAGGAGTACGTCTCCTCCTCCTCCTCCAGATCCGCCTCTCCTGGCAAGCGCAGGAGTGCCTCCTCCTCCAGAAAGATCTGCTGGTCTTCAGATCTGAAGATCCAAGAAGACGATCTCTCCGCCGCTGTTGCTGTTGCACCTTGCAATGATCCACCGGCGTTCAATGAAGTTGCTGTGGCACCTTGCAATGATCCACCGGCGCTCAATGAAGCCAAATTTGCAGATCTGAACTCCTTCACGATTAAGGAGTCGACTGCTGAAGGCGCACCAACTCTATCAAAGAGAGCACGTCAAAGGAAACGACAACGCCTCGCGCGCCAATTCGCCAAGGCTTTGGATCAGATGGATGGTCTCCATTACCAAGCAGATCTGGAGCTCAGAAAGCGCCAAGTGGCTAATCTGTCGCCACGACCAGCATCGGAATCCTCCTCTCGATCTCCAATTAACGGATGGGTTCGTGTCCAAAGAACCCGTTCTACTCTCGAGGAGCGAATCCAGAAGCGCCACACCTTGCTTGCGCATGCCCGGACCCTTGTGCGAAAAGCACAAGAAATGCAAGATGAAGAGACAGTTAAGAGATCGCCGAGATCCAAACAAGTTTGGGTGCCAAAAGCCAAATCAGCGCCTAAGGCAAAAGCAGGCGACATTGCTCTCCGGCCTTCGTCAACTTCAGATCCCGAACCTCCGGTAAAGCCCCTGGCAAGTGCAAGAGTGCCTCCTCCTCCAGAAAGATCTGCTGGTCTTCAGATCTGAAGATCCAAGAAGATGATCTCTCCGCCGCTGTTGCTGTTGCACCTTGCAATGATCCACCGGCGTTCAATGAAGCCAAATTTGCAGATCTGAACTCCTTCATGATTAAGGAGTCGACTGCTGAAGGCGCGCCAACTCTATCAAAGAGAGCACGTCAAAGGAAACGACAACGCCTCGCGCGCCAATTCGCCAAGGCTTTGAATCAGATGGATGGTCTCCATTACCAAGCAGATCTGTAGCTCAGAAAGCGCCAAGTGGCTAATCTGTCGCCACGACCAGCATCGGAATCCTCCTCTTGATCTCCAATTAACGGATGGGTTCGTGTCCAAAGAACCCGGTCTACTCTCGAGGAGAGCCCTTTTGCAGAAAGCGAAAGAAATGCAGAGGGGAGAAGCAGTGGAGAAGCCGCCTAAGCGCAGACAAGTTTGGGTGCCAAAAGCCAAATCAGCGCCTAAGGCAAAAGCAGGCGACGTTGCTCTCCGGCCTTCGTCAACTTCAGATCCCGAACCTCCGATAAAGCCCTACCGCAGCGCGGATTTCCCCAAGTTTAGGATTCCTCTGAAAGATCGTATCGGTGCCCTACCCGAGAATCGAGGAAAAACGCTTGTTAAGGAAAGCTGGAGATCGTTGAAGGAGCTTCGAGCCAACATCCGGACTGGGGGTCGTACGCGACCTCCTAACAAAGGGATTTCTGCAACGGCCCGCTTGGCGGTGCGTGCAAAAAATCAGGAGCCCGTTAAGGTTTCACCCTCACAAAGGTGTGATTCCAAACATGCGACTCTTGCAGACGCCAACAAGGCAATGTTTACTCATAGGAAAACACGTCAGACAGACGAACGCGTTATACCTGAGAATCCATGTGAGCAGCCGATAGGTTACTCCGATCGCAATGTCGATGAGTTGTACTATCGAGCTTGGGGTACGAATAAATCTCGAAAGAGAAGTACCTGGGAAGCGGACTCTCACTGTCCGTGTACCAAAATTATCCGGGCAGTATTGTCAGCGTGTAGCTGCCCCAAGACCGCTTCGCAGAGGGTCTCGGTATTCGTATTATTCCTCTCAAAAATTATCCAAAACAGGATATAGATGAGGCCGAAAAGATGAAGGATCTCGAAAGAAAAATTGACGCTCTGATGTCTGCTCGAGAGGTGAAGAAGACCGGCATTCCGTGTCCTTACCCGAAAGAGTGGGATTCGATCCCGTATCCGACGAAATTCAACCTGATCAACTTCACACCGTTTGACGGGAAAGGTTCCCCCACTCAGCACCTGATCTATTTCAAGTCCTATTTGGGTGAGATCTCTGGCAACGAGCCTCTGACGGTCCGGTCATTTGTTGGCACCCTTCGCGGGCCTGCCTTCGATTGGTACCGCCGTCTCAAGCCCGGAAGCATCAACAGCTGGGAGGACCTGGAAAGCATGTTCCTCGCTCATTTCTTCGATGATGACACCGAAGTGTCGGTCAGGACACTCTTCGATGAGAAACAAAAAGACGGAGAGTCGGTGGATACCTTCATCAAACGCTTCCGCAATCAGGCAATGAACTGCAAGGATCCCGTCAAAGAGGAATTCATCTTGCAAACCTGTCATAACAACTTGTCCATTAACATCTTGGACGTTATGGGAGTAGAGCCGCTCAATACCTGGAGAGAGTTGAAGGTGCGCGGAGAACAGGCCGAACGCTTCCTCAGAAGGAGGAAGGTCGAGAGAAACCAACCAATTGTTAACCCTCTGAATTCGAGTCTCGTGTCCCATGATGAAGGGAAGGCACCCACAATAGTTATTGACGTTAATCAAACGTCACAACAACAGCTCCGAAGACAACAGAAGAATTCGGATCCAAGGCTCCAAAAAAAGTATTCATTCAAAGACGAAGACGTTCCAGCCATCTTCGAGACCCTTCTTGAAAACAACAAGATCAAGCTGCCGCCCATCACAAATCAGGAGAAAGCTGACAATACTGCAGATCCGAAGTACTGCGCGTACCACAGGAGGATCCTTCATCCCACCAAGGCTTGCTTTACTTTAAAGAATAGCATCCAAACCTTGGTTGAAGCCGGCGTCATAACACTAGGATAAGCCAAATAAGAACGGCAACACTCCGAAGAGTATACGAGTATAAACTGCTTCTCAATACTGTTGGCCTTCTTGTTTTGATGATGATTTACAAACAATTTACTACTAATGTTGTTTGTCTAGTGTTTGTGCATTTCTATTTATTGTAGACAAACAACGTAGTTGGAGGATGGATGGATTGCGCCATAACGATCATATCAAATGGAGGTTGGCGAAATTGTGGAGTGAAGTATCGTACAATTCAAGTTCAAGATCCAAGTTTAGCTTCATCCGCAATGTGTACCAAGTCAAGCTTATTGAAGATCAAGATTGCTTGGGTAATTTAGTTTAGGATTTATATTATGTGTGTTATATACTCTAAGCTCAATTATCTATACACACACATTTTATTAGTTTTCTTGTATATATATGTAATCACATATATATACAACACAAGTTTTGGTTTTCATGTCTATAAATATGAAATTACATGTTTCATATTTATCATTGTGATTTGGTTTATCTACATAGATATGAAACAAATATATTTTCATATACATACTCATAGTTTCATTTTCTATTGTATTTGTGAAAATATTGTATTCTTAGTTTGTAGACTTTAATATCAGTTTATACATGTTTTACTAAGTCTACAAAAACATTTCACAAAGTTTCAAAAGTTGGTTTATGTCAAAACATCAAAATTCAAGTATCTCATATTTTCATGTTTTGGACTAGTTTGTAAAATGATGATATTTTTCATTTGGGAAGTCCTTTTGATATTTTCATAGGTTTATGTTTATTATCATGTCTACAATCATTCCCCAAAGTTTTATATTTTTTGGAATTTATTTGATATTTTTAAACAGTGTTTTAAAATCAGATAAACAATTTTTCAGACCTGTCATATCTGTTTTCGGTCGACCGCACCGGTCGACCGAA
>NC_033794.1:117043861-117088790 GCF_001876935.1 Asparagus officinalis | reverse complement strand
ATCCACTATCTTGTTTAGATTGTTTACCCTTGTGTTGTTTATATATCCTTGCATATATTTTATCATATAGGATATATCTCATTGTTTACATTGCTTATCCTAGCTCATAATTCTTGTGGTATTTCATACTTGCTAGGATAACTTGTTAATTAATTTTAATTAGCATTTAATCGGATTAGATTAGCATAAGACCCTAATCACCCCCCCTCTAGGGTCTAACAAATACTCCGACAAGTATAAGAGTATAAACTGCTTCTTAACCCTCCGACCGGTATAAAAGGTTAAACTGCTCCCTGATACTCTAATTGGTATATGAGTCTAAACTATTTCCTACCGTTGATGGGAAGTTCCTGAAGAATTGTTGTATGTAATATTCTTAAGGATAACCCGATCATGTAACCGAATGCAATGATAAATCCAGCTTCGTGAAGAAGCTGGGGGTGGATGATTCATGTAACGGGAAGTTCCCAGAAGAATACTATATGTAATTTTCTTAGGGATAGCCCGATCATTACAAATAAAGTGATAAGCACTAAACCCACTGTGGTTTGTATTCCCACTCTCATAGTCTACCTGGTCAAACCTTCCTATAGTTAGGGCCACAACCAAAGTCCCCTCTCAATTCCTTCCATGAACGAGAGGTCCACTTTCAAAAATTGAGCAATCAAACCTATAAAAGTTAGGATTGTTCCCAATCTCACTTAGTCAAACCTACAGATAATTAGGACTAAGACCGAGTCATGCCTTTTTCGATAAACGAAAATCTGCTTTTGTTCTTTTTACACTAAACCTATAAAAGTTAGGGTCGAATTTGGGCGTTCTCCTCAATGAATGAGGGATTCTTTTGATTCAAATGACCAATCCTATAAAAGTTAGGGCCGTTTGAATCTTTCTGATTCTCGGATTGGAGATCCCACTCTTAGTTTCATCTTTTTCGGAGTCTGGGGGTGGAGATCCCACCATGAGTTTCCTTTCCAACTGGAGATAGAATATAAAATTCTTCCTCTTCAGCTTTGGGAGATAGGATATAAAATTCTTCCTCTCCCGTATCGGGTTCGTCTTTGCCCCAAGAGAAGACACCACTTTTCAAACTTTTAAAGTCTGTGCGTCATACGCACGAGGAATTTTATCCCAAATCCTAAGCAGGGATAAGTCTGCGCCTAGCACGCGCTGCCGGTTTAGTCTTTCTCCGTAGAAAAAGACACCGGAGTTTGATTCTGGGGTATCCTATCCTGAAACCTAAGCAGGGATAAGTCTGCGTCTAACCCGCGCTGCCGGTTAGTTCTTAACCGTTAAAAAGAACACCCGCCCACATATTCAACATTGTGACAGGTTGTTATTAATAACACCAAAATCCATACCTTACACGCATGGGGAATGTCATCCTGAATCCTAAGAAAGGATATGACGACGCCTAACACACGTCGCCGGTTTAGTCTTTCACCGATTGAAAAAGACACCAAGGTCTAAACTTGGGGAATTTTATCCCGAAGCCTAAGTAGGGATGAATCAACACCTAACGCGTGTTACCGGGTAGCCTATTCTCGTAACAAAGGCGAAGCCTATGTATTTAAAATCATAGCACAAAGTCTCAGAGAATTCGCTCTCTCAGCACAACGTTACATGCGGAACGGATTTAGACAATCCGCATGCTAGCCCGATTCAAACGGTAATCGGTAAAGGCACATCAAACCCGTTGAAGGCTGGGGGTTTGCCAAAAATCCTAAAGTCTATGTCTAACACACATTGCGGTTTAATCTTTTACCGATTGAAAAAGACACCAGAGTCTAAGTCTGGGGAATTTTATCCCGAAGCCTAAGCAGGGATAAGTCAACGCCTAACACGCGTTGCCGGGTAGTCTATTCCCGTGAGAAAGACGAAGTCTACGTATTCAATATCGTAGCACTAAAAGAGTTAACTCTTTTAGCATAACGTCACATGCGGAACGGACTTAAAACAATCCGCATGCTAGCCCGACTCAAACGGTAGTCGGTAAAGGCTAATCAAATCCGTTGATGGCTGAGGATTTGCCAAAAATCCTATAAATATGCGAGTCATTGACGCATCAACTTTATGAGTTGGTCTCGTGACAACATTAAAATAAGATCCACAAATGTAGATGAATCAGCTTTAACAGTTGGTCCTGCAACCCCGACACTTGGGACCGCCGTGCTCCAATACCTTAAGAGCTTAAACTGTGTGTACTCCAGTAAACGTACGAGTATAAACTGTGTTAACGTCGGGCGGTTCAAAACCCTAAGGTCAACGTCGGTCAACGCGTAACCCTAGGACAACGCCAGTCAACGCGTTACGACCAAAAAGTCAACGTTCAACGTTCGAAACCCTAGAGTCAACGCCGGTCAACGCATGACCCTAGGTCAACGCCGGTCAACGCGTTGCGACTAAAAAGTCAACGCTCGATGTTCGAAACCCTAAGGTCAACGCCGGTCAACGCGTAACCCTAGGTCAACGCCAGTCAACGCGTTGCGACCAAAAGTCAACGTTCGACGATTCGAAACCCTAGGGTCAACGCCGGTCAACGCGTAACCCTAGGTCAACGCCAGTCAACGCGTTGCGACCAAAAGTCAACGTTCGACGATTCGAAACCCTAGGATCAACGCCGGTCAACGCGTAACCCTAGGTCAACGCCAGTCAACGCGTTGCGACCAAAAGTCAACGTTCGACGATTCGAAACCCTAGGGTCAATGCCGGTCAACGCGTAACCCTAGGTCAACGCCAGTCAGCGCGTTGCGACCAAAAAGTCAAAGTTCAACGCTCAAAACCCTAAGGTCAACACCGGTCAACGCGTAACCCTAGGTCAACGTCAGTCAAAGCATTGCGACAAAAAGTCAACATTCGACGCTCGAAACCCTAGGATCAACGCCGGTCAACGTGTAACCCTAGGTCAACGCCAGTCAACGCGTTGCGACAAAAAGTCAACATACGGTGATCTAAACCCCTAAGTCAACGCAACGTGACGGAGGTAGTTCAAAGTCAACTCAATGACACGAGCCAAACTCAATTCATCAGCTGTAGACTCAAGACTCCGACGACGGCCAGGCGATAAACGCAGCGCCGGAAGAACTTTGGTTGTTCGTCAAAGCATCGAATACACCGAAAATCGAAGGTGCCAAGAGTTGAAGCTAACTACAGGTCCTTTATGCCGACTGAAGGCTGGATCAATCACATCCAAAGCATTCCAGCCTCTTCTATAAAAGAAACGAGTCTGGAACGCTTTGGAGGGGGTATCTGTAGGCATCGAAAATTGTCCATAGGTCTCCACGAACAGCTCAGTGTTAAAGAACGACGATGAACGTCACTATCCGATCCACAAGAGTTCGATTGATGTCGATGAACGATTGAAGTGAATCGACGAACTACGAAGGCACGGGCTAATCGAGAGCCCCGCAATGTTTACAAAAGGAACAACGCCCTTCGTGTCTCGTTCATCCTACAGATAATCCAACCATCGGAGCTGATAGAACTCTTCGTCAGACTTCCAACGCACTTTGAATCACTAAAATCCGAGTTCGGACGAAGAATTTATAGCGGAAGCGGACGAATACACCTCAACGGAGCGTCTCGGTCAATGCGAGACACCCCAGGGGTGTCTTGGATTTTCTGAGACACCCCAAGGGTGTCTCAGATTTTCCGAGACACCCCAAGGGTGTCTCGGAATTTCCGAGACACCCCAGGGGTGTCTCGGATTTTCCAAGACACCCCAAGGGTGTCTCGGATTTTTTGAGACACCCCAGGGGTGTCCCAACGCGGATTTGGGCCCTGTAGTCCGTTTTAAACGCTCCGTTATCCCTCATGCCTATAAATACAAGCCTTAGGCCTCATTTTTTCAGATCTGGAATTTTGGAGAAGAGACGAAGCCCTGCCGGAGTGAAGAGTGATCGAGCACTTCAACGCAAGAGAGTTTCTTCGTCAGATCTACATCACCCGTACCCGATCCTTAGTATTATCCCGTTGCGATAATACTAAGAAGAGCAAATATCTCGCTTTATCCGAGATAGGCGCTTCAAGTTTCTAGATCTCCTCGCGGATCGACGAAGCTCTGCCCAATTTTTCAGCAATCAGATCTGATCGACGGTGGTCCACGGATAAACCCCGGCACAGGCAAAGATCCCACGCAAGCAGAGGACCGATGAACGATCTCTGCGTTTGTTTGATAAAGTTGTAAATTTTTTTTATTTTCATTGTGTAAGGAGATCTTATAAAAAGATCAACTTTTTATTTCATTCGAGTTTATTGTAACGACTAAAGTTGTAATAGATTCGATAACAATGGAAATAGCAACTTTTTCCGCAAACAATTCCCTCGAAAAATTAAGCTGATATCAATTTTTTGGCAATTCAATCGTGCTGTGCATCAAATTTTTTCAATAATGCAGGCGTCAGACATGATTAATCATGTTCACGTCTTCAGATGAACACAAACTTGTTACCTGCAAGATGAAACACTAGTCCTCTATGTACTTTTGCAATATCTGCAATAATTTTTCATGCAAAACTTTGGCCTTTTGTCCAATTAATAGAAAGAGGCATATCACGCTGCGTTTGGTCTGTTTCAGGTGACATAAATGTTAAACTACAAGCTCAAAATTCATAGATACTACTGATTATGTGAATTCCTGTTTACAAACACTACTGATTTTACTACAGGCGATTTTTGGTGATGATGAATGGTATTAGAGTTTGCTGCATTAACCTTTTGGCAAATAATTATCGATATCAATTGTGAAAACAATCAATCATTGACAAAGACAACATGAACTAAATTGTTGTGCCTTATTTAATTATGTTTTTTGCGATCATTACAATTTCTTACATTTAATATTGTAGACATTATTAGTGCTGACAATAGAGGCTTAACTGAGGGAACTTGGATATGTTTTTAAGAAAAAGGTTAAAATTGTAGCCTGCCTCCCTTTAATTTACTGGCTTTGTTGTTATGCTAAGATGAGTCTGATTAGGAATAAAAACTTTTTTTTTTGAGCTTTGACAATGAACTTGTTCTTGACTCAAAGAGGGATAAAGATATAGGGTACGTGTGATCTTGTGAATATTGCCTCCCTTTGTTTGGGGCTCATTGTGTGGGATGTCATTTTCTTCTAATGTGCTAAATTAACGTCTTAGTTTTTGACTTATACATTTTCGTTAAAAAGTAGCTTTTCATTGCAAGGGAAAAAAAATCTTACAAGCTAAATTAAATTATGTCCATATGTCATATAATATTACTCGTACTGGGTTTATAGTTTGAGTTTGTATTTCTTTGGACTGCCAACTCAATATCAAACCATAGCATGTTGTTTAAGAAGTTCTAATATATTATAATTGATTAGTTTATTGTTAAAATGATTAACTTCTTTTAAAATTCTCATTAATGATCTAGAATGGCTAAGAAGAACTTCATATCACAATCTCAACCTGAAGGTGGGTAGTCAAGACATCGAGCCAGAAACTGGACTATTATTGAAGATAATTGTTTGTTGGGAATATTGAAGGAAATGGTCCTTAAAGGAAAGAACAATGGAGGTCATTTCACTACTGAGCAATGGCAAAATGTTAGGTTTTTTGGTTTGAATTGGTGCTCGTTGTCGAGCTTTGGGGCTGTTTTTCCGGTTACACATATGATTCGAGCTTGTTTAGCTCTCGTTTTTGGTTCGAATTGGTGCTCGTTGTCGAGCTTTGGGGCTGTTTTTCCGGTTACACATATGATTCGAGCTTGTTTAGCTCTCGTTTTTGGTTCGAATTGGTGCTCGTTGTCGAGCTTTGGGGCTGTTTTTCCGGTTACACATATGATTCGAGCTTGTTTAGCTCTCGTTTTTGGTTCGAATTGGTGCTCGTTGTCGAGCTTTGGGGCTGTTTTTCCAGTTACACATGATTCGAGCTTGTTTAGCTCTCTATTGTTGGGTTTTTTTATTGGAATTTGTGCACGTTGTCGAGCTATTGGGGCTGTTTTCCAGTTACTTTGTGTCTTATAATTACATTGGTTTAATTACATAATGAATGGACAATTTTGATTATTTCTCTGTCCAGAAATCTATTTTGTGCTTCATGATGATATCATTCTTATTGCTAGATGTAGGTTATCTCGTGCAAGAGATGATGAATGCTGTGACATTGGCATTGGCATTAAAATTTTTTGTTTTGGAATTTGCTTGTTGGTGGTTTAGTAATCTGCCAGTCTCATGGATCATGAGTGATGGAAACAAGGATCTTATCCTTTCTTGTTACTACTAGTGGCTGAGTGGATCGGATGAGGTTATGTTCTGACTTGACCGGTTTCAGGTGGCTTTAAGTCCATAATTTAGACAAAAGTCTGACTTACTCAACTATGTAGTGTAGGTGCTTGAGCAATCACAAACTATATAAACTTTTCTGCCTACAAAAAAAATCATAAAATGTATGAGAAGTTTATGTATGTATAACTTTGTAACATGCTTAAATATATCAAATATGATTGTTTCTATGTTTAAATGAATGTTGATCATAGCTGTAATATACAAGATATCTGACAATCCTTTCCTCTTTGGTTGAGTATCTCGATGTACATAACAGGATCGAAAGCTTTTTTTCTTTTTTTCTTTTGTAAACATGAAGCAGTGAGATGTTTTGTTGAGAGATCATAATTATAATTTCTTCATTTTCTAATCTTTATATCACGTACGTTTAACAAGACATTGCCACCAATAGTGCCAGGGTAGTCTGAGGTTCTCTTGACAGTGTTCCTACTCATTTTTTAGTTTTTGATGAGGTAATTATTTATAAATCTTCAATAAGGGCGAAAGTGGTATTTTTTAAAAATATAATGAGATTAATCTCCTTAACCCCTCTTCATTTGCCAAACACAAAAGACTTAACCCATTGTCTTAACTATCGTATCCAAACGGGTTTGGAATTTTTTTAACCCTTCAAAATGGATTAACTAAGTTAACCCTTCTCTTTAATCCCTCCTCCTTAACCCTTTGCCAAACGGTACCTTAAGGTTTATATTTGATTACTCTCTCGTAGCAAATACGAGAATTATAAATTTAATTATGGGTTTAATTTCGGAAAACACTCCTTAACTTATGGGATTTTGTAGATAACACTCATTAAACTATTTTAACAAAGGCCCCTAAACTTTGAGGGATTCTGCACATGATTCCCCGTAGCAGCACTCTATTCCAAGGGAAAATGACTTAAGGACCCAAAATATGGGACCAATGGAGGGGACAGGTGAGGTGTCCCCTCCCTATTGCATAATGAGTTGGCATAAGCCAACTCATTATGCAATAGAGAGGGGACACCTCACCAGTCCCCTCCATTGGTCGGAAAAATGACTTAAGGACCCAAAATATAGGACCAATGGAGGGGACTGGTGAGGTGTCCCCTCCCTATTGCATAATGAGTTGGCTTATGCCAACTCATTATGCAATAGGGAGGGGACACCTCACCTGTCCCCTCCATTGGTCCTATATTTTGGGTCCCCGTAGCAGCACTCTATTCCAAGCTTGTCAAATTCCTTGATTTTGGATTCGAGGTAACGAAAAGCTATCACGTGGCCTATTTTCAAGTATAGATTCTATTGAAACAGTCTCATATATTAGACTATCTCCAATGGTGTCCTATTTAATTGTCATTCCCAACATACCACATAATATTCTCTCTCTTCCACATAATCAAGATCACCCCACAAACATTCACCATTTCCAATGGTGTTTTATTCATGTCTAATTTGGACCCCACTATCACTTCTAAATATTCCAAATCACCAACATATCTACCCCAATAATGTTTTATTTATAATTAACTTTTAAAAAATAAATAAGAAAAGTGGATATTGATTTGTAGATAATTTTTTATTATGAAAAATGATAATTTTTATGAAAAAATATATTTACAAATAAACTCTATATCTATAAATTACTAAAAAGAGGAAGAAAGATGAAGAAAGAAAAAAAAGAAAAAAAAAGATGAAAGCTTTTTTCAAACACCGCGCGGATTTCCAGAAAAAGCATGGGCCCATGTTGAATGAAGAAAGAAAAAAAAGAAAAAAAAAAGATGAAAGCTTTTTTCAAACACCGCGCGGATTTCCAGAAAAAACATGGGCCATGTTGAATTTGAGACCGTCTCATTTATTTGAGACATGGAGTCTCTCTCCATCCTTGGTGGCAAATAAGACAACAAATAGGACACTAGTGGGTGTCTCTTTCCAATTAATAAGACTCCATTGCTGATAGTCTTAGAATAATCTATATCATTCACACTATTTTAATTGGAACCTTGTTCCTATTTATCTTTCTCTGCGAATTTCTTGAAAAAAATTGAAAACTTCTGATTCTGAAACTCGCTTCCAGTAGTCATTCCCTTCTATTTTTCTCAACAAACTTTTCGCCTGGATAAATATATAAATTTAATTGAGAATTTTGACTTTAACTTAATTTTAGATATCGGATCCACTTTTCTCACAGATTCCTAAGGACTACAAGGGAGCAAACAGATAATAGAGAGGATTCTTACTAGTATAATAGATGCCAACTCCAATTAAAACTAATAAGAAGAATATTTTAAAACTTTGTGGGAAAGAAAAATTTCGCTTCAACATTTTCCACGAATTTTTTTTTCTTTAATTAACTTTCTCCTTATCAGCGTCATAACCATCACTTTTCTTATAGATTCCTTAGAAGTGCGAGTGAGCAAATAGATTATATAGAGAGGATTCGATATAATAGATGCCAGCTCCAATTAAAATTAAGCAGGGTATTTCAAATTTTTGTCGGAAAGAAAAATTTATTTACAAAATTTTATATGAAATTTTTTTTACGAACTTTTTTCTTTATCGACATCATCACCATCTAGTATACATCATAATTTGAGAAAATCAAGTGGACCATGTCCACACCATTAAACGTGTATCAAAGAGATGTTAGACATTTGATCGGTGCACGAACTGCAAAGTCCAACGATGCAAGGGTACACATTTTTTAGTGCACATTTAATATCATATACCTAAAAAAAAATTGATACATTTCTACAAAAATTACATGATAAAAACATGTATAACATGTCAATTATTAACATTTATGTCTACTATGCCAGCGTTACTGTACGTGTATAGGCTTTAATTTCGACTTAAAAATTTATTGCTAAAAGTCATATCTATAAACAAGTTTCGCGCACATCATGTTGATTTTGTACTATCAAAGTTATAGCTACTAAATATAATCCAATCACACAAAATCTCATGCGCGCATCACGAAAGAGATTCTATGCCTCATCTTTTTAATTTTTATTTCCAATCATCTACCTTCCTTTTTTTTTTCTCCCCCCTCTCTCTCTCTCTCATTATATGTATACAGAACCCATGAAGAGTAACAAACTACCTAAAAGTTAGTAATATTAACAACAAATAGCACAAAAACCGGGTCTCGGAAAAGGTCCAATTCCATCAAATATATAACCTTTTTAAAATTAATTAATTGTTTTAGTTATTTACTTTCCTATTTGACTCTATCACCCTACTAAATATAACCCGTAAAATCTTGAACAAATATCAAAACAAACCAAGGAAAAACAATCTTTTTATGTCGATTACTATCCTAAAACCACTCAAATATTTTCAAAAAAGACGTTTCTAATACTTCTCTCCCAAGTTAATTAACATAATAAATTCTCACCGTCAGTTTCGTTTTCTCATGCCCCACCCTCTCCAGTTTAGAGAGGAGAAGAAATTTAAGAGGTCAGTTTACTTTTTTTTTTTTTTATCTCTCTCTGCACATAATAATTAAAATTAAATGATCACATAGTTTTTACAATGCTATCGTAGTAAAAAAAAAAAATTTTTTTGCAGGTTTATTGATTGGATTCTGATCCCTTATAATATTGTACATTTTCCCTCCATTTTTGGAGTGTTAAGAGAAAGTTGCGCAAGGGTTTTATGTCTTCTGCTGCGGAAAGCAAATTTGAGTTCTCATCCCTCACTTCAACCCCTCTTTGTTGCTCCATGCAACTGAAATCCGTAAGGTACGGACACATTTTTCTATCCCCAGCGGATTCAGTCTAATGCATAAATTTTTTTCCTTCGATTTTTTTTATTTTTTTAATTTTGTTCCTATTTCTGTCGTCGCAGAGTCGGCTTTGGAGTCAAGTACTCTGGATTTCTACACATAAAGATTTTTCTCGAGAGGTTCTTTAGCTCGAAATCAAGGAGATGCCAATGCCTTTGCAGAGGAGAAGTTTGAGGATAAGGGCAAACAAACTGATCAACTCATCAGCTCCAGCAATTTCAAAGGAATTCAGAGAGAAGCATGAGATCATGGAGAAATCGACGTTATTAATTTGTCCAAGAAAAATCCGCGTTATCTATGATGATCCTGACCTGACCGATTCTTCCTCGGATGAAGAAGATGGTCGTCACGCGAGGAGAAAAAGGACGGTCTTGGAGGTCACGATCCCAAAAAATGGCCCTTTGGAAAAAGAAAACAAAACTACGGACGCTCCTAATTATAAAAGAAATAACAATAATAATAAATATAAAGGAGTAAGACAGCGCGCGTGGGGGAAGTGGGCAGCGGAGATCCGAGACCCGATAAGGAAAGAACGGGTCTGGCTCGGTACCTTTTGTACGGCCGAAGAGGCTTCTAACGCTTATCAGGAGGCGGCGAAGCGGATCCAGGAGCAAAAGAACGCGACGTCGAATTTATCGAAAAAGAACATTCGCGAGGTGAAAATATCGAGCCCGGCGATTTCTTCGGGAGAGAATGAACCCGTTCGTAATTCTCCCTCTTCTGTTTTACACGCGCCCGACCCGATTACAGAAAATGCGGTAGGAGTTTGCAACGAGGATGGGCGATTATTTGCGGGAATGTTGGAGGAGGAGAAAGATGTGCGAATACCAACTTTGGATTTGTATTTTGGGTTGGATTTGGATATGGGTTTGGGCTCGCACTCGGAGCTGTTTAGGGAAGTGGAGGATATGGAATTCAATGATCTCAAATTGGAGGATGTTTCGTTTATGAGTTGTGGAAATTACAAAGACGATTTCCCAAGTTTGGATAGCATAGATTGGAGGGATTTTGAGTTGTAAGAGCATCTCCAACAGCCTCCCTATCTCATGTCCTAGACTAAATATAGGGAGTAGGAGGGGAAAAAGTTGCTCCAACAGGCTCGCTATGTTGGAGACTAAATAATAGGGAATATGATTTGGTATCCCAAATCAAGGATATAACAAAGCGACTCCCTATATTTAGTCTTAACATACGAAACATTGTTAGAGCAACTTTCCCCCCTCTTACTCCCTATATCTAGTCTAGGACATGAGATAAGGAGTCATTTGGGGAGTATTGTTGGAGCACTTACTCGTTATTTGGCTCCCTATTTCTTAGTATTCTCTTTTTTTTAGTCTAAGAGGGAAAATAAAAGAGTATTCTCTTTTTTCTTTCTTGGGCTTTTCTCGGATTTATTTATCAATTTAACAAATGTCGAGCAATTCCTTTACTAAAATTGAGCAACTTTATATGCCATGTTTATGTAATTGCGTCTTTTTAAGCTTTCTCTTTTGTTATGTTCGATCTTTGGCAGCAAGGAGTTTGTTAACCAAGATAATTGTTGAAAAAAAAAACTTTGTTACTAGTATTAAATAAAGCTTGTAGGCTAGTACCAGATGTTATCTGTTCGTGTTTAGTTTAGTCTGTACTTCTGCCTTTTTGAGAGTGATCAGCATATTTGCAGGACCTCAGAAATATTTGTAATCTTTCTATCAGAAAATGAAGAATGTTGTCACAACATTTCATGATTTTACTGCATAAGCTATTATGATCAAGTACGTGTGTTGAGATCAAGCCGCAAACTCATAATTAAGGATTAACATATGTATACCAAGGGAGAAGTCGAGTCAAAGCTCAAAGAACTCATATTCGTATGACAAATATAGACGTAAGTATATGTACATTGTAGGGCCAAAAAGAACTCATATTCATGTCCGCCCAAAATTAAAAAAAAAATACGATAGAAAATATGTACGTATACCATTGACGTGACACAAATTAGTGTTAGCTATAATCCTAGTACGTGATAATTTGAGAATTGAAATGGTCCATTGTTACATTAACTTCACATAAACTAACTAAAGTCGGGGAGGGTCGATCCGTTTACTCTTTATTTGTATCTACATTTTGTATTCATATATATCCTATAAAATAAAAATTTTAAAAAAGTTCATGGCTATATATAGTTATGTGGTAGTACCCCACGGGATAAGAAAATCATTGGGTGCGAATGCCGTGAATATATCCATATCCTTTTTCATCACTAAAGATAATCATGCGAAAACTCTTAAAATAATTTTATTAACCTTAAATCTTTTGCTATCCAATTCTGGCGCAACATTTAAGATCTGTGTATTAATTCACTTGATAAGAATGATCTTGATCTTATTGCTGGTAATTGTGGTGTCATTCTTTCGGAGAAATCTATGAGTATTATTCAATCCAAAGAAGTAGAGAGGAATATAGAGGCTAAATGATGATTGCCTGTTTTTTGGGTCAGTTGTTGGTTTGGTTTATATTTTCCTTCTTCATGAAATTTATTTCTTGGAATGTTCGGGGTCTCAATGGCCCGATTAAAAGGCGGATGGTTAAGGATTATCTCCATAGTCATTATATTGATGTTGCTGGTTTTCAAGAAAGTAAACTTTGTGATCCTTCTCCTAAAAAACTACAATCTATTGGAGGCAGGAGACTTTCTCAATGGTGTCACCTTAATTCCACAGAATCTAGAGGAGGAGTTTTAGTAGGATGGTCTGATGCCTTCTCCTTAGTTCAGTCTTATGTAGGGATCTTCTCCGTTTCAGTTCATCTTCATCATAAACCATCAAATTGGTCTTTTGTTTTCACATCAGTTTATGCTCCTACTGACAGAGAGGATAGAGCAGTTTGTTGGTGGGAGTTAGACAGAATTCGTTTCATTCTTCCTGGTCCGTGGATACTATGTGGAGATTTCAATGTTACTTTATCCTCTGATGAACGTAATGGTCGTGTTGGATCTCTTAGGGATATTAAGTCTTTTAGGGACTTCATTTCCTCTTTATCACTCATTGATTTACCTTTATCTGGTAGATGCTTTACTTGGTCAAATAAAAGGCATAAACCCTCCTTGGCAAGACTTGATAGATTTCTTATTAATTCTGATTGGGATAATAAGTTTCCTTTGTGCATTCAATCCTCTCCACCTGCAACTGGATCTGATCATTTCCCTATTATTCTTGATAGTGGTGGGATGAAGAGTTTCAATCCTATTTTTCGTTTTGAGAGAAGTTGGTTCCATAACACAGACTTCATCCCTTTTGTTTCTAAATGTTGGCTTTCTTTCCAAGTTCATGGTAATCCTGTTGATATCTTCATTTTTAAATTAAAGCTCCTCAAGAAAAGGCTTAAATGGTGGAAAAAGAATGTCCTTGGATGTATTTCTTCTAGAAAGTCAAATGTCTTAACAAAAATCAATGCCTTTGATTTGATTGAAGAGCAAAGGCCTCTTTCAGATTCGGAGTTTAATGAGAAGCAATCTCTTCATGATTCTTATATATCTATCATTAAGGAAGAGGAAACTTATTGGCATCAAAGATCTCGTGTACAATGGCTAAAAGAGGGTGATGCAAATACATCTTTCTTTCATAAAACAGCCTCCTTCCATAAAAAAGCTAATTTCATATCCTCAGTTACCTATCAAGACTCTTTCTTTCATAAAACAGCCTCCTTCCATAAAAAAGCTAATTTCATATCCTCAGTTACCTATCAAGACGTAGATTTCATTGGTGATGAGGATGTCTCTAAAGCTTTTTTCACATATTATCATGACTTGTTTGGGCATACCAAAAATAAACACATGCAACTTGATTGGTCTACTCTATATCCTGAACAAGAGAATAATCTGTTGTCTCTTGAAGATCAATTTTCTGAAGCAGAAATTAAAAGTGCTGTGTTTGGTATGAATGCAAATAAAGCTCCAGGACCTGATGGTTTCTCCATGGTATTTTATCAAACTTTTTGGGATTTGATTAAGACAGATCTTATTGCTCTTATGCAGTTCTTTCATGACAACCCATCCCATATCTACAGAGTTAATAAAGTTTTTATCACTTTGGTCCCCAAAATCAAGGACTGTTCTAAGGTGACAGATTTCAGACCAATTAGCCTTATCAATTGCATTTTTAAAATTTTCTCTAAAATTTTGGCAAATAGGCTGTCACATCACATGTCATCCTTGGTTGCATCTTCACAATCTGCTTTTCAAGCTGGAAAATCTACTCTTGATTCTATTCTTCAAGCTATGAAATGATTCATGCTTGTTCAAAAAAAAAAAGAAGGAAGTTGCTATGTTTAAGATTGATTTTGCTAAAGCTTTTGATTCTATAGACTGGGCTTTTCTCATTGACTTGTTGAGAGCTAGGGGCTTTGGAACTAGATGGTGTTCATAGATTCTTCAAATTATTTCATCCTCTTCTTGTGCTATTCTTGTTAATGGTTCTCCCACCAAGTTTTTCCCTTGTAAACGAGGCATTAAGCAAGGTGATCCTCTATCCCCAATGTTATTCAATATTGCTGTAGATGTTTTGAACAAAATGATTATGAACAATGCTGAGGGGGGCCTGTTATCATCTCTTGGTCTTAAGCATCCTTTAAATCTTCTGAGGATACTTCAATTTGCGGATGATACACTGCTTTTTGTGAAAAGTTCCCTACATGACATCTCTATTCTTAAAACAATTCTCTACATTTTTGAGGACGTTTCTGGTCTGAGCATTAACTATTCTAAATCATCCCTTATATATTTTGGCAATATCCATCGCAAGGCCCATGCTCTAGCATCTGCACTGGACTGTAAAGTTGCTCAACTTCCTATCAAGTATCTTGGGTTACCTCTTAAATATGGCAAGTTATCAAAATCAGACTGGCAGCCTCTGATTGACAATCTCTATAGGAAATTAGCATCTTGGAAGAAGAATGTATTATCTTACGGAGGGAGACTGGTCCTGTTAAATTCAGTACTTACTTCAGTTCCTTTATACTATATGTCTTTTTATAAGCTACCTAAATGGCTTATTAAAGACATTGATAAAATCAGGAAACACTTCTTATGGACAGGAAAGACAGATTCTAATTCCTTCAAATGCCTCGTTAACTGGAAGAAAGTTTGTTTATCTAAAGATGAGGGAGGTCTAGGAGTTAAGGATATTTCCTTGTTCAATTGTTCTCTTCTATCCAAATGGCTATGGAAGTGTTTGGATAAAAATTCAACATCTGGCAATTTTCTTCACCATCTTTATGTTCACAATGGCACTAATCTGCAGGCCACAGTTTTCAAGTCATCTAACTCATCATTTTGGAATGATGTTTTATCTAAAAAGGATGCTTTCTTTCATAACATAAAATGGTTGATTGGCTCTGGAGATAGTATAAGATTCTGGGAAGATAAATGGACTGGATACAGCAACTTAGCTAGTCTTTTCCCTGAACCTTACAAGTTAGCCTTGTCCTCTAATGCATCTATTAGAAGCCAAGGTCTCTACATTGATAATGAGTGGCAGTGGCATTTATTGATGAGAAGAAGTATTCTTCCTCGTGCTCAAGCAGAGAAAACTGACCTTCTGAATCTCATCAAAGACTTTCATGCTTCTAATAGCTGTGATCAACCTACATGGATTCTCACCTCTAACAGACAGTTCTCGGTCAAATCTTTTTACAATTTCCTTGTTAGGAGAGGCATTAAGAGTCCTTTATACAAAGTCATTTGGAATGCCATTATCCCCTCCAAAGTTCGCATTTTTCTCTGGCTTCTCTCTCTAAATAAAGTGCATACTAAAGAGATTCTTCAGCTTAAGGGCTGGCTTGGAGATTCTCTTTGTTCTTTTTGTGGGCTTGATTTGGAAACCAGAGAACATTTGTTCTTTTCTTGTCCTATATCCAGAAAAGTTTGGCAGCACTTCTTACACTACTTCTTACCTTTCAATTGGACTAATACTTTGGAAGAGCTTATGAATAGGATTGAAACTCTGAGAGGAATGGAAGGCTCACTTTGGAGAACCATTTTTGCTTCTGTCTGTTGGAGTTTATGGACTTCGAGGAATAAGTGCATTTTTGATCAAATTCCGTTCTCTTTTAAGTCCATTATTAACTTCTCTATATCTTGTTTAAAGGACTGGACAGGCTCTGGTAATGGAGTGGCAGCTCGGAATATTCAAGCTAAACTGGAGAAAGACCCGATTAGCAGAATCACTTAACAGCTTATATGTAATGGGACTGTGAATGTCAGTTTTTTGGAGATATGTACATAAGAACAGTTTTTGTAGTTTTCTTGAGATTTTGTGGCTATTGGACTATAGAAAGTTTAGTTTCTTGTTACTATATATATGGCTGGCTTTGGTTCTTTCTTATATCTGTGTCAACGGTGAATGACGGCAAGGCCCTCTCTTCACCTTCATGAATGTTTGAAAGAAGAAAGTCATATATCACTAGTTCTGAGAAACTATCTTTTCTATCTTCCAATTCCTTGGATATACATCATATCCTTTTTTTGTAACTACTTTTTTGATTAATACAAATGACAGGGTATATCCCTTGTTTTTCTTCAAAAAAAAAAATCTCATTGTGAGCTCTTGTTTTGATACTTCATCATTTTGAGGCGTGCTTCGGTGCATGTTAATTTACTTGAATAATAAAATGCTCTAATTAGTCCTCACTAATGAACTTTCTCAAATGGATCAAGATTGGAGAGTGGTAGAGAATACATCGAAACCGTTCTAGATTTTATAGGCAGCTTATCGCATCCATTTGATTAAGTGTGATTCAGTTAATTAAAGAGCATAAGGAAATATTTAATTAGTCCGACATTTTAAAAAGAGTTAAATGAATATATATGTAGTTAAATATATCTATGATTGATACTTCTGAATCATTTGGGCCCAAATAAATTTGATAAATAATAGCCTTTAACATTCACCGATTTTAATGTGTAAGAATTAGATCATATCTAATGGTGCCAATTTTCAATCGAAAAATATAAATTTTGAATTTTGGATACTTTTCACGCACATACACATGTAAACTGTTCTATGCTGTTAAAAGTTTATTGTCTGCTCTAAGTAGATGTTGTATAAACACCATTCTAAAGATGTTCCTTTCTTTTACTTGTAAAATAATCATTTACTTAGCGATTAATTTGTAAGCATAATTTTATATTTAACTAAAGTTGAGACATCGGATTGGCGCTAACAAGTCCTATAATTAAATGTATTATAAAACGTTTCTTGTCTTAATTTATTACCATCTTGTTAATTAGTTAGAAGATGTAGCCGGACCCTTTAATGCCTCTACTTTCTTATAGACTATAGTTCCTTGACGATGATGTCACGAAATAAAATGGTATCCCCGTGGTTGCATCATCGGATACCATAAAGTTGGTGATTTTTGAATCAATATACTCTGTTACCTAGAAAAAAAAGGGGGGGAAAAAAGAAACTCTCTAACAAAGTATTGGCCTATAGTTCAATAGTTTAGACATTTTCATAAAGTGATTTATCGGAAATTTTAAACAGTATAGTTGGAGTGTATGTTTAGTTTAATTATTATTATTTTAACAAAAGGTGGGGCTTTCGTTATTCTTTATCCACGTGTATTCTCATCTCTAAAAATATCAGTTGATCTTCGTTGTCGATAAATTTCAGTTTTTGGACCTTCTCTAGAGGTAATTCTATATATTTATAATGGGAATTAGGCTTTCATTATTATGGGAATTAGGCATTTTTAAACAGTATAATTGTCGATAAATTTCAGTTTTTGTCTCACATTTGTCACAAATAAAAACAAGGGGACAGACCAAGAGAAAGACACCAAATAAAAGCTTACAATGAGGAAGAAATAAGAATGGGTCGAGCTTAAACAAAGTAGAAACAAATCAACATCTTGTGAAGGACAAGGAACCTTGAGATTAAGAACTTAGTTTCAAACTTAATACTCTCTCTCAGCTAGCATGTCACCAAACACCAAGACTCTATTATACTGCATGCAAACCCTTATTTTATATATATATATATATATATGTATGTACAATAACACTATATATCTTCTTTGATTAGATGGTACCCATTATGCGGATGCAGTCTCTTCCTAAGTCAACATCAGTAGCTTTCACATGAGGTCTCTCAATCTGAATAAAGAAAAAAAAAAATTTAACGAAATTGTAAAGAAGGATGAGATCGTAATGATTAATTATTAATGAAATGTTCATGGAAATGCACAACAACGGGTGGAAAATTCATTTTATATGGTACATGTTTGTGACTGATTCTAAATGTGACTCTTGTCTTGTGCATCCTCATGATTTCTCTTTGTTCACATTCTTCACTCAGTCCAATCATAATTATATTGCCGAATAATGGACGTTGTGATGGAGAAAGTGAAATCCATTATTTTTTTCTTTTAGGCAAAAGTTCAGTATGAGTCTTTAATGTTTTAGCTAGATTTCGTTGAGTCCTTGAACTTTTAAAAATAATCAACAAAGATCTTAAATGTTTTCTCCATCATCATATTGGTTGTTTTTTTTTTTGAAACTTTCTATTAGTTATTGATGATGTGGCATGACCTTTTTATCAATCCCATGTTACTAACTAGATGATGGGTGGACCGCTTTTCCTTCCAAAAGTTTGAAAAATTATAAATAACCCTCTAAAATTTTACAGGATCACCCTTAAAAAAGTCACAAACATCCCCTGAAAGTTTCAAAGTATAGAGAATCACAAACAAGCCCCTAATTTTTTAACAGAAAGCCTACTAATTTTTTCATAAATAACTCCCTAAATTTTATTTGTAATTTTCAAAACTTTTAGGCCATTGTATGTAAAATTTTCAGGATATTATTTGAAAATTTTGAAACTTCCATAGTTGTTTGTAAAATATCCTAAGAGATGTTTGTAATAATTCAAAAGACAGTTTTCAATTTTGAAACTTCCAAAAGCTGCTTGTAATTATTTTTATTTTTATTTTATCTTATTATTATTTTTATTTTTTTTGGGGGGGTGGTTGGTGGGTTAGAACTTTTTAAAGCCATTTGTAAGTTTTCTAAGGGTCTTTTTGTAAAAACTTTAGGGGGTTATTTGCACTTTTAAAAACTTTCCTGGGGGCTGTTTGTAAAAATTCAAGGGGCTATTAATAAATTTCAAAACTTTTGGGAGATGTTTGTAACTTTTTAATGGGCTTTTCTTGCAAATTTTTGAGTAGTTGTTTATAATTTTTAAAACTTTTAGAGGAAAAGTAATCCACTTAGTTCCAGTCAACAAATAAAATTGAGAATGACAAAAAAAGTCCCGTCTTGTCATTAATAATTAAAGGAAATAAAAAAAGGATCTAATATGACAATGGAGAAAACATTAGGAATTTTTGTTGATGATTATCGAAGTTTAAGAACTCAAATGAAACTCAGCAAAAATATTTGGGACCTATACTGAACTTTTACCTTTGTTTTTATAATGGAGAGGATTCAAATTCGATTTGTGTTATTAACATGTAGATTTTTACCTTGAAGGTTGCACCCCACATCTCTTCCTCCGTTGCTGGTATTGCTGTGACCTTGTTCTTCGGATGTTCGTAGCTTGTGAGCCCACTGGAAGTTGAGAAGAAGCACCCTTCAACAGAATAAAATAAAAATAAAACAAATTGGGTGAGAATTTATGGGCATAATTGTAGACTAACCTATGAGCAATCAAAAACTTATACAGCCAAGAAATTCTCTCACTCTCAACCATAATTCCTACTCTATATTTCTTTTTCTTTTGGACAAAATGCAAGTGAAGTGTAGCCGGCCTGTATTCGACGTTAGTCTTAACAGATAAATCCATTTGATTAAAAAAAAGAACATAAAATCATGTTCAAAACTTGGTAGAAGATTCCCTATTCCTAGTCCTATATAAATTTCTACAAGAGAAACTTCAACATTTTCATCCAAATAATAATAGCAAAAAGTTATTTAATAAAGCTGAATTAAATACCGGGTGGAAAAGTTGCAAGAGATTTTCCACACGCAGATCTAAGTATCTCAGCATCATCACAGAAAGCAAGACATCCATCAGCCGTGATCCCCATGTACAAGGGAACCTTGCCATCTTGATCCTAACATATATGAGCAAACTCATCAAAATGAGAAATTAGTCACTCCATTAATGGCAACAATATGTGAGCTATCATATTGGTACACGTACACTGGATAATCAGTGCACAAATTAAGCATGATACAGATTCTTGAATCAATACACATTAAAATAATACTCATGTTTTGTATTGATCCAAGGATCGATGTGTAGTGCTTATGGATTGTTTTGGTTTACTGCAAGTGCAATGTTTGTTTCATTACAACTAATAAATACAGTTGCAGCTAGTTACGATCATGAAAGTCGACCCCTCCAATTATAACGATGCCTTTTTGAACTGCAAACATGATTTTAAGTTGCAAATCTAGTCGCATCTAATTGCAATTAGCATTTGTATTAATTGCCATTAAAGTTGTAACAAACCAAAAAACACCAGATATATTTAGCAGATAAGGAACTGGTAGATTAATGCTTAAAACTTACAGAGGCAACCAAAACCCTGGAGGTGGCCTTGTCGAAGACGACGAACGCAAAACTTCCATCAAGGTGGCCGAGCATGCGGTTAGTAGGATAAGGAGCTCGATCTCTCAGAGCTTTGTAGGCTTCAATCATAAGAACAACCTCATTTGCATTTTTTGCGAGCCCATAGTATTGTTTCATGCTACCAAGGTTCTCTAGAGTCCCCTCAAACACGCAAAATATGTCATCCTTCACCGCAAATGACCTACAATATTTTGGCGAGCATGAAGAGGGATCGGTATGCTTAGATGCAATATTCATGATTGTGCGCGCGGAGCAAAATTTATGATGAAATAAAGCATAAATAATTACATAACAAGTAAAAATGGATTGTTTTTTTTCATGGGCTTGGACGGATTTGGATCATCTCTACTTTCAAAATAATTAGTGGAGAGGACCACTATGTTAACTGTAGCCGTTGATTTATGTAGTGGGTGGTCATTATTCATTCCAAGTCAAATATTCATCATATTCCTGTGAATTACGCTATTTTTATAATTTACGGTCAATAACAAATGACAATTACCTACAAAATAAATCAACGATTAGTGATCTTTTCACTACTTCTTACTAACGGAAATGATCCGATCCAATTAGAACGTAGTGGAGAAGCCGCTAGTTTTAATTCATTCGTTGATTGTTTAATGGTTAGCTATGATTTGTCTTCTTGAGTGAAAAACAGGAAAGAGTACAATTCATGGGGCTATTTTTAGTTTTTTTTATTTATTTATAGCGGAGAGGATCGATCCGTATCTTATTGAGGATCTAGGACTTAATTAACCCTCACGGTCACCGATTTTTCTCTTTCTAAAGTGTATGGTTAAACACGTACCTCTGTCGCGAGGAGTTTTGTGCATCATGGGAGTACAAAATCGTCGCCAGAGATCCGACGTTGGTGCTCACCAACGACGGAAAGCGTTGAGCGAAGGCGTCAACAAGCTTCGACGAGCTCGCCTTCGGGGTCGGGCTCCGGTCGCCACTAAATACGGCCAACATCTCGGTAACCAGTCCTGAGGATATACGCCTCTGATGTTCTCTCTTATAGGGAATGCGTGCGTGCATATATAGACGTCCTCACTCGGGAAAGTTGGAGGAGGGTTTGGTGGGGGTTTTGGCTTGACGTTAACAAACTTTGGTTGTATCAGTGACACTAATTAATTCGTAAGTGAAGAGGGACAAGGGGATAATCACAACGTGGCGTGATGCATGCGATGCTCACAGCTGTGAATGAGACGGATGATGAATCCGGGTCTAAAAAAGAATGAAACTGATGGAAATTGGATGTCACTTGAGTCGTTTACGGGTGGATTTTGGATCAGTTACTGTCATTTATTTCACCGTAATTTTTAAGAACAATTGTAACGACTTAACCAAAACTTATACGCAGGTTGCAATTACAATCTCTTTTGTATGTAAAATGAGCTTCAAAGCACCAACTCCGATGAGATCCAAACATTTGCAAATACAACCGCCTGCAATTGGGTAAAAACTGGGACGTACCTGGTTAGTGTATTTCTCGGACGCGTGATGCATAAGCACAAAATACGATGAGATAATATGCAATGAAAGGTGGAGATGTATTAGGAGATATTAGGAGGCACTATAACTTAGAAGAAGATCCCAACCCTGATGAATGGACGCTACACGCTTTTTGAAAAAAATATATATATTCTTTTTTTTATTCTTGTACGTAAAACTTTTGAAGATTCTGCATTAATTAGTTTCCTTCCGGATCTTTTAAGGCTCAATTGACAAATATCGTGTTCTTTTTTCCATTACAATGATCCATATTCATATTTTTAGATATTCAAGTTTTATTCTGTTTTTTCAATTTATTCAATATTGTTCGCAGACTTTGCACAAGAACCCTCGTTACGAGGAAGCTCATAAAATTTTATGAATCCAACTGAACTGATTTGTTCTCATTTTCATGAATCCAACTCGACTGTAACAAAAATATTCTTTTTAACTTCGTACATAAAGTTATAAGCGTTCAAAAGCACTTATTCACTTTAATCATCTTAGAAGCGGAAAAAATATCTGAACTCTATCCTTTGTATCATTTTTCGTAGTAAAAACTTAAATATTCGAATAAAACAAAAGGGTCGATAAATCCTAAGAACCATAAAAAAAAAATTACTATGAGTTTGACGCATACACAGTGACTAGATTCCCAACAAGTCAGCTTTCAATTCAGCATAATATAAGAGCTACAACTTTCAACTACACATTGATGTCTTAGAATATGCTAAACATTAGCAGATAAAACTGAATTTTCAAGGATGCGATTCAAAACAAGAAAAAAGATCAAAAGAAAAATAGAAGAACTCTATTGGCAGAGGCATCTTTCTCCGTCTCTGTTCTACGACCTCATCAGACTAAGACACGATAGAGAATGCGAGATACGAGCCAAGAGTATAGGGTTCTAAACAACAATAATTCATTGTCTAGAAAAGTATCTCGAGCGAACCTTTGAAATTGACACGGTCAGATTCAATATTCACGCATACAAGATTTAGTCTTTAGTTAAGCTTGAGGATTAGTGTGAACCCTTTCAGTGGCCTGCTTCATGCCTCTAAGCAGAAGCGACATCATTGTGTATCACATACTGATCAATTACAATCATCTGCAACCAAAACCTCGTGTTATCAACTCATACACAAACTTTACCTTTAAGACTGCATTAAAATTACTAATCAGAAATTGCTCGATATCAAAATCTTTTAGTTAATGTCAAATAATAAGGTTAACCCCACTAGATGCACGGCAGGGAGAAAAATGTATACAAAAAGGTTAGCCTGTGTACGGCCGGAAATAACTGCCCTAATAAAAGAGGTTGCAGATGTACATGCCTGCATGTTGCAGTCCTCAAATCCACATCAAAACCGAACCAGCTTTCTCTCACTAGAAAAATCTGGAAAAATAAAGTATATCATGATATAAGTCAGATACTGTCGTCAAAAAATGCAAGTTATCCAAAGTTACTGATAAGGATACCATCAATGGTATAAATGGTTCCCGAAGCTGCTCATGTTATACATTTCTAATAATATTTTATGACAGTATCTTAACAATTATTATCTGAGATTGATTTTGCCCCTCATATACCGAAAACTGATTAGAGCTATAAGTTCACGCGCTATGCCCACTAAAAATAGCTGTCATGTCAGTATGAGGATTGTTCATCTCACTGTCTTTTCGAGAATCAAACTTGCTCCCTGGAATCCTAGTATGTAAAAATCGGGTCCCATGGTAACACTTCCGTTAAAACCAACTTCTTTTGTTGAAATTTCTTGTTTATTCTATGGTCTGTTTGGTTGAATGCTGTTTCAGGGAAAACCTAAAAAGTTGTCAAATTGTGGGGCCTACATTAACTTTCTTAACTTTCACATGCTCGATTGCACCTTTAAAATCATGAAAATGATGAGTGGCGCTCGAAACTACTCAAAGAGAAATCCCTCCAAATTCAAAATTGAGAGGAATTTGGAGGAAAATGAGAAAATTTCCATGAGTCCACCAACCAAAAAAAGGAAACACTCTTGGAAAGTGCTTTCAATTTCCGTATTGTGTCATAAAATCCCCTATTTTCACAAAAACACCCAACATGCCCTTGAGGGAAAATATATTGGATTTCGCTACCTGATCAGCAAATCTTTCGACAGAATTTCTCTCCTCTTACAAGGATACATGGAGAATCTGGAAAGTGAGCAGCACACTCAGCTTTCCATCCAGCCTTTCATCAAACCAAGCAAAAAACAGAAAATTTGGGATTTTGCAAAAAAGTAATCTTGCAGATATTCCAACAGAAATCTATCATCCAGACATTCTCCAAAGAATAATGCAGATACACCTCGGTGGTAGCACTAAACTTACCTAAGACGGTCAATTATTCCTAAAGTTCGGAACTATTTCCGTAGTCAGCCGGAGAGGAACATCCATCAAGGATCAGTAACTTTCATCAATCCTGACATAGCTACCATATTGTCAAGTAAAATATTCATTAATGACAAAGCTACCTTCTGTGTTGTACTTGTGTCTGAAAAGGGCAAAGCATTGTAGTTGTGAATGGGTTAAAAGGGAACAGAAGGAGAGGGATAGACCAAAACATGGGATTTTACTCATCAGTTTTTAATCATATACAGGTTGCTCTATTCTAGGCCAAAACAAAGGAGATTTTGGTGTTCAATATTTTACTAAAAATGTTAAGCCTACTGGATCTTGCCCCATGCAAAGTGCATGACACTAACCCACCAACAAAAAGGGTCATAAAATGCAGTAATATTAGCTTCAAGTGTTTGATGAAACCATGCGACTAGTTAAATTTTCCTGCATGAGCTGAATTATAGATTGCAAGATTTACAAACTTGTCACCTTACATACCACTTCTTTGATTATGAGGTTATCCAAAGGAAAAAGAGTTACTTCCTGATTTCAAACAAAGCCCATTACCCTATTTGAATTTGATTGAAAGAAAAAAATCTACCTGGTCGTGGTCATTTTGCATATGTGCAAAAGCTGAAGAACATTAGCTTGCACTGCCATCATCTACAAAAGCGAATTCGCAAACCAAAGCAAGATGATCACTTCCCCATTTCTGCAATATGAAACATAACAAATCATGAAAAAAAAATCTAAAACAAACACGGTTTTTATGTAGCTTCAACCTACTCCAACAGTGATCCTGCACCTTCCACTATAATAACTCCTTCAAGTTCTCACTATCATCTTATCCATTTTATAATAAACATCATTAAAAAAATCTAATGTTTCTTAGTATATATTTTGTGATCCGTGACATATTTTTCATGTCCAACTTATCCTCTGCTTGCAAATTGGAATTACCGCAATAGTTGCAATAACATGAACTGTCAGCAGTCAATAAATTGAAGGCCAGTAACATTGAAATAACAATTATCCTTTTTCCCATACCAATTAAATGCATACCCTTCTACCAGTATTTACAACACAGCAGAATTACCAGTTATGATAACCATAAAAAGGAAAAAAATACTTAACCATAAAGAAAAGGGGAAAAAAATATAACATCAAAGAAGTCAGCAATCGAGCATTTCCTATAAACAAATTAAAAAAATGAGATAATGTTATGTAGTTTAGTAACAAATGCAAGGCAGTATAACACTGAAGAGAATTTTATACTTCACTTGGCAGGCCTCCCAACTTCTTCAAATTTTTAATTGGCAAGGTCTCGACAACTGCTACTGGAACAATACCTGCAGAATGCCTGTACAATCAAAAAGAGAAGTCAGCCCAATTAATATGCAGAAAGATTAATTATGTGAAAAAACTTTAAAAAGTTCAATCACCATATATAATCAACAGTTCCCATGAATTTCGAGTGATAGGAAGTCACCAAAGGTTCACCGCAATTATCTCTAGAATTGGAACAGCTCTGCTTCACAGGGGGGAAAAACATACTTAAGACAATCTGAATATGTACATTATGCTGAATTAGGACCGCAAACTCAGAAAGCATGCTCACATAATCTAATAGATGTACAGATCGTGAAGCAAGCTGCCTAATGAGATAAACTATAACAACACTAAAAATTTCATGTAAGGTGCAAGCACATGTTTGATATTAAGGATATATATATTGGCATGACTAAAATAACATGAGATAAGTTGCGTTCATGGGGTCTCTGAAAAATAACCAATTTCTTGGGTATTAGTGTCTCCATGTGTGTTGTTTATGTTACAGTATATGTCTGGATTTGGATTTGAGGTTGCATGCATAGTTTTCATACAGCACTGTCATCAAAATATTTCAATTATCTCTATCTGTACTGCTTCTTTCTCTCATTTTCTTCTTTTTTGGATTTTTTTCCCCTTTAGGGGAGGGGGCATCCCTATTAGTCAGACACTTAGTCCCCCTTTGACAAAGGTTTAAGTAAGAGAGGTTAAAGAGAAGGGTTAACCTACTAAGCAAGGGATTAAATCAGTTACTCCATAGGTATGATTTATTTTAATCCTTGTGATATTTTTCATTTTTAGGAATAATGACTATCATATCTACTTTTTTATAAATAGAGGAGTTATCTCTAAACCTGCCCAATAGGTGGATTAGCAAACCCCTCAAATTGAGGGTTAACTCACTATTAAGTTTTGACATCTCTAAAGGAGTTACTTAACCCCCTGCCAAATTTTTAGTTTGGCAAATTAAGATGGCTTAACCCAATTTACACCCTCAATAAAATTTTTTTGTGTTTGGAAGGAGGGGTTAACTCCCCCTTAACCCCTCAGACCCTAACCTAACCCTTTGCCAAACATCACCTTAAGAATAACATGCAAGCAAACAAAAAATAAACTAAAAAGTAAGTGATAAAATCAATAAATAAAATAATTGTTCAATTCCAATTAGATCTTCGCCTAAACCTGCTTTTTAGGAGAACAAGGGGGCAGTGAGGATATTGCCCTTGTTATTGGGAAGGCAGCTAAGAAATAAATGTAGAAAGAAATAAAACTAACAACTTCAAAATTCTTTCGTTAAATTGTGTTGGACCCAGACCACATCAGGCTAATCTAGTCAAACCCAAGTGTACATGGGTGACCAAGTCCCAGCCTGAGCATTTGGAAATTGGAACAAACCCAATCAGGATTGGTCCTGAATTTGGGTTGTGGTTCTAGGCAGAGCTCAAGTCCTTCAAAGACTTGGCTTGGATCCAACTGATTACGCTATTGCAAACTGTCGGATTACATCCAATGGATAAAATAGCTCATTTATTCCTATTGACAAAAGAATTGCCAAGGGCTATAAACAATCCCCTTTCTTTGGCTAATTAGGATCAAGGTATCAAAAAAATCCAAGGATTCTTATTCATAGAGAATTAGTTCAACAAATTATTTTTCTTTTTTTTTTCATCAATCGCTCGCTCTTGCTTGTGGTGTTGAAGTTTTACTAGTGTTGTAACAGCAAGGAGCTTGATACCGAGACATCTCACACCAAAACGTTGGAGACATGAACATCGACAGAGATTCATCAATTAGCAATGAATGGTCAATAGATCTTACATCAGATGTGTCGCTATTTGCTTCCATGTATTCTATAGATATTGCATACCTAACACCTACTATCTTCACATAGCAAATACGTATAAGTAAACAAACATTGCTTAAAGCTTATAGCATCAACATTTGGCGTTCAAGTATATTCACAGCAGAGGCTATCTTTGCTATCTGACTTGAAGCAACCTCGTCGAAGACAGGCTGCCTCATGGGTTGACAGGCCTGAGATCTAAGGATGCATAACTGCTGCACCGATCATTTTTTTTCTTTTTTTCTTTTTTGAGGGGCGGGGGGGGGGGGGGGGGGGGGGGGGGGGGGGGGGGGGGGGGGGGGGCAGGTGGTAGTCTACCTGGGGCATTTCTACTGGGGCGGATGCTTCCTAAAGAGTAACAGCGGTGTGAGAAGGTAGGCTCCTAAATTTTACGATAAGACCTAAGTTGAGATCGATGAGTTGAGGGCTCAACTGGCATGAAACCAACCATCACGACCCGCCCCCCAACCCCCACAAGCGTGCGTGCACACACACACACACACAAAGACCTTCCCAAAATACCTGGAAGAATATCTTTATTGATAAGAAGATCTATGGAGATGAATTCTTCTGCAACTCTTCCACAACATCAGACATATCTGATGACAGATTTCAATGATTTTCAATTGGTGAGGCAACATGGCATCTTGAACTTTGAAGATAGATTAGTGATAGAGATCTTCATCCCTATCTCTAGGATCTATTAGTCCACGTTCAACTTCCTCTTTTTCAACTAACATCATCCTTGATTATTTTTTTTTTCTACAGGCAAGGCATTGGAAACAATAGCTTACCGTGTGTCCCTTTAGTAGCATTTAAATTACTAAAAAAAGCTTCGATACTGGCAACCTAGGCTCGATCATTTGCAAGAACAGGATATCCTTAGCATTTAAAACAACTCCAGAACTTCTAACTTGGCGACTGTGATTTGATCATTTGCACCAACTAGTTTGGACCGGCTAGAAAATGCTAAATGCTTAACTTGCATCTCAAATTACTACTACATATCGGTGAGCATTTGTCTAATCTTGTTAGAGTATAGAACTGTAACCCTCAACTCTCATTACAACTTTACAATTTTGATGTAGTCGTAGGTCTTTTAACCTGGTACCAGAGCCCATTGTTCGACAAGACTTTGTAGAATTCTTTGTTTGCTTCAAGATTCTGCTACATGGTATCAGGCAACCCAAGTTCAATTCCTATTGGCCACATATTTAAAGTGAATATTAAAAAATAGATATCATTGCTTGAGTCTAGATTTTGGACCATGAAACGGGTGTTCAACCTGTGTGGGCATGTTAGGATACAAGGCATAATCCTCAACATTTACTACAAGTTCGGAGTTTTCGTGTAGTGACCGGGTCTTTTGGCAAATCTAATGGAGAATAATAATCTGGGAATATACCCAGCAAGATTTTTTTTTTTTTTTTTGAATTCTTTTGCACTCTATCAATGATATTAACTCATAAAACTAATTTGCTCAACTATTCAGGGATCTGTCATCTATCTACAAATAGAGGCGAACAAACAATTCTATAGTTTGAACTTTTGCCTAGAGATTATCGAGCTCCTTGGTTCTTATATGTTTTAGTTTGGGAAATGCAACTACGAATGTCAGTCCCAAACTGATAGATACTAGGTCGATAGCTAGTACTAGAATTAACTATGAGACAAATCTTTTGAAATTATTATTAACAAAGAAGTCATAAGCTGATGACAGTTTGGGACAAGGTTGAAGAGTATGGTAATGGCCTGCGAGATCTGTATGCAAAATTGCTGTTTTCTTTCATTTTCAACATAAAATAGTAGGTAACAATAAGTTTCGCCAAAGAGACAGGCACTGAGTTTCTCAGTAATGATTGCCACACATTAGAAACTCCGGATCGCAACGATTGTTTGAAATTTCCTAAGTATGGATAACAACCCAACACAAGTACATAACGAGAAGTACATCAAGTGAAAAGAGAGTTCACTAACATAGTAGTATAAACAAACAAATAGAAAACCAACAAAAGACAAATTACCGGAACTCCTCGATATGCGCTGAAAAGCTTCAAAGGGTTCTTAAGATGAGTACAGCCTCCATTTCCTACTGCAAGGTGTATTTCTTCTTCACTCCATTTGAATTGTAGAAGTTTTTGCATGCAAAACCGAGACCTGCAACCAGTGAAAACACAAATTTCAACTTCAATATAAAAGTTAATGCCTCATCGATACTTGTTAAGAAAGATTCATAGCAAAAAATTACCTTGAGGCATTCCTCCCCACAGAAAAGTGTCTTTTTTGCAGTGGAAATTCATCCTGACCTGAGATTTTCCTGCGATCATACAACAATATGTCGAGCTGCAGAATTTGGATGTCAGGTTAAAAAAAACTCAACACTTTTATGAAGATTAATAATAAGATGATATTGAATGTAGCCACTGAATCAACTTACCTCAGGTGCAGACAAATATTGATACAATGCACTCTGAGCCAACAAAAATACCAATAGACTTATCTCATCAGGAAAAGGTCAAAATGTTTTCTAGTATATGGCAATTCAGAAGACAGAAACATAAAAGAGTATGACCTGCGGCACACTATTAAAATCACCACAAATTACAACAGGGGCATTGCCCCATTGCAGGGACACCGCATGCATTCTCTCAAGTAGTAGTCGGATCTGTAAGATCAAGAGAAGGGAGATAAGTTAAAGTTGATTTTAAGAGACAACAAGAACTATTTGAGAAAATATTGCTTTCACTATCAAATATCTAAATAACTAGAAATGTTATTTCTGTAGCATATATATGATATTAAAGAAGGAAAAAATACAAGAGAAAACTGACATTAATCCGAACTGATGATGTGCGTGATCTTCCAACATTTTTTAAAATTTTGCTGCTTTTGTTATCTTAAAGCGCTATTTAAGAACTGAAAAAAATTTATCGTTAATCTTCCTCCACCGTCTCCTAATCTTTCCACTTTACACATTTTTTGCTATTATGGAATCAATGAAGAATATTGAAAATATTGATAACAACTAAATGATTTTCAGTGATTTTAATTTCATTAATGCACTTTCGCATATGATGGGTGTCCCATCAAGGGTGTTTGGTTCCCCTGATTCGGTAATGATTCTTTGGAAAAAGTGGGGCCCACCAGAACTTTTTACCAAAAAACTTTTGTTTGTTTCCACCAACTTGAGCAAAATGGAAAAGAATGCCCGCTCGGAAGATTCCCATCAAAAGCTTGTGTTGTAAGTCATTCACAAAAGAGAGGATATTGCTAACATTTGTTACTTGTGGGGCCCATTTTATTTCAAAAATTATTAAAAATCTAAAATAATTTTTTTTTATTTGTGGAATCCAATACTAGTATATGATATTTAAAATCAAAATTAATCATTTGTACAATTACTAAATAATAATGTATCTTATTTTAAATTAAAAATGTGGGATCCATAAACCACTTTTCTATTTTATCACTTTCTCAACAAACAAACACTCTTGAATTCTTTTTTAAAACAAGCTTTTCATTCCAATATCCTACAAACATAAAATGAAAAACTTCAGGTAGTGGTGGATCTCTTGGATTTATGAGATTCTCGTAAATCCAAAATTCAAATCCAACACCCGAAGAGCCCCTAAAGAGGTTCTACAAAATATCTTTTCACTACATGATTAAAAAAAGAAATGAAATGAAAAAAATAAATAAAGGTTTTGCAAAAACAAATGTAGGAAATTGGTTAACTTTATTTGAACTTTGACCATAGACTTGTGGTATAAGCTCAAATTTGATTACCACTTGATAAAGATCTGGTATTCATACCCTCAACAACCAGATTTCCGGACTTACCTGATTTCAGGGGTTTGGGTTTCCCCACTCCCCCCCCCCAAAAAAAATAAAATAAATAAATAAATAAATAAAATAAAATAAAACATACGTGCAGGAACACAAAACCATACAGCAGCATCATTTGCGTAGCCCATTTATACCATTATTCAATAGGCCAAGAGGATTTGTCATGTACAGTAGATATAACAAATGCACCAAACTAAGCACGCCCCAAAAAATAGCTTTTTCAATGTATTCAAGAAAACATGTGCAAGTCTAACCAGAAGTGTCTCAATGAAGTATATAAATTTTGGATTTTTTCAATATTATTCCCCCAAATCTTTCATATTTCGAAATTTGTCTTCAAATCTTTCAAGTGTTTTGAAATTAGTCCCTCTGTTGCATTTACCATCTAAATTGTTAATCACAGTAGGGTTAATGGTTTACCAGGGATGGGTAATTACCAAATTATCCTCATAAAATAAATCCCCCCGCCATCTTCAATTTCCTTCTCTCTCTCATTTCTCGCTTCAATATATAAGAAAGGGAAAAAGTCCTAAAATCAACTTTATCAACCATAAACAACACGATGCATAGGGGTATAACTGGTGTTGCACCCAAAAATGTAAAGATGACAGAATATACTCTAAATTTCAACCAACCTCTAGCTGAAGGGACTAATTTCAAAACACATATTAAGGGTTGGTAGAGCTTGGGTTTATTAGGACAGGTTAAAAACATATTTTAAGGGTTTTTCTAATTTGGTGTGTGGCCCAGGTGATTTGAAAAGGGCTTTTAAGGGTTATTTTAAGTTTATTGGTGGGTCACGTTAAGCAGGCCCAAGCGGGCCACACAAAGCAAAACAGGCGCCTAGGCAGCCCCAGAGCCCGGGTGGGAACACCTACATGATCTCTAGGAAGCCTACACGCAACCTCTGCATAGGCAGCCATCTGGACACTGCCTTTTAGAACACTAATAAAGGTCTACTATTTTGAAAGAAAAAAACCATGCGGCTGTCTTGAGTTTGATCTACATGAAATTGAATAAATTCCCAACACCAATCCTTGTTGTCGTCAGCCAATTTTAACCATACGATCTATAGGTAAATATCAAGTTGCCTTTGAATATTGTCAACACAATTTAAGAATACAGATGCTCATAAGCAGAAATATACTGTGATTTAGAGTTTATTTTTCCATAGTCACAGACGCACGAGAGTGCCAGGTAGAGAGGGAGGGGAGAGACTGGAATAGATACGACTTAAAAAGTGCAATCTCAAACAGATATATGCCCCTAACTCACTGTCTACAATCCCTCTGTCTTTAATAAGTCTCTAGCTCTTCTACCTGCATTACTGTTTAGTATTATGTTTTTGATTAAGGACAAATCAGTGGCTTTAGGTCTGGGTTTTATCAGTTTCTAACTTGATTTGTCCAAATTAAGAACAGATACCCAGCTAGTTGTCTGGCCATTATGTAGCCAAGACCAAATAGAACAAGCAGAGTTTTAAAACGGAGAAATCAAGATATCAAGTAAGACTTATGAAATGTATTTTTGATCGACATTTTAACCTTAAAATCACTAGATCAGGTCTTCTTTCTGTAAACTAGACTACTAGTTTTCACACAAAACCACCTTCTCTTGTCGGCAATTTCCTTTTCAAGGAATAAACACTAATGTTGATCATGAGCACCCTTTTATCTTAAATATCATATCAGAAAAAGAAACTATAAACGAATAAAGGACATGCCATGTTATATAATGAAATTAAGTATAATTTCACGACTGTCAAAACATCTGCATAGTTAAAGGGAAACAAACTTCATGAAGAAGAGCATGATACCGTAGCACAAGATGAGTTAGGGTGCTACCAACGTGGCTACCAACGGACATGTCTCTCTCTCTCTCTCTCTCTCTCTCTCTCTCTCTCTCTCTCTCTCTCTCTCTCTCTCTCTCTCTCTCTCCTCTCTCTCTCTCTTATTATATATAGTATATATATATATTAATATATATATATATATATATATATATATATATATATATATATATAATATATATATATATATATATAATATGCACACGACACAGATACTCAAATTCAATCTTAACGTCCATATAGTAGTGAAGAGGCAGAACTAACACACAGGTAAAGAATTTTAATAACCTTGATCATTTAAAGGAGAGAACAAAAGTATTATACCTGTCCCAACTTAATATCTCCACGTTTCGGATTGAACAACACATGGATGTTCCCAACAACCACAGTCTGGCTGGGCATCGGCCTAAAGAAGTCAAATAGATACAAGAATTTATATCATTCATGAGGAAAGTTTTGTATGTACAAAATATAATTGTGCCAACAACATACACATACATATGTTCGTGTTTATGTTTGAATGCATGTATATGTGCATGTAATTAGGGAATGCATCTACAATATTAGCATACATAACCAAAAAGATGTTGTACTGAAATGTAACTTCAAATATATTACAATGATTTCAAGGTAAAACTCACTCTGATGAATCCGCATCTTCGCATGTTGAAATATTTGATTGATTGTGACAGACCTACACAAAACAATAAGTATGAACTTAAGATCTTAAGATCCAGCTTTAGAGAATATGAACGAACTGACTTTATGACTTCATCGTCGCCATCAGTTAAAGATGATATGAAGAAAAATCAACAGGATCCCTTTGTCATCTTATAACAGTATAAAGACATTAAACAATCAAAATCAACTACCTTAATGAGTAAAATACCAGACTACAAATCCACAACACAGTTTTTCAGAAAATACCTAACCCTTCAAAGTCAGTTACCAATATAATAGCAAGAGAAAAAGAATGGGATCTTAGCTAACCTTATGTTTCTGTAACATGATCTCCAGGTCTGAAAGAGATGTCATCAGGACAATTGTGGCGTTAAGGCATCGGTAAACAGTCAACAGACAAACATGTAAAAGATGCCCATACCATAAAAGGAAACTAGGACAGTATATGACAGGACTAAGAGCTTGATATTGTTAAGAATTTTTTTTCGAAAAAACCCTGATTAGCAACTAATATGCAAGGACATGACTCAATTTGGCTCTTTGGTTTATGTTAGCGTTAAAGAGATAAAATTGGCTTTATTGCTAATATTTATCAAATTAATTATTTAAGTATCTACTTTCTAGACCTTTTCACTACTTCATATATAAATTTCAGAGCCTTTTTTTCTGGTGGTTTGATGATCTCACACAGTGCATCTGATATGTAGATTTTGAACACCACGGACTGGCCAGCTTTTTTTTTGGTGGTTAGATGAGCTCAAACAGTGCATCTGATATGTAGATTTTTCACACCACCAACCGGCCTTATATATTTTACGATAAGCACCTTTCTCATACATATTATATAAGATTTTGCACACCACCGACTGGCATTATATAGTTTACGATAAGAACCTTTCGTACATATTTATCATCAAGAGTCTGTACCAATAAAGGAATATGTTTTAATGTAACGAAATGAAAATCCGAATGTCCTTGAAAGAGTTAAATTATTTTGGGGTCAAGTTATAGGTGTTTACTTTGAGATACATGCTACACCAAAAGATCAGCAAACTAACCAAATAAGTGGTCTAAATTGTGCAGTTGAAATTTTCAAACACTTAGAAAATAAATAGTGGGGATCTAAACTTATGTGATGGCATTTGAATATTAAATTGATGGTACTGTTTGCCTAAATCTGCAATCCATAAGTGCAACAACAGGCAAAGTCATAATAGAACCATGGAAATTTTAAAGCATGTCAAAGGAAACAAAAATTATTCTACTCTTTAAAAGATTATACATCAACATGACCTTCCTCCCTCAGCTAAGACAGAAATGGAAGACACATGAAAATATATGAAAGCTGGAAAAAGACAAGAACTTGTCCCAGGATACGCGCCAGTCCCAAAAGGAGAATTAACTCCAGCCTAAATTGATGACAAGGCTTGTTAAAGCTCTGGAGTTTTTATGCATTGACTAACACAAGTTTTCATGACTTGTACAACTAACTTTTTTGACAAATGAAGGTGATCATGAGATAGGTTTGTTAAGTTTTAGCCAATTTAGACCCTCTTCGTGAGCCTAAGGCCCTAAACTTATAGTCCTGTTCTTTAATAAAAGACAAAACAGTTCCTCTGAAGTCAGATAGACACATACTACTACTTATATGGATGAAAATACATTTGAAACATAAAATTACTAATGCTCCAGTGAAAGAATATTTTTGTACCATTTTAAAACCTTATAACCAAGTAACCTGTAATAAAATAATGTTTCCTCATATGTAATTACCTTCAGTGTCATTGGTCCACAAGGAGAAGGCAATATTGGTGGATGTCATAGCATTATATACGTGGACCCTAGCAGGCTAAGAGTTTAGTTTTTCTAATAATATATGAGAGAAACAAACACGAAAAATCTGAGTGACAAAATTACATCGTTTAATTCATTGTAGAAGCCATTTATAAACCCAGGCTGGGGGAAAACTATCAGTTTGAAACTGGCATTTTACAACATTGAGGACCCAATGAAGTTATTACTGAAGAAGCGAACAGCATTGGCTTTGTTTCCTATCAAAGAGAGACTAATATGCCATAATGACATAAACAAAGCCACAACACTGGGTTGAAAATAATCACATGACCACAACTAGGAAAATGGGAAATACCCAAAGCTGCACCATTGTCGTATATGTTTGAAGGATTTTACTTAGAAACCCAACAGTATTCCTCAAGTTTCATATTAGAATAGTGATACGCTAGTTGCTTCAAATGAGAGCTTAGCCCAAACATACTTATAATCTAGCAACAATAAAAATCATCTAAGAATCAAGGATATAGTGTACCTTAAGAACACAAAGTTGCGCGACATTGTCTCGAAGTCCAAAACTTTGATATTCTATGTTTTCTTGATGTAAAAGAGAAAATCTGATTTCAGAAAAAAAAACTAGTTAAGTACTAATATATTAAAAAATCTATGAGAATTAGCAAAAATGAAGATGAACCATAACCAACATTCTTATCCACTATATCTGAATGTACATTATTAAACAAGCTACTCTAGGTATATCATTCATGCACACGCTCTGTGCTTTAGACTGGAGTTGGCAGAATTAGCCATTCAATTTCTAAGGAATAATGAGCCTACTAAACATATCGTTCCTTACACTTCTTCTCTTCTTGGCTGCTTGGCCTGTAGTAGGTATCTAGTTCACTGCTTTAGGTATTAGTATTATGGCTTTCAACCTATGCGACTCGTTTAGATCATGAGTTGGAACAAACGAAACAATTTTTTCCATTACCAATCATAAGTACCAATGAATAGGATAGATAGAGTGGAAAAAGCCATTTTTTACTATTTAAAAATGAGAATTTATCTTATACCTATATTTTTGTGTATTATAGATGTTTGCAGTCTAATTATTCAGCATGGCTTTCAGTCTAATGGCGGTTACAGTCATCAGTTAAAAATATATTTTTAGGTATTACTTGATAAGTGCATTCTTCTGGCATATCCTAAACCTCTTCTACCAATTCTGACCAGTCAGTCATTATTAATAGCATAAAATATATTTCTGGGTCATCTTGGGCTTTTTAGATCACAAGAGGAAACTATCTCCAAAATCAAGACTGTCAATTCACAATGTTTAATGCATTTTCCAAAGCTCATGTTCAATGATATAAAAGTCTTATAAGTCCCTGCCACTGCACCAAAACACCAAAGTTACAGTGAGAGTTAAGGGCTATATTTCAATATTCTAGGTTTCTAACATGCCCGTTGTGCGACCCTTTTCTTATTAGCCAAAGCCTACTCACACAACAATGCCAGTTTTTTAGAAAATCCGCTTTTAATTCATAGAACCTAGGTTGAGGGTTATATTTTTATAATCTAACAAAAAGATCGCCCAAAAACCTTCCCGCAGTTAGCAAAGTCAATTAGTCATGGGATTGTTCCAACTATTTACTATGAAACACCGTCATTTCTCAGAAATAAAGACAGATAGTAAAATTCCAGTGACACTGTCAAGTTGGGTATGTTGCGGGAACGTTATCCATCTGGCTAACGGTCTCTGTCAAGAAGCCAAGTGTTTTGTAGCAAAACTAGTTATGTTACCACCTCATATAAATTTTATATACACCATTAGCTTTGAGAAACTATCATCATCATAGGATAAGCACTTTATCCAAGAGTTACAGGCATCTAAAATAAATATTGACACCTTTCTCATCTAGAGAGCCTAGCAGTGTGATGACATATGCAATGAGAATGCAGAGATAAAAAAAATTGAACGGTAGACCGGACGTTCGTGCATCTGAAGATCTAATATTGTGTCAAACAACTATATCAATATACAGGGTTGACAGGTTACAGTCCAACAATGTGTATCGATTATAACTTACAAGCAAACCTACCATGTCTACAGGAAAGTGGTCTGCAGAACAAACAATGATTTGATCCGATCAACAAGTTTTTATTGTAAGGGAATGATCTATTGAAAACTAATCTAATGATTATTATCCTATGATAGTTTTCTATTGGTAAGAGCCTAACTGGACAGCATTTGTGTCCAGTATATGATAATAGACAGTTCAAAGATATAAATAAGAAGCCAGAGTATGCAATCCCTACTATTCATCTGTGTCATGTTTATTATCTCTTCTATCTCTTTCTTTCTCCACTTTTATACCATCTCTACTCTCTAGAAATCTTTTATTACCACTTTCAATTTTTCTGCACTGTTTCAGTTTGTTATTGATTTCTGATTCTCTAATAATTTCTCAACAATAAGACATAATTGAAACTAGACATCTAAAATGAATCTAAAAAATATTCATATTGGCTGGACTTGCCTATTCAAGTAGCTTGTAAATAGATTTCTTTTTTCACCCTTTGTCACATTTCTTTTATAACCATGGGAACAGAAATAGTAGCGCTTACTCTTTTTCCTTCCAAAATACAGCACCCCCATCCCTTGCTTCCCCAGTCCGGCCCTAGAACACCAACATATTAGAATGAAGTTCTGACTTTAAAAGTAGCTCAAGGGTTTAGTATAAAAAATAAACCTTATAAACACCAACATAACCATCTTCGCGAAGAAGATCGGCTAAATCATCAAAGCGATCAACTTCCTGCAAACAAATTAAACTTGTAATTAAAGTTTGTGCGCTCATTTTCAAGTCAAAGTAGTTGTATGCATAAAAATGGGATAGCATAAAGTAATTTTTGTACATAACAAATTAATAATGTACTATACAAAACCCTCAACAAAGAAAAACAGAACTGTAACAATAATTGACACTAGATAGCAATGCAACACTGGAAAAAAAATATTTATGATAACCTTGCAGACAAATGCATCTGCAATGTTGGAGTAAACAAGTGAGTAACAATAGGGTGTGTTTGGCAACAAGTTAAAATTGGGCCAGTACTGAACCTGGCCCAATTTTAATTTGTTTCTTGTTTGTCAAAATTTCAGGCCAGGGCTGACCCAATTTTTTTAACCTAAATAGTGCCATTAAATCAGTTTTCTTTTGGACCGGGGGAGTCTGGTCCAAAAGAAAACTGGTTTAGTACAAAACTGGGTCAAGACTGAACCTGGCCCAGTTTTGTTCACTTTGCCAAACACACCCTTAGATTATGTTACAGTCCATAACTCACAGAATTAACATGCATGATAGGTAAGGGAGTAGTCATCTGGTGTAGAAAAGATAAGAAGACATGTACATAGGTGAAGTAGTTAATTCTCAGCCATTCCAAATCATGCAAGTTTTTTGCTAAATCATGCAACTTTTTTTACCAAATCTCCCCATTTTATAGTAGTGCTTAGTGATCTCGTATCTTTTAGATTGTGTTTGGTACACAAACTGCAGTATTTCCATAGGTCTCATATTTCTGATTTGTTTCTAAGAAATCAGATTTTATGAACACTGGATTACACTGTTTTGCGTGCTTGAATATTCCCATAAATGTAATTTTCTCTTATCGATGCAACACTCCTAAAAATAGTGTTCCCAAACAAACTCTTGTGCAGCTTGGGTGCCACAATGAACAGGAAGAGAAGGGCATCAATGTATTACTGGCAAAGGTGGTAAAGGCAGCAACTGTCAGGAATACCAGATATGATGATAAAGATGATATTAGAATGATGACAGAAATACTGGAGAGCCAATGACAATAATAGTGGTGATGGTGGACAACAGTAGATGTGGCAGTGGCTAGTGGTTACAATGAGAATGTTTGGTACAAGGTGGATCGGGCAATAGAATTAGAGATACGTAGTAAAAAAAACTGCTAGGAGTTGTACAGACATTGATCGTGGCATGTGGTGGTGACAATAACAATAGTCCCAGTGTGGAAGCAATGATGGCGATCGCAGTTATAAGGGGTAGCAATTACGATGGCAGTGATGGCTATAACCGCAATAGTGCGAGTGGAGTGGGCAGCAATGCTGGAGATGATTGTGGCTGTGGATAGCAACAACAATGGAAAAAGTGGTGAAAGAAAAGGACATATTAGGAACCAAAATCTTATCTACATTCACATACGTTGTGATGCAGGACAATCATGAATCGTCAATCAAAAGATTTTAAGATCTATTAGAATAATTTTAATTTTAGTAATATTTGATTTGATTCCATGTAATCTTTGTTTAGTTAGGATTTATTTAGGATTTGATTTTGAAATCTCTTTCTATTTTAGCTAGGATTTTATTTCATTGCATCTTTTAGTTTCGCTAGGTTTTGATTTGATTAGGATTTTTATTTACTTTCGTAAGTGTTTGCTTGCTTTCTTTTCCTATAAATAAGAGATGTAATCCTCCATGAGAAATAGAAATTGATGAATAAAAAAATTGAGTTTGATGTAAATTGCTTATTGGCATGTGAAGTAGGAGTGTGAACTGAAGCCTTTGGGTGTGAGACCCCAATATGTGATGCCTAGTACGTAACCTATTAAAATTCTCCTTCAATTATCCTTCTTAATCATCCACCACTTATTTTCCCTCCAAAAGAAGCCTGGCCATCCAACCCATCAAAACACCTCCACACACACAAAAAAAAGCTATTGTTCAACAGTGAATATTATACACATATTGTGGTAGTCTTCTTCACCATGGATTTTAACCACATTCTACCAAGTCATCGACGATTTCTCGCCTCCAAATCGAAGCACTCACGTCGCTCCCCATCATTTGGTATTAGAGTTGAATGATCCACAATTATCAGGGGTAAAATACTACTACCTCCTTCACAAGGGTATAACTTTAATCTACTTTAATTTGGAACCCTATCCTATTTTTATGGATTTGATGGATATGAGGAGCCTTATGAATTTGATATCTAAATATTCAATATAGAAGATATATTTTCTATCTATGATATGTCAAAACTAAAAATGTATTTATATGCTGAGTCTAGGCTAAAGAGAGGCAAAATATTGGTGGTAAAGAAATTATTATCATTCAAACATCCGTTCGCGGATAAGTATAAAAGCTCTTTTGGAAAGGAGGTACTCTAGTCCACCATCTAGAAGATTTTATTTCTCCTCACATTCTGAAGCAAAACCAACACAAATTCCTCAACCCCAGCCAGATTTGGATCTTCAATCAAAATTTAATTTCAATCCAGATCCGAAGCTTTAACTTGAGTCAAATGAGAAAGCAAAGGAAGATTAAAAATTTAATCAAGAACCAAAGCTCAAGTCTGAGCGTGAGCCAGAATCAGATGTAGATCAAAAGATCAATCCAGAGTGTGAGCCTAAACTACAGCCGGAAGAAGCAAATCAAAAGATAGATCCAGAGCCCGAACCAAAAACAAAGCAATAGGACGATCTAACGCTCGAGCTTGAATCAAACCCAAAGCTCAAGTCAAGCCTAGAATCCAAACTTAAGATTGATATGCGGTGCAAATTTTAAAATAATCTAGTTATTGAGTTCGTTATTCCAGACCCTCCACTACCCACTCAACATCGGGTTTTACAGCTCATCTTGAAGATTTTGCAGTCTACAACAGAATTCTTCTCACCAGTTAAGTCAAACATTACACTCTCCCATTATAAAACTCGAGGTCGAGTTTTCTCTAACAATGGTAGATTTGATGCAAGACAATCAGTGTTGTAAATAGCGGTAAAAAGCGGGGCAATCGCGGCGCGAATAATGGAAGCGGGCCATCAGCTCGCCTCCAGATCGAAGCCATCACGTCACTCCCCATCACGCTGCAAACCTGTCAATCAACCTATTGTAAAGGGAATCAAGTTCCTAGAACACATAGGAATGGATGGCAATGAGAATTTAATATTCCATGTTTGAGTTGTGCTCATGCAAGACTCTGGATCTACATGGAATATTATTTCACCTAGAAGCAAACTCAGTGCTAATTATTAGTTGTTTGTTTATAACTTATCAACGCAGTGTACTTACAAATTCATGTTGAGACTTCTTGTTTCTAGTGCACTTAGAGATTACAATCCTAATACTTAAGTAATGGTATTCATTAGATTGTTTGTACTGAAGTATTCCAATTTTCAGTTAACCTTTCCCAATTTTCTGAATTTCTTGCAACTTTCCTACTTTCTATATTTTCCCTCTTTCTTCGGGTTTTGCACTTATGAGCCATCTAACACCTTTTTAGTTCTGCATATGGGCTTTGACTACATACTTCATTTGAATAATAAAGTAGATTTCACAACTCTCTGCAACTTTCTTTTGCCTTGAAAACAGCTGCTACTGATTGTCCCCTGTTATTAAATTCTCAACTCTTTCCACTTCTATTATATAATTACAATTGTTGTAATATGCTCAGAAAGGTTTTACCTACTATATTTGGTGTTAAACTTCACGTACAATACCGTACATATCAATATCACCAGGGACACAAACTTCCCACTAAATATACGGGGTATCTATAGTGAGTAATATACAAAGAAAAAAGTAACAGTGCAGCCTTAGTGACCAAGTGGACGATGAGGAGTTAAATCTACTTTTCTATATTTAATGGAAGCGCATAATCTAGCCAGAAGCAAAATGTGAATATATAGTTGTAAATTTATGCATATGTACATGTGTGTATCAGCTAAAACTAAGTTCCGATAGTGTTTGGCTTGATACAGCATAAAATGCCTTTACTGAAAACCAAAAAGTTATCTATTGATGGCTATAGTTATCACTACCAAACAAAGATATTAACCATGTAGAATTATAAGGATCGGTTAGAGCCTAATTAGGCGCATATATTTATGTATAGTTGATGATTCCTTATTTTCAGGGATTCTAGTTTCCTGAATTAGGTAGTTGTTATTTTGTTGCTTTATTTAGTCCTAACTTTAAGGAGTTGAATTATGTATATATATCCTTCTCTTGTAACCTAATAATTTTCAAGGAATAAACATATTCATTATTCCACAAATCTTCAGAGCTATCTGAAACCCTAATCAGCCGCCACCCTCAAACCTATCCTCATAGCCGCATCTTCAGAAATCTCATCCCAGTCCGAAACTGTCTCAACCGACAGTCACAACCACTCTCCAGAATAACTATTCACCCCATCACTAGCCACAAACTTAATGGCCAAAATTACCTCCAGTGGTCAATCTTAATGTTCATTGGCGGCAAAAGGAAGGAAGATTACCTTCTTTCTGAAACCCAAATCCCAGAAAAAGATGACCCTAAATACAAAACCTGGAAGATCGAAAATCACATGATTATATCATGGTTAATCAATTTCATGACTAATGAGATTGGAGAAAACTTCCTCATCTATGGCACGGCTAAGGAGATTTGGAATGCTGTCAAAAAAACATATTCCAGTTCAGAGAATACTTCAGAATTATTTGAGGTCGAATCCAAACTCCATGACCTTCACCAGGTGAACTCACTGTTACTCAATACTTCAATACTCTCAATCGTTATTGGCAACAACTGGACATGTTCGAGGTCTACCCTTAGACGTGTTCAAATGATGTAGCTTTATTCAAGAAAATTCTGGAACAAAAACGGACATTCAAGTTCCTCCTCGGTCTGAACAAGAACCTGGATGAAGTCAGAAGACGCGTCATGGGAATCAAGCCTCTTCCCAACCTCCGTGAAACATTCTCTAAAGTCAAGCGAGAAGAAAGCCGCAAGAAGGTTATGCTCGGCCAATCCCCTCCTACATCCAACCTTGAAGGATCTGCCCTTGCTGCTCATGGCACCAACTTTGACAACCGACCACGACGAGGGAGACCATGGTGCGACCATTGCAAGAAGCCCGGACACTACAAGGAGACCTGCTGGAAAATCCACGACAAACCTACAGATTAGAAGCCATGGTCTGAACAGGATCACAATAGCCGAGCTAAGACTGCAACCAACCTTGCCGAGACACCAGCACCAGCTCCTGCCTCTAGACCCTTCACTAAGGAACAACTAGAGACCTTGCACAACCTGTTTGGACAGCAAATCAAGCCTTTTACCTCCCAGTCCAGCCCCGAACACAAGAGCCTACTTGCTCACAAAGGTAATTCTCCATCTGCATTCATTGTCAGGAATCCTCAGGGTCAATCATGGATCATAGACTCAGGGGCTTCCGACCATATGATAGGAGATGCAAGCCTATTCACACAGTATACAACCTGTCACCGGGGTGCTTCTGTTCGAATTGCTAATGTTCTCTCACAAAGATTGCAGGAAGTAGATCTGTTTGGATCTCAGACTCTCTAACACTATCTCTTGTCCTACATGTTCCTAGTTTGGATTGTAATCTTATTTCTATCAGTAAATTAACGAAGGACCTCCACTGTGTGACTAAATTTTCTTCAAATCTGTGTGTTTTTCAGGCATTGGACTCGGGGAGGATGATTGGCAGTGCTAAGTTATGTTCAGGACTCTATCTACTCAAAGGCTAAGCTCACCTACCCGGACAAGCTCTCAGTGCATCCTCTACTTCCGCTAAATATTTCCCTATCTCGAATTCCAGTAGTAGTCAAGTTTCTATTTCCAATAATGATAGTGAAATCATGTTACATCACTATCGTCTAGGACATCCAAATTTTATGTACTTAACAAAATTATTTCCTTCATTACATCAATAACAATCCTCATTCTTTCTCTTGTGAAATTTGTCAACTTGCTAAGCATACTCGCACTATCTATCCTGGTCTCAAATATAAACCGTCTCACTCGTTTTGTATAATTCACAGCGATGTATGGGGACCATCACGTGTCAAAACTCTAAGAGGGAACCGTTGGTTTGTATCATTCATAGACGACCATACTCTGCTGTCTTGGGTATTCCTCATGAAAAACCAATCTGATGTTGGGGAAATATTCTAAACTTTCAACTCAATGGTTCAAACACAATTCCAAACCAAGGTTCAGATTCTAAAAACAGACAATGCCA
>NC_033794.1:116986993-117042861 GCF_001876935.1 Asparagus officinalis | reverse complement strand
GCAACTGGTCCTATAATTCGAACGTTTATATGATTAGTCAAGTCAAAATATATACGTATATATATATATGTGGAGTTCACAAAACCAAAGTCTTACTCTCAGAAGGACCGGCTTCCGTTGAACCAATTCCAACATCTGAGCCGATAGTTGCATCAGAGGATTTCTCTAACAAAGAATCAAGGATTTGCTGATGGTCATCCTCTGAGATATTAAAGTCGAAATCATGAAAATCATCGACTTTGGTGGCATGGGTGGCTTCTCCTTCAGTAGGTTCATGCATCGTGGCATCTACGGAAGGTGTTAAGCCATAAATAACATGTAAATTTAGACGAATCTACCCAAGACAAAGATCGATTTTACCTTCATTGGTCGGGGCGGATTCGAGAGCTCCACTACTTGTACCTGCTTCTTTTAATTTGACTAAAAGGAGAGAAAGCGCACAGGTCATTAGAGGAGGCACACGGTCCGACTCATTCATTTCTCGGATTTCTCTTCCGAGAGGAGAAAGATCAGTACCTGCGTCCGTAGCTGATGGATCAATGTCATGAGTTGATGGAACATCAGCTGGTCCTTCCTTCAGAGCATCCTGCATTTGTTGGACAAAGCTGGTCTCTTCAGTCTCCATACCACCAGGAGAAGCAGCTTCAACTCGATATTCTCCCTCTTCTTGACTCCCTATAGACGTTGACAATAGAATGAATCCGAGTGTTAACAAACGTGAGAGCAATAAAAACAAATTGTTACCTTGTTCTCCTGAAGAAGCGCTATGGACAGATGTTTCCTCTAAAGCGGGGAGATGAACACGAGGTTTAGAAACAGCTTTCTTTTGTTTCTTCAGCGGATGTGTTTCAGAACCTTCATGACGACGTTTGGTGCGTAATTCAGTTCTGGGAGGAATCTGGGTTTGAGCTTGAGTGGAAGGTCGTGATCTTTGTCGACGAGCAAGAGGCAGCACAAGTCCCCTTTCAAAGAAAGAATCAGGAAGACCCGCTCTTTCATCAGAACTTGAGCTAGTCTCACCCGCCTCCTCGGAAGTCTCCGTCTCCTCAGAGTCAAATTCTTCTTCACTACCAACTGAGCGAGCCGGTTCTTTTCCCTTCCTCGATGATTCAGCAGCATCTTTCTTTTGGGGTGAAGTCATAACTTCACGTGCCGCTCTACTTGAGCGCCGCGGGGCTGTCTCTTCTTCTGGTTCTGACCTTCCCCCGTACTGGGTGACGATGTTGGCAGCGAGCAACCACTTGCAAAATAGAAAAGTCGTCCGCAGAGGTGGTGTTTCCAGAGGGAGATCGAACTCAGCACCTGTGCAGCCAGCAATACTCCAGAACCAAGCTCTCGCTCCGTCGATAAGTCCCCCGCGAAAGCTAAGATGACGATTCGGGTTGCCGACATAAATTTGATCATAGCCGAATTGACGAGCAAATCGACATGGAAGATAGGGTTCAATATGACAAATGTCTTTTACCCTAAATAACAAATAGCCAGGTCGAATGTTTATCAACCATCTGAAGCACCCGACATCCAAGATGGTGCGATTCTGCCTTGGATCTTCGGCATCAAATAAAGTAGTGTTATAGGTACCGGAGAACCGAGGGAAGCAGGGGAAGAATTCCCAACACTTGTGAATCTTGAATTGCCTTGTTAGACCCGGCTCTCGATGTTTGATCCATTTGCAAGCTTCAAAATTCTGCAACAGAGGAAGGTTGGGATCTATCACCCTAGGAGCTTCCATTAAATCTGGCCGGTGAAGTACTAACCAGGCCATTAGATAAGTATATGGCAGCTCCAGTTTCGGAACTGATAAGCTGGCGGAGGGTTTCTTTTTCTCCTGGGTAAACACAGAGATTAATTGCCGTAATCCACTGTGAATAGCAGCCACCATAGCGGGAAGCAAGGATAATTTGCGACCTGTAGCTATCTGAACGGCTGGATATAATACTTCCATTGGCATCGCATCAGAGGACTGGTAAGGAACTACGCACCTTTTTAGCCATATAGCCAGGAAACCAGCCAATAGAGCAGTAGGGCTAATCGGAACACCGGCTTGCCACAGATAAGAATGGAATTTAGTACCATACGGAAATCCGTCTTCTGAATGGGAAGTGTAAGTCTGTGCATTTGTTTTCTCCAACAGCCGGTTGATTTCACCCGGGTTCAAAGGAGATAATCCGCATACATCTGCTGAGCGATTGTCCAAGTTTTTAAACAGATAATCGGCGAACTGTTTTAAGCTAATTTGGGGAGATTTCTTTTTAGATTTGATCTCCATCTCAGCCATGGCTATGTGATAGTGGCAGGTCAATTCCCATAAAATGTCATGAGTCACCGCTGACCGATTCTTCATCTTGTTCAGCTGGTTGGTGGTCGGAAAGAACTCTTGATATGGAACATCGCCCATAGGCAAAGCAGACACCTGCATCATTTCATGCAGTGGTAGTCCGAGCTCCCCGTTCTTGGTAAAGAATGTATTAGTGTCCGGGTTGTAGATCTCGAACAAACAGAGGAAATGACCTACACTAATCTGCAGGCCATGCATGCTGGCACGAATCGGGACGTTTAACCCTAATTCTGCTAATTCTCGCCCAAAACGGTTCAGTACATATTGGGTTATTCTGGTCCACCACCACTTGTCTCCAAAATAATGTACCCATCCATAACATCTAAAAGTCTCTCTGGGTAATACTTTTCCCGCTGCCGCTAACCGGTTCTTCACGGTGTTGGCCTGCGCTGTCGTCTCATTTTGAGGTATATTGTCTTGACCTAAGACACCTGGATGAAGCCCTCGTATCGAAGCTCTTTCACTGGAACCTGGAGTGACCTCCTTCCCAATGAAACCACAGTGGATACGCTCGTGATTCTCAGTTAATCTCCAGAACATTTCGCGGTTAACGGATAAATTCCTGAACTGTAAGAGCGAGTGTTCTCGAGGAATCCAAGGCAAATATAGAAATGACGAGCCGCTCTCATGCAACCACTGTGCAGACTTGCAGAATGCAATCTTCGGATCCTTTACGGAGTCGCCAAATAAGAAATCCGGCTTCCTTATACATTGATTTGAGTCTTGTTCTGAAATCAAGGTTGCATCCGTGATTAACCGTCGTAGAACACGACAACCAGAGAAGCTTTACAAGAAACCAGAGAAGCTTTACAAGAAGCTTTGGCTGATTCCGAGGTATTCCTCACTCAGATCAAGCCAATTCCTGAAAAGCCAGAGTCATCAGTGCAGCACTGCAATCTGGCAGCCACCAAGTTTCCTTGCATCGCTTTTACAAAAGAAGATATGCAAGTCAGAAATTCGAAGCATGATAGACCGTTATATTTTACTGGATATATCGGTTCGAGCATGGTTAACCGGATCCAAGTCGATCCGGGTTCCGCTGTTAGTATCATGCCACTTCGGTTGATGTACCACCTTGGAATTCCCGCCAGCAAGTTAGCCTCCACAGGAACGGTTATTTATGGTTTCAACACAAGCGGGTCACGACCGTTGGGAAAAATCCGGGTGAAGTGTCAACTCGGAGATCTGAAGTCTGAAGTCACCTGCTATGTGATCGATGCGGAGACTTCCTATAACTTACTGTTGGGTCGCCCATGGATCCACGGTAATCTTATAGTTCCCTCCACCCTCCATCAGTGTTTGAAGTATGTCGACACTAATGAGGAGGTCAAGACGGTGGTCGCGGATAAGCAACCATTCAAGGGGTTAGAAAATTACTTTACTGACTCCCTTCTTTATGGTGCTGAGTCCGAAACTGAACCATCGGCCCATGGCACGGACAGCGGAGAAGAAGCTGATACCGAAGCCGGGCTCGATTATAGTGAAGGTCTTGTACTAAATGACATTGAACCTCTTGTAATCGATCTTGACGGTGATGAATCGTCGGACGAAAGTTGTAACTGGCAGCTTGCCGATGAAATAATAAATCATGATTTAGAGTACTCGCATTGTCTTGATGATGTAATGCAGAAATTGTACGACGACTCTAGTCTACATATGCCACTTCGTTCGTCTTGTACGGCGACGAAACACCTCCAAAGCTCATCTGGAACAACTATGATCCTACCCGCAAAGGCAGGGGGTGAAAAAGAGATAATCTTTGGAAAAGGGGAATCATCCCCCACTCCAGATCATTTCTTAGATAGTAATTCGGATGAAGAAAAACCCGGGCGACACTTCTCTCGGTATAGTTCTCAAGCGAATGATTATATGATGAGTCGAGGCTATGACCTTTCACTTGGTGAAGGCCTTTATTTTGGTCAAGGTATTAGGGTTCCACCCCGTTCTACCTATGTACCAAAAGGAAAACCAGATAATTACTACAGTCGTAATAGAGGTCTGGGTTATGATTCATCCGAAGACGATTATGGCCAACAAATCATTAACCAATTAATAGATAGGAGCGGACATTCATCCGACACTTCAAATTGGGATTCTGACGTGAGCATTGGTGAAAGATTCAAATCCCTAATGTCGAACATGGCGACGGTTGACCCTTCCACAACAGAAGAAGACGATCAGTTACCTGTTTGGGAAGATCCATGGATGCATTACATATCATTTATGGACGGATTTTCTGGGTATAATCAGATCAAGATGCACCCAGATGATGAAAAGCATACGGCATTCAGAACACCACTTGGCATCTTCTGTTACACTGTTATGTCTTTCGGTTTGAAGAACGCCGACGCCACATACTGTAGGCGTCAAAAAATGCTAATAGATATCCCAAACATAAAGAAGATAACTCAAAAAATCACAAGAAAGGATTTCATACCGTGTTTTGGAAAAAATCAGAACAAGTATGAGCTGTCTCGCCAGCGAGACAGTATTTGCTGTCTCGCCAGCGAGACAGTGTTTGCTGTCTCGCCAGCAAAACAGTGTTGAAATGGTCAAAACCAACTTTTTAACTGCCCTACACGTGTCCATTAACTACCAAAGGACGTGGGAAACATCGTGGGCGAAAATCACGTGGATAACTGCCAAAATAACGGAGTTTGTAACGTGGGAGAACAGTTACAGCGAGAAACTGTCATTTTCCGAGAAAGTATTTACTGCGAGACAGCAAACACTGTCTCGCCCAGCGAGACAGTAAACACTGTCTCGCCGTACTGATTTCTGCAGTTATTGAGTTTTTGCAGTTACAGACCCCTGAGGCTATAAATACCCCCCTAGGGTCACTTCTGACGAGGATCGAGCATTTGTTAGAGTATTCCAGAGCAGAGAGAGCAGAGATCTAAGTTCTTGGAGCAATCCCTTGACATTCAGGCTTTGACTTGATTTCAAGAAGAACGACTATCTTACTTCGATAAGATATCGTTTCAATTTCTAACTTCGATAACGAAGGAAGAATCAGTAAACCCCTCTTCACGATTTGTGATTCGGTGGTCCACGAGCTAACGCGCTCCCGGCACAGGCAAAGAACCCACGAAAGCAGCGATCCAAATAACGATCCTGCGTTTATTTTCTTAAGAGTTGTAGTTTTCTTTTTGTTGTGTAAAAGAGTCTTATAAAAAGGCTGTTTTCTTTGAATTTATTGTAATCAACCGAAGATATAATGAATTCGACAACAAATTCAACTTTTGCTGAAAACAGCAATGTATACCCTCCTCGCGCTCCCAAGAAACCTCCTCAACTCCTTTCCGATTTCGCTGAATTGTCACAAAGGGAAAACATCTTATTTCTAAATTTCTTGTCTTCTCTAGTAAGCATACAAACTTGGATTTCAATCGTAGTCAGATCATTCTAAAGCTAAATCTTCAGTGCGTTCATCATTTGCTGCTGCTCAACATCATGAAAGTGCTTCCTAAGCATAGAAACATGAAATGCATTGTGTATACTAGACATCGATGCTGGAAGATCTAGTCTGTATGACACAGCTTCAATGCTCTCCAAAATCTGATACGGTCCGATGTATCTCGGCGTAAGCTTTTTCTGTCTCCCGAATTACTAAACACCTTTCACATGCGATACCTTCAGCCTAACCGAATCTCCAATCTGAAACTCCAAGGGTTTTCATCTCTTATTAGCATAGCTCTTTTGCCGACTCTAAACGGCTAGAATCTGATCTCTGGTCAATGTTACTTCCTCAGTAATCTGTCTCATAAGCTCTGGCCCAAGTATTAAACTCTTCTCCGGCTCTACCCAACATATAGGCGATCTGTAAGGCCTCCCGTACGATACTTCATACGGGGTCATACCGATTGTCACTTGATAATTATTGTTCTAAACGAACTCTATCAATGAAATATGATCCTCCCAGCTACCTTAAAAATCAAATAACACAAGCCCGCAATTTGTTTTCCAACATCTGATTTACTCTCTCCGTCTGACAATCCGTCTTAATTTGATACTGTCGTATCTGGAACTCCACGAAGTTGAATAGTCTTCTGAATAAATATCCTCCCTAGAATAAAATGTGCTGACTTTATCAGTCTATCAACTATCACCCCAAACCGAATCATTCTCTTTCTTCGACTTCGATAACCCTACAATAAAGTCCATAGAAATGTCCGCCGACTTCTACTCCGAAATGGGTAAAGGCTGATGTGTTCCTGTCGGTCTCTGATGTTCCACCTTTACTCACTGACAGGTAAGATACTTAGATACATACTCTGAAATCTTCCTACGCATATCACCCCATCCAAGAGTGTCTCTTTAGGTCCTTTTACATCTTAGGGGTCTCTGGATGCACTGTGTACCGAGTACGATGTGCTTCATCTAGCGACTCCCTCTTAAGCTCTGCATTGGCTGGCATAACCAACCTATCCTTCATCTGTAGACTTCCATCTTCTCCAACGGTCCAATCAGTCTTAGGCTCTTCGTAAATTTTCTCCTTTTGGATCTGAATTCAATAGTTTTCTAACTGAGTTCTGACAACTCTGACACTCCAAGCTAGCTGCACTGACACAGCTCCCTACAATGCACTGGTTCTACCAATCTCATGTCTAAAATCACACTGGCTAAGGGTGAGAATATCTCAATACAACGAACACCTCTAAGCTGAAACCCGATGTTGACGTTTCTTACTCAAGTCATCTGCTACGATATTTTTCTTCCCCAGATTATACTGAATCGCGGACTCGTAGTCCTTGATAAACTCAATTCACCTCCTTTGTCTCTAGTTGAGTTCCTTCTGAGAGAAAAGATACTTAAGACTCTGATGTCTGTGAATAATTCAAATTGTACTTCACATAAGTAAAGTCTCCATGACTTCAGTGCAAATACCACTGCTGCTAACTCAAAGTCATAAGTGAAAATAGATTTGCTCATGTACTCTCAATTGCTGTGAGACATATGTTACTACTCTCTGAGTCTGCATCAAAACATCTCCTAACTCTGCCAATGAAGTATTTGTGTAGACCACAAATGTCCTGTCGTTGCTCGGAATAGTTAAAACTGACGCTGTAGACAATTTAGCCTTCAAGGTATCAAAGGCCTTCTGGTACTCCATGCTCTAAATAAACTATACACCCTTCTTCGTAAGGCGTGTAAGTGGTGTCGAAATCTTCGAGAAGTCCTAGATAATTCTTCGTAAGGCGTGTAAGTGGTGTCGAAATCTTCGAGAAGTCCTAGATAAACTTCCAATAATAGCCGGCTAAACCCAAAAAGCTATGAATCTCTATCTCCGTCTTCGGCGGATTCCAAATCAAGAACTACTGAAATCTTAGCCGGATTTATTGCTATGCCCTTTCTGCTGATGACGTGACCAAGAAATCTGATTTCTGAAGGTCAAAACTCACATTCGCTGAACTTGACATATAACTGATGCTCCTATAGAGTCTGCAAAGCTAACCGGAGATGTTGCTCGTGCTCTACCTCCGATCTCGAATAAATGAGGATGTCGTCGATAAAAACTATCACAAACTGATCCAAGAAGGGACGAAAAAACCGGTTCATCAAATCCATGAATACAGCGGGTGCATTGGTCAACCCAAATGGTATGACCAGAAACTCAAAAGATTCATATCGAATCAGGAAAACACGGCTTTGGAAAAATCCCTCTCCCGAACTCATAACTACAATACCCTAAAATGAAGATCAGCCTTCGAGAAACATGCGCTTCGCGCAGCTGATCGAACAAGTCATAAATCATAGGTAATGGGTACCTATTCCAGATAGTGACCTTGTTCAACTCTTTATAATCAATACACAAACGCGTATTGTCATCCTTCTTCTTCACGAAGAGAACTGACACTCCCCACGGAGAATGACTCCAATGAATAAAACCCTGAGCTAACAACTCGTCCAACTGGGTCTGAAGCTCCCTCATATCAGCTGGTGCTATGCGATAGGGTGCGTGGGATATCGGGGCTGTGCCTGGCTGCAACTTAATACAGAACTCAACCTCTCACATAGGAGGTAATCCATGTATGTCCTGAAAGACATCCTGATACTCTGAGATAACTCTAGTCTCCAATAAATCAATACCCTGATCCCATCGCATCACCTCCTCAATGTACGCCAGAAATGACTCCGCAAAACGGTTGCCCTGGGAGGTTGCTATAATCATCTCGGACCCATCGGACGCTCCCAGAAATGACTCCGCAAAACGGTTGCCCTGGGAGGTTGCTATAATCATCTCGGACCCATCGGACGCTCGTAAATTGATCGTCTACGCAAAGCAGTCAATACTATCATGGTAGGAAGATAACCAATCTGTACCAAAAATTTGACATCGACAACACGATCAACTTGATGTCTAACTCAGACTCATCTAGTTTGATGACATATCTCCTACAGATGGAAGGGACACCCCCTAGAGGGGTAGGCACTGACAATAGAAAATCTAAGGAATGACACAAGCTGACACCCATCAACAAAGGTACGAAGGATAAGAGATAAACGAATTTCATAAATCAAACTAGATCTGAACTGAAAATTAAATCACGAATAAAGCTCCGCTCGTACCCTGATTATGCGGTACAGCTGAATAGACTTTGCTGGATAGTGAAAATCTCCTGGATAATGTAAATCTGGCCTGCTGGCCCCTAAATCTTTGGATTAACAAGTATTACTTCTATTTCCTCACTGCTGGCCGAAATTACAACTCTGAGATTGTCGACTACGACCTTTATCATGCTAGCTTCCTGTTGTGAACTACTACAAGTCTTTTGCTATTTGTTCGACCTTGTTGTGATTGTAACATGTTTCTCCGAATCTCTGCGCTACTCCGACGCTCTCTAATCACATTATGCTGCTTTCTTATCTTGTCCTTGTTATTGGGATAAAATCATTCTCCCGTTGTTAGGTTTCTCTAGATTGTTGTAATGGTTCTCTTGCCATTATCATTGTCACTATTCTGGATTTTGATTTCTTCCTTCACTATGGGTATATCTCCCTACTTCACTTAGACTAGCGCTAATTGTTTGATGAAGAAATGACCTAAATTTTCCCAAATAGGTGATAATTGTTGTCTCGTTAAAAAATCTGGATGTTGTTGCTATCCTCCAGGGATGGTCCTCAATGCTGAATATATATTTGACTTCTGCTTGGTTCCTAGCCGATGTTCAAGAAACTTTCATATACTCTTTTCCTTATAGGTTGCAATTAAAACTGGTGTGCCTTGAAATTTTGGTGCTCATACTGTCTGATATTTTTCTTATCCTTTCAGAGTTAAATCTCCTGCTCTGCGGCTCTATCAACAACTGATTGTGGTGGTGGTGTACTCATTGGTATTTCATCTTTACTTCCACGATGGGTACAACCGGTGGTGAATCTCTTGAAAGTGGTGTTGCTGACGGAAACGGATACACTTCTTGCTCCTTGATTATTGTAAGATCTTGCTGCTAACGACGCCATGAAGTCGATCAAATACTGTGGAGCCTGCTGTTGCTCGGCTCTGCATGCCCAGCTCTCCAGGTACGAGTTTTACCTCGACCACATCCTCGTTTCGATATTTATAATATCAAAAGGAGAGTTGAATTTTCACAGTAAGTGAGATAACAAAATACATATATATAACGTATCACAATGCGAATTCATAACACATAGTATTCACGCAAATACCTTCAATCAACATAAAATAGTTGCCATAAAAAATTCTCAATTTTTGAGATATATGCATATATCGTCCTCACTCATACTAGGAAATCCTTACGGACTCTATAAATGAATCCTAAGAAACTCTATCCTAGCTCCACGACTCGACACAGGATGATCCTAAGAATACTGGAACTAGAGCTCTGATACCAACTATGACGCCCTTGTTTTCACTCATGGCTGCAGTCCAAGGTGAACCCAGAGATATCAAACCTACCATGTACCCACACTGTGCAACAACAAGTTTTACAATTCACAGTAATATCCTCTAGTGGGGTCAAATAAAAGCGTAGGTACAAAACAGGCAAAGAAGTAGAACGACAATAATAGACATGATAAAGAGGATGATATCTCATAAATAAGGTCATGTCTCAACTGAAAATAAACTGAAATACATTTGGAGTCTGCAATAACATACGATGTCTCAACATGAATCAAAACGGAAAGTCGAACTAAGGCTCATTGCCTTTACAAAATGAAAATAAACTCTGAATAAAATTTAAAACTACAGTGGAGCCTCTAATAAATCTCTCGGGACGGCGACTATGAAAGAACTCAGTCATCCTGCGGCTCTCCGGAACTCCGAGCTACCTGAAAGGGTATTTTTAAAAGAAAAAGAAATAACAATAAGAGCGTCAGAGTGCTACAGCAAGATTACCTCCATCCGTCCCCAGGGAAAGGGCTACTAGGTGGAGTGAAGGCTCTATCTATTAAGTATAGTCTACCTAGATTCATTTTCCCCATATCTAAGTAGGATTAATATTTAGAAACCTATAACACGAGACATAGTACGTCGAGCGAAATAATCCAAACAAGGAAACCCTCATGTATATACCATAAGTCTCAAATTGTAGATATCGAAACAATAATACCGAACTAAGAAAAGACAATCTAATGAAACTAACAATTAAAAATCCATAACACGAGACTGGTACGTCGAGCGAAATAATCCAAACAAGAAAACCCTCATGTATATACCATAAGTCTCAAATTGTGAATCTATAATCATTAATCCCAACTAAGAAGTAAAAAAAAATAGTAAAAGAAATAAGATATCAACACATCGTATTTATAATATCTCCTAAGAAGTAAAAAAAAATAGTAAAAGAAATAAGATATCAACACATCGTATTTATAATATCTTCCACAATCACTGGAGAGAAAGAATAAAATACCAACACATAATTTTGTATACTTTCAGAAGTAACGTATCTCAGTTATATAGTTTACTGATAGGTCGTATTTATAATCGGCATCTGTCATATTTAGGCTATCAAGTAATTATCTCAGTACGACGGACTACCCTATAGGTATCCTGAACTATGTACACGGCTCATTAGTCTCATCACGATCTCAGTGCATAACATGAGTGCGGGATGGACTACCAAATAGGCATCCTAAAAATACGGCTCACGAGCCTCATCGCACCCTAGTGCAGGACGGACGACTAGATCAAGCCTCCTAAAATCTGACTCAATGGCCTGTACATATGGAATATCGACGCACTACCTCATGTAGTACTGAACTGAGCTCATCAACGATATCCACCTCATATAAATCTTTGTACCTTTGGCATGTTGATGCACTATCCCATATAATACTGAGCTATGCTCATCAATGATAGTTACCTCATGTATAAACCGTGTATATCTGGTGTGTCGATGCACTATCCCATATAGTACTAAGCTATGCTCATCAACGATATCCAACATGTATATGAACTATATCTAATTCAAATATGATCAAATCAAAATTTATCATAATCCCCTTGGGATTCTTAAATATATAATATAACATATTCATGACTATACGTATAATATCAAGCGGCTCAAAACTCTGCGAACGCACCTCAAAACGGCGCAACACAGCTCCACAAAACGAGCAGGAAAAACAGACGTGACATCTATTAGTAAAATAAGTATATCTTTCTCTAGGAAAACTATTTTTACAAATAGTTTTCTATTTTGAAAACTAGATTCACATATCTTTCAAATGACATAAGTTTGGATCAGTTTGGTGTTCATTTGTTATCTAAAATCTCTAGTTAAACATTATATATGTGCAGCCGTTTTTCTACAGGATATGTTATTAGTAAAAAGATCATATCTCTCTCTATACAAATGATTTTTAAGATTAGTTTTCTGTTTTAGAAACTAGATACATATATATTTCATTTGGCACTAGTTTGGTTAAATTTGGAGTTTATTTTCTATTTTGAAATCTCAGTTAAACATGATATAATTGCTATAGTTTTCTGCAAAAAATATTTATTTAGTACATCTCTTAAATTTCTCATATATAAATAAAATTATAAAGAATCCTAATAATCATGATCATGATACTATCATAAACAGCAAGAAAAAAAATTACTAATCTAGCATTGGTTTATGTTTTAACATAAAAAATTTAACTTTTATCACATCATGTTAAGATTCAAGCCTGAAAACACATATTCAACATCATATTAAACATCTAACTAGTTATTTAACTATGGGGAAGGGTTTGGATGAAGATAATCTTGTCTTAGACATCATTCTTAGCTTCTGAAATAACCAGCAACCAAAAAGAAGTACAACCAAGCCATTTTCCCCTTGCTACACGTTGATGATCTCGCCCTCGTGTCGTTATTTGCTTCACAAAGCTCTCAAAATTCTCAACTTTAGGGCTAGGGATTCAGAGAGAGGAAGAGGAGCTTCTAGGGTTTGAAACTCTGATGTAAGAATGTTAATTTTCATGAAAACACATATTTATATATATGCAAACCCGAAATAAACCCGTTTGACCCGAACCAGGAATCCTAATCTGACTAGAAAAATAACCTTCGGTATTTTGGCCATAACTTTCAAGTCCGACCTTGGAATAAGGTGATCTAAGACTTGTTGGAAATCTCTTGAAGATACCTACAACTTTTATATTTTAAGTTTTTCCAAATTACAACTACATCTATGAGAAAAATATAAAATCTCTCCGCTAGTCATAAATTTCTAGATTTATACATCGAGCATGAATTGTGCATTTGCTCTTATATATATACATATATACATTGAATTGATCTCAATCCAATTCCTAGCATACTCAAACATCATAATATGTTATTTATAAATATATAAAATACTTGTTATTATTTATCACAAAATATTCAAATTTTTGGGGTTTTACAATTTGATAATTGTAAACTTGAGGTCATTACATACGGGGCTTGAACCGAACCCTTGGGATGTTGAAATTCTTTATTTGGGGGAAACGTCAGGGTTTTAGTTGCTATTTACACTTGATTTTGGGAACATATTTGATACTCTTGGTTTGTACTTGGTTGGGAATGAAATTCAAATATGTTAACTTGTACTTGAGCATGGTCAAGACATTGGTTTGGATGAGAATCTTCTTTTTTGTGCCAAGAACACAACCTTTTTTCGGTTAGGTTCATGATTTGATACCAGTTAATTCTTGCTTCATATATATCACCTGAGTTTTGAGTCAATATCCATGCTCTGGCTTTGTTTGATTAATAACCTAGCCTTCATCTTGATGATGATTCATCTTCATATATGATAACTGAGTTTGGTTGTGTATGCCCTCGGTTGAGAACTTGAATTGTTGCTTAAGTTTATTTGAGAGTCCCACCTCTTTGCTTGACTTTGCATGAGAAGACTTTCTGGACAATAACAAATATATCCTTTTTGGCTTCAAATATAACCCAAAATTCCATAACTTAGCCCGCAACGATGTTCGAAGCTTCAACTGGTCTCTGTTGGGAATTGGAGTCGAGATATTTGCATGAGAGAGTTAGAGGTAAAACAAGCAGAAATACTCTGACTATCTCGGCCAAGGCCGAGACACCATGAATGTCTCGACCATGGCCGAGACACTCCAATTGTCTCGGCCAAGGCCGAGACACCGCAGGTGTCCGCAAGCTCCATAAAGTCGTTTTATGTAGATTTGAGCCTTTTTTGATCGTTAACCATCCGGATTTACAACTGAGGATAAGATCAAATCGTTCATTCTTATCCGAAAATAAGACTCCTAAAGCCTATAAATACAGCCCTAGGATCTTTATTTGCACAGATCTGGAATTCTCGAGCGTCAGCGAATCCCTGCTGAATTGAAGACTGAAGGAGCACGAATTTCAAAAGAGAGGAGGAGATCAGATCGAGTTCTTCAGCATAAAGAAGAAGAGTTCGTCAGATCTACAGTTCCTAGTTCCTTTCCTTGAGATTGCCCTGTTACGGTGATCTCGAGAAGAGGGGTTATCTTACTGTTACCGAGATAATTGCTTCGGTTTCTTAATTTCTTCGTGAATCAACGAAGCTCCAGATCAATCTGATCATTTGGTAGTCCACGGATATCAATGTCCCCATCACAAGCAAAGATCCCACGCAAGCACTGAGAGATAAACGTCTGTTACGTTTGTTTGAAAGAAAGTTGTATTTTTTTGTTGAAAGTCTTATAAAAAGACTATTTCTTTGAGTTTGTTGTAACGCCCAAAATTGTAATGAACTCATCAACGAAATAAATTTTCCACCCAAACAAACTCAAGATCTTATATGATGTCAGCAACATCACATCGAAAGATACTCTTCAGCAACCCCTCATAAATGCGCCTCAGGGCCTGCCTAGTTACAATTCTATTTCACTCAGACTCGACAACTCGAAGTTCAAGCAAAAGAGGCCACCTGTTGGATATCTTGACCCCAACATATATTTATTTTGATGATAATAAAAATATTATATGTTGTGTGTATTTTGTGCTAACATATATTTTGCAGTATCAGAGCAAAATCAACAATGATATTCAAAGAGATAATCAAGACATAAGGTAATTGAAGTTGATACAAGGCTAATTGGAGATGAAAGAAATCAAGATTCTTCAATGATATAATTGTATTTTGGGTTTTCTTTCATTGGGTAAAATCTTTGTTAAAAGCCTTAATCACTCACAACACATACATGCACATAGTATTTAGAACACACTAACACATGCTTAGTATGTGGTTAACTATAGAAATGACCTAAGTTAACCATTAGAGTTTATAGATATAGAATGTGTCTTAAAACATATCAAATATCTCATATCTATGTATTTGTAGTCGACTAATACCCTTAGTAGTCGACTATAAAAGCCTTAGTCAAAGTTACAGAAACTTCATATTTATAGATTAGTCAACGACTATGCTTAATAGTCAACTACTCATTCTTAGTTCAACTTACAAAAACTTAAGTTTTACAGATTAGTCGACTAATACCTTAAGTAATCGACTAATAACCCTGTTTCTTGACATAGTCGACAACTAAGCTTCGTAGTCGACTACAGTTTTTCTAACTGTCCTGAATTTGAATTAGTGATTGTTTATAGCCGTTTGTAAACGTTAATTTGGTTTAAAATTTGAATATTTCTAAGGCTATAAATAGGTTAGAACATTAGAATTTGATTAGTGACATTAGTACATAAAAGATTCAAATTTTGATCAAATTCATTCTCTTTTGATACAAATTCTCATTCAATTTGTCAAGAAAAGAAAATTCTGAAATTGCCTTTGTTCTCCATCATTATTAGAAATTGTTTAGGTAGTTTTTCAGAGAGTTTAAATTCCTAAGCCACTGCTACACTTCACATTCACATCAAGGCTTATATGGATTTGTATTTTTCTTCAAAGATGGTTTCTCTCGGGTGTGAGAGATAAGATCTCTTGGTTTAGAGATTGGTTACAATTTGCATGGTCTTGTCAATTAGTCAGGTCTGATTTTGTGATTTTCAAGGTTAGGTTGGTTTGTGGATTTACAAATCAAGGAAAGGAAAATCTCAAGCAGGATTGGTTTGGGGACTACATGAAGGTCTGGAGGATCAAACTAAGATAAATCCTTGTGTTTGCGTTTGTCTATTTTTCTGTGATTTATGTTGTTATCATTATCTTTTTAGTTAGTAACTTTTCTGATTAAAGATCTATAAACACTATTAATTTCCACTTTCTAGTGTTTGTGTTATCATAGGTCAGTGATCCTACACCACTGTTATGAAAATTATCAACCAATTGTTAATCCTTCTTTTGAAGTCGACACGTGTTCGAGGTCAGTACTAATTAATCAGCTCCTAGCCATGATGACTCAGATAATATGAGCACTTGTCCCTATCTAAGAAGGGCCGAGTCAGGACCGAATTCTCACACGACTTCCTTATTTGGGTCGACTCCACTCATTCTCTCGAGACTGGGTTGACAACTTGAGAGGCCAACTAAAAGGGAGGTACTTATCGTCCATAATTTGATATTTTTAGATCTAAAAGATAGTTTAAATCTAAAATATCATTGAGCAAAAGTGAAATTATTAAAATTAGGAGCAATATTAATGTCATAGCCTAAACTAGGTGCATTATGCATGTCCATAGTTATAATGCAAGCAAGAATTATTATCAAAACTAGAATAGTAATAAATCAAAGTGAGGATCTTTAACTCTAGGTGATTAAGCCACAAATCAAAGAGAATCAGGTTCTGATACCAAATAAAAGTACCCTAAAAGGGGGTGAATAGGGTAATTGCTAATCTAATACGATATCGATGCTAAATTAAAACTATTAACTAATATCGTAACAATATATAATGAGATATGAATGAAAGGATATAGAATTAAACTAAGGATAATATAAACATGAGACAAAAGGTGATATGAAAATATACAAGAGAATAAATGTGCCAATGTCAAACACAAACAAATAATATGATCATGGAGTTCGATCACCCTCGACCTACATCTCTGCTCCTCACCCTCGAGGAGATACTCCACTATATCACAAAAATAACTACACAATTGATTTTCAATGCTCATCGATAACGTTTACAACTCACATAATTGTCAATACACAATACACTTCTCTAAGTGTTGGTCTACCCGTGTCACCTTCCTCAAGTGCTTGGATTTACTACCTCTCCCTAGGCTTTAAAACCAACGCCATTCCACTTAGAATTGGCCATGGTCTCTCTCAACCACTCTTCTAAGTGTTCTTGTGTATTACAACATGATCTCACAATTACAAGATCAAATAAGTGTTTTTTTCTCCAACAAAGATGAGAATGAAATTGAAGCTCGCACTCAAAGAATCACTCACCACAACCCAAATATACAATATGTGAAATACTAAAACTCAAGTGGTTATGTGTGGCACCAATGGGTAAAATGAAATCAAACTCGAATTAATATATCAAATATAAACATAACAATTGAAATATAAACAAGCTAGACCTTTATTGCAAGGCGTTGACCAGCGTTCACCTTCATTGCAATGCTTTGACCAGCGTTGACCTTCATCATAATATGTTTACCGGTGTTAACCTTCATCGTAACGCTTTGATCGGTGTTGACTTACGGTTACGCTTTGACCGACATTGACCGTCATCATAATGCGTTAACCGACATTGACTCTCATCATGCGCTGATTAGTGTAAATACAGTTTTTACTTATATGTTAACTAGAGTCTACACAGTTTAGGCTCTTAAGGCGTTGGAACAGGGAGGACCAGTTTATACTCGTATACTCCTGGAAGTTTTGGGAATCAGTTTAACCTCATGTACCTGACGGAGGTAGCCATTCTCATTCGGCTTATTTTAGCGTTATGATGCCGACATCAACCAAGGCTTAAATCTTGTTTTTAAGCATAATACAAGTCTTGGTGGGTGATGGACCCTCCTGTGGTACGTACAATACTTAGGATCCAAAATCTTATTTGTTTCCTCTTGATTTGTAATCGGTGGTAGCTTGATCTTATTATTTGTGTTGATGTATTTGAAGATGGTTGGAACTTCATCATCTTTGAAAGAATACTCCTCCTGGAACTTCGGATTAAGAGTCTCTTGATGCCTCCAACGTGGCTGTTGATGAATATCGTCAGCAGTTGTAGGTACTTTAGTCGTCGGTTGGTCTCTCGAGCTCCTTTCTTTTGAGGAAACGCTTGACTTGTTCTCCATGTAGTTTTAATTCCTTCTAGATGGTTGAGGGGACAACCCTCATGATTTCGAGGACATCGATGGAGAGATTGTTATGGCATGTCTGTAAGATGGACTCCTCTATAACAGGATCTCTACAAATTATTGCCTTATTATGGAAGCGTTTGACAAAACTGTCAAATGACTCACTATCCTTATGCTTCTCATCCAAAAGAGCTCCGATCGACACTTTGGTGTTATTGTCAAAGAAGTTATTGAGGCACGAGCTTTCCATATTGTCCCAGCAATTGATGCACCCCGGCTTGAGACGTCAATACCAATTAAAGACCACCCTGCGAAGGGTGCCCACGAATGACTAAAACATCAGGGGTTCATTCCCAGAGATCGTTCCCAGGTGGGACTTAAAATAAATTAGATGCTAAGTAGGCAAACCTTTCTCGTCAAATGGCGTGAAGTTAATTAGATTGAACTTTATCAGGTACGGGATTAAATCCTACTCTCTTGGATATGGGCATGGAATGCCCGTTCTCCTCACTTCTTGAGCGGACTTTAAGGCATTGATCTTATTCTCCAGCTCTTTCATCATCTCATCGTCGTCTACATATTCATTCGAAGGACGTTGAGGAGAATGAGTTAGACCACCATCTACGTTATTTTTTTTTGGGGGGGGGGCATTTGAACCACCCCCAGTATTATTGAGGGGTGCAATTGGACAACTCCCAGTATTTTTAGGGGGCATGCCAGCCATGATGACGTCGTCCACTTCTGGATCATTGTCAACTGTGATATTCTGGATGTGGCGGCTAGATTCAGCTTGCTGATTTGATAAAGGTTGAAGTTGCTGGTCATGTACCTCCCTCACCCGCTGCATGTTCAGCTCTATTTGCATGTTCATTTCAGCGCTAAGCTCTTCTTACTGTCAAGCTAAAGCCTCTTGAAGCATTTGAGCCACTTGATCGTGGGTGACCATGAACGACTCCCTTGCTTCCCCCATACTGGATATTATGTCATTGGAGGCAATTGTAGAACATATATCTGAGGGCTTGTTATCTGAAATGACTGCGTAGAAAGTGTCTGACAACTCATTATCTGAAGACAGTCCTTTGTGCATCATCGGATAATCCCTATGTTCGATGGCTTCTAACTGGAGCTAAAGTCAGGATTAGATCATTCGAGTGCCATGTTAATTTTCCTTTATCAACTATGTTGATGGTAACTTTAGGGATATCATCATTCTGAATGGTGGATTTTCTCTTGTGAAAGCATTTTGTCTTGGGCTTCGACGCTTCAGTGGAACGCTTCTTGAATATCGAAACCCTTTGTGAAATGGTCCTGGAGCAGCTGCATTTTGACAATACCACCCTGATAATCCTCCCACATAGACAGTGAGGGTTAGTTTCTTGGACATTCTTCTTTTGGGATTTGTTTACACCCCTAGCCTGATGGTGCAGCTCATTGGAGCAATCCATCGCTTGTTGGTGTGATACCCCAAGTATAACGTTGTCTTTTGACGAACACATTTTCTTTTGGGATGAAGAACCATGTTGACATTCTTGGGATGATTCGTTATCGCCTTTGAATGATCCAAGTTTGCATCAGGAGTCACCCATTTAGAACCACCCCTTACGAGCATGGGATCTTAACGGGCTCCTGGGTTCCAATACGAACCCCCAGGCGATGAATGTTAGGAGTCCTCTTGTGCACGACGCACGAACACGTACAATGAGGTACCCTAGTTTGTTTAAAGGTGGCGGGATACCTTTGAGCAGCCTTTGGCTTGACGGGTGTATTTGTGTAGGCTGTCTAAAAATTACTACAAATAACTGATCCCCATCAAACACCGATAATGGAAGTTACAATCTAATGGCTTCCACAAGACTATAATTTGAAGACTTTCACGTAGATCGATGATATTTACAATCTAACGGCCTTCACAATAACTGATCAAATCTCTAATCAACAACCTTCATAATCAACATCGGGAGTTACAATCTGACGACTCTCATATTTTCAAAGAGCCAAGAAGAAGATTACAAGATGATGATCTTTGCAATGCTCTAGCAAAAGATACCACAAATTGATGGTCTCTTCACATCAAAACGCAGAGGTCAGACCAGCATTTCAACATCAAAATGCAGGGATCCTCCCTGCGTTGCAATATCCAAACGTAGTCTTTATTACTGCGTTTTCAGCCCAAAATGCAGAACTCAACTCGCGTTCCAGGTCCAAATGCAGAGTTCATTCTTGCGTCTCAGACTCAAAATGCAGAGCGACCTGTGCGTTTTCAGCCGCCAAAACATGCCCAACTCTACGTTTCAGTTCTAAAACACAGAGTTCAGGCCCAGAACGATATTTTTAGTGTTTGACTCGTTCAAACACGAGCTGAATGGTTCCAAAACTATTTTTCATGATTTGAGGGGATTACAACTCCACTTAGGAGCGAATTAAGGGGGCAGTTACACCCCTTAATCACTTATAAATACCTCAAAACTCAGAAGAGTTAGGGAAGATCTTTTTTTGGGTAGATCAAGATCGGAGATCATTGAGCGACTTCTGGCATAAAATTACAAAGGGGGTGATCGGCGTTCATCCTTCAACGACCTTCAACAACAGGGAGCTTTCATCATTGGCTATTGAGTGATTTTCGGTTCAAATCAACTCTGTTACAAAGTTTAAACTCGTTCTGAGTTCTTAAACTCGTTAAGAGTTATTTTCAAACTTGCCACGCAAGTTATCCTTGACATCAATCAAGAGGATTCAATCGTGTTCCACTAGTTCAAGCGTTCGGGTCGTCAACGAGAAGCAAACTCGATACGAACATCGAGAGAGGCATCTCATCGCTACCGTGAAGAACCAAGACTTTAAACAAAGGGGAGGATCTCTGTCGATCTTCTTTTCATTTGTAAATTGAGAATCTGATACTAAAAGATTGTAATTTCTTGTTTTCTAAATCTGTTAGAGAGAAATTATATTGAGAGAATTGTATTCATTCTTTTTCTAAGCTAGTTAGAGAGATAATACAATAAATCATATTCTCAATTATCTTATTCGAATTTCCCTCCAAACAGTTTGTATGACCCCCAGCCTGAGGAACTACTTGGGTTTTATTCACCGGAGCTTTGCTTCGATCTTCGTGTAGAGGACCCAGGTGATCTTTCATCAGAATCTTAAATTTGGATAGATCCACACTGCCATAGGACTTCGCTGGAGGTGCGGGAGTAAGATGAGTGGGCTCGGAGGTTGACGGAGGCTTGGAAACACCCGTAGGGATGGAATCAGGCCCGAGACACGAGTCGTTTCTCGTCCTAAGTGAAAGTGTTTCAGCTGTTTTTGGATATGTTTTCGCCTTCGACACCCAGACTCGTTTGGATTTTAGTGATTCTTTGACCACCTCTTTCCTCTTCATGCCTTGTACCTTTCGCACAAAGGCACGCCCGCGTGCGGCACGTGCGCGTCGCTTTTGGATGTGCTCCTACAAGATTGAACGATTCCTTTTGACAAGGATCAATTCTTCCGTCAATGGCTTGGAGGATTTGTCAGCAACTTGCCGTTGAGGCGGTTGGATTAAATAACACTTCCCAGACTCCAAATCTGTATAGTAGAAAACTCCATCGATTTGTTCTAACACCTTGGCAATTTGACAAGCTTGGCATTGACGTCGTCTCTAATGAACCCTCTTGTCAGAGTTGGCATACTTTGATTAGATAACTCTTTGATTGGAGAGAAGTTGTGGTGAACAGAGTCATTTATAGCCTTCATCGACGAATACGCCTCCTTCAAAGATGGGATCTTTCCGCACTTACATGGAGAGGAGGATTTTGATGAAGACGATGAAAACTATTCCTCAAATTTACCTTCGTCAAACTCGTACTCGACCTCTGAATCAATCGGGAGCTTGATCTTCGGTTGCGGCACGACAGCCTCGGAAAAGAGACTGTTGGCTCTCACTGTGGTCACCAGTGTGTTCGCGTCAAAAGTTGATTTGTTCATTGCGAGACTCATTACAACTTTAGTCGTTATAATAAGTTCAAAAAAAGAAAGACTTTTTATAAGTCTCCTTACACAATGAAAATAAAAAAATTACAATTTTCTTGAGAACACATGCAGAGAGATCGTTTATCGGTCTTCAGCTTACGCGGGATCTTTACCGGTACTGGGGTTTATCCGTAGACCACCAACTGATCAGATTCGAATAAAGATGCCATTGTCTCGCAAAGGAGATAAGAAATTAAAGTGACTATCTCAGTAATAGCGACACAATCACTCTTCTTAAGAATCATAGCTAGGTGCGATCTCAAGCGAAATGAATGGACGGGATGCAGATCTCTCAAACTCTTCCTCTCTTTGTGCTGAAGAACTCACCAAGATCTCTTCCTCCTCTTTGAAATTTATGCTCCTCACTCTTCAATTCGACAGGGCTTTGTTGAGACTTGAGAATTCTAGATTTGTGCAAATAAAGGCCCTAGGGCTGTATTTATAGGCTTCAGAAGCTTTGTTTTCGGATAAGAATGACCGATTTGATCTTATCCTCAGTTGTAACCACTTAACCATGTTCCAAGATAGCTTCAAATTAGTTGGAGAGGCTTTAGGATGAATAAATCCCAAAATGTTATCAAAAAACTAGTTTTTGGGTGGTTAACGGGTGAAAAATAGCATTTCTGGTCATGAGACACACGCTGTGTCTCGGCCTTGGCTGAGACACGACTGGTGTCGCTCCGTTGTTTTGCCTCTTACTCTCTTATATGACCTTATAATGAAGTAATTCAATATGTTTAGGAAATATGATAAAGAGATCTATAATGTTTGTCTTTTGAGCTTCTTCAGATTCGAATCACATCATGTCCAAAATGTGTGCGACATTATTGGTGTAATGCAGGTGTGAAACAGCCTGGACCGTCTCGATTGTTTTGGCTCTACCTTTCACGTCCGATCTCAAAATGAGGTGATCTAAGATGTGTTGGAAAGATGATGAAGAGATCTACATTTTTTTGAGATTCTTTAGATTCAAATCGTATCATGTCCTAAACAGCTCTATAAGGATCGAGACACACATTGTGTCTCGGCCTTGTTTTTTGGCTCTAACTTTCACGTACGATCTCAGAGTGACACAATTCAAAGTATGTCGGAAAGTCAAAGAAGAGATCTACAACCCTATATGAGTGAATTATATGGGGAGTGGATGATACATGAGTGGCGCTTCGTCTTTCGTGAGTGAAACGTAACTCCCGATCGGATCGTCTCTTTGTTATTTTGTCGTCCCATTGGTTCGTAAGCTTCATTAACTCACTTCATATGCTTGTCAGCGTCAGATAATCCTTCTTGACTCAGATAATAACATTCATCATCTTCTCTCTATCTCGAGTTGTGTGCGAGAACCCATAGGTAATTTTTAACGCCTATAACTATGGAGTTTAAAGTGAGACTTACAAAATGTATTTGGATTCATTGACATAAAGTCCTCCAATGCTTTTCCAGACAATTTACTCAAGTGTGCTACTTTAACTAAGAAATCTGCCTTTGTTGTGGCTTTCACACACTTCCAAACTATCGTTAAAGTTACTACCACCATGAATTTTCCTCCAGTTAGAGTAAATATGCCTAGCACATTGCCTATGCTCTATTTTAGACCACATTTCATGAATAGCTGGAACTAGTCCCTACAAAAATAACAATATATCAGAACAATATCACAAACATGTCATAAAAAACAACAGCAAAAATAAATTGCCCACCACAGCAAAAATAGCTGGATCTAGTATCCACATACATACCTTTTGTTGATCTGAAATAACAGTCCAACCTTCACCATCTTTCATAATCAAATCATTGGTCAGCAACCTTATAAACCACTCCCATGATGACCTGTTCTCTCCCTCAACCATAGCACATGCTATTGGCCACATTTGGTTGTTACCATCTCTACCAACAACACACAGCAATTGACCACCACAAGCATGCTTTTAGAAAGCATCCATCAAGACTAAAAATAGGTCTACCAACAACACACAACAATTGACCACCACAAGCATGCTTTTAGAAAGCATCCATCAAATCACTCCCTCAAAGCAGGAAAACACACATAGATTCTTTGAAATGTGCATGGGCCTGATCCTCTACCCACCACTTTAAGCACACATGTACTCCCCTCATTTGATCTATAGATTTCATTCACATAGGGTTTAAACAACCCGCACTACAACAGAAAAGCTAATCTGTGAGGAACAAGTTTGTTGTTGAAAGTCGAGATTTCCTCACAGTAGTGTGTTGGCGAGGAAAAAACGTTGGTCACCATTTCCTTGCGTAGGGTGGTCAAGAAAAGTTTCTACGAGGAATATTATAACTTCTCGTGAAATCCTTTTTGCGATGAATATATTCTTTTGTCGTTGTTACTCTTTAGCCTCGATATTTTTCCTCACCTAATCTCATACCTTTTTCATCGCTAAACTATACTCGATATTTTTCCTCACCTAATCTCATACCTTTTTCATCGCTAAACTATAGTTTCCTCGCCAATGATACGTGAATAATATTTAATTTATATATAATAATTCATCGCTAAACTATAGTTTCCTCGCCAATGATACGTGAATAATATTTAATTTATATATAATAAAAGTTTTAAAAAAACTATTTTCGTCGTTGTAAGTATTTTTAGCTAGGAAACTGTTCCTCACCAAAGGTAAATCTTTAACGAGGAAATTGATGTTCTTCATTATATGTATCTTTTTCTCGTGGAAACAGTTCCTCAGTAAAGGGACTCAAAGACGAGGAAATTTAAATATGTCGTTGTAGGTTGTACCCTATATTCCTCACCAAAGAAAATCAATTACGAGGAAATTTACATTTATCGATATAGGTTATATGGTCTATAGCGAGGAAAATTACTTTTGCCGTTATAGGTTGTATCACTATAGCGAGGAAATATGTTTTTGTCGACGTAAGCAGTATACTCTATAATGAGGAAATATTCTTTTAACGATGTAAGTAGTATACTTATAATGAGGAAATTTTATTTCACCAATAATAATGCTATTACGAGAGAAATGCTCAAAATATAAATAATTATCATCAATTGTCACCATAGTACATCAAAAAAATTAAAATAAATAAAGCAATCAAGTTTCTACAATAAGTAATAATGCTAGTCTAATGCAATAACAAATATAACACGATCAAAAAACATTTCTCCAAGTTTAAGTTCACTAAGAATACTAAGGTGATGGATGTTGCCTGGAAAAATTAGCCATAAACTCCTCAAACATTTTGGTTTGCTCCTCTAATCTTTGGATTACCTCATTTTGCGCATCGATCTTTTGTTGTTGAGTTCCTACAAGTTGTTGGGTCTCTTGAAGCTGTTCTTGCAACTCTTTATTCTTTTCAGACATTTCACTCATTGAAGAACAAGAGAACCTTAATGGTGGTAGTCTAGGGCCAAAACCACAGCCCTTAATGTAGCCCGATTTGACTTTGACAACTTTTACACAAATTTTCTCATATGTCATTGTTCGAGATCCATCAGGTTGAATGGTATCTGCTCGCATCTTTATCATTTGATCGTATAAGTAAAAAAATATATATCCAGTTCAATCATATACAACTTCTCAATTACAACCTAATCAATATAATCCTCTTTAGAATAGTAATATCAGTTTCACTTATATTCTTAAATATTATAAAAGCATGCATCATTGACACGTTACTTACCCATTTTTCCTTTGCTATCCTCAGTAGATGGGCTACTGTTTCCACCCAAAACAGCAAGCAAATAAGCAACGACAACCTTCATTCTGCTAAAAAAGCAGCAATTATCAAAATTCTCGAGCTGTTTTCCCGTGAAAATGAGCCGCTATTGATCCGGAGGGATCTCGACACCATCAAGGTTGGCATGGAGATGTGCAGGAAGTTCGGGCAGAGAAGGATGAGAGGCAAAGGAGGATATCGGGAGATGGCTGAATGAAGAAGTAGGGATTTGGATTGGTTTTAGGGCTTTTACGGAGTGGTCAAATGAAAATTTAGGGGGGAAATGGTGGCATTCGATCTCAAAACTAAAAATGTAAATCTGCGTCATTCATAGGGATGGTAAACGACCGAATCTGAGTTAATATCTTGCTATTCGAGTTCGAATTCAACCGTAATCTACATGTTCGAATTCGTGTTCATATTCGGTTCGAAGACTTAATATTATTCGAATTCGATTCGAGAACTTATATTAGTATTCAGTAAGTACTCACAAATATTCATTTAGCAACTAATTTCAGTCAAAATAAAAAATGAAAAATTTTAAGCTTTATCTTACATTTTGATGAAAGGATGGTAGATTGGGCTGGTCGAGGACACGCCGGAGGGGGATGAGAGCTTCAAGACTTGAGAGGAAGAGAGCATCGACAGAGAAGGAGATTGACGACGGCCGAAGAGACTATTGAAGACGAGTAAGGGACGAGCAGAGGGGCGGATCTTGGAGAGAAGAGTCGGAGACAAGTGGCCGAGCGGCTGAGCAAAGGCGGCGGATCTCGAAGACGATTGTCGGAGTGGTCGAGCGGCTGAGCGAATCTCAAAGATATGGGGAGAGAGCCTAACCCTAGAGTCAGGATCAGGAGTGAAGGGTGGAGGCTAAGAAAATGGAAAATCCCTAGCCCTAGAATCCCCTCTTGAGTATTTATATAGGTTACATTTGTATATAAAAATTTAGATATGTAGTGTTTGCAAAAAAGTTTAATTAATATGAGTCAGATGTAATAAAATATAAAAAGTTATCGAATAGTTAATAATCAATCGAATCAAACATACCATTGATTAAATTCTATTCATTTATAGATCGAATATCTAAAAAATAATTTTTTATTACTAAATGAACTATCGAATCGAACTTGATCGAATATCTGGCCGAATAATAACCGAACTATTTATTAATTATTCGGTTCACTTCCACCCCTAGGACTCATCTGTTGCTTTAGCCGATTACAGAATTGCCCAACGCTTTATTTTAAAGTATTATCTTAGACTCTATTGCGACAGTTGGAATCGTCACAAAACCATTTCCTTAGACGACTAAGGGGACAATTTTAAACCGTCCCCAACAAACTGTCTTTATACACCTATTTTGTGGTAGTGTGAATTGTTTGCGTCGAAAATTGTTATATTCATTGCGGTATTCATTACAACTTCGGTCGTTACAATGAAAACAAAAAGATGGTCTTTTTATAAGACTCTTACACAATGAAAGTGAAAAATACAATTCTCATCAAACAAACGCAGAGATCGTTTATCGGTCTTCTACTTGCGTGGGATCTTTGCCTGTGCTGGGGTTTATCCGTGGACCGCCTTAGATCTGGATCCGGTTGATGGAAAATTCGGCAGAGCTTCGCCTTCGCCGAGGAAGTACTTGATTTGAAGCGCTGAGATCGACCAAACGAAATCAGGGCTCTTCTCGAGATCAAGACCAAGCCTGATCTCAAGGAACGGAGGAAACGGGCTTCGGATCTCTCGAACTCTCCTTCTTTATGCCGAAGAACTCGCCAAGATCTGTCAATCCTCGCTGAAATTCGTGCTCCTTTGACTCCTCAATCCGGCAGCACTTCGTCCTCTTGATAATAACTCCGCCCCGCTGAAAGGAGGCCCTAGGCTTGTATTTATAGGGCTTCAGAAGCGGTTATTTGGATGAGAACAAGTGATTTGGCCTTATCTTTAGTCAATAACGGCCTAACCACGTTTATAGATAATATCAAGCCAGTTGGGAACCTCTGGAACTAAAAAGATCTCGAGAAAACCGTTAAAACCGTCGAAAAACACATCAGGGGGTCAAAACAGTGCGGCAGACTGGTCTGACCCGCGCTTGCGCGGGTCGGAATCATCCGACCCGTGCTCGCGCGGGTCGGATTCAATCCGACCGGCACATGAGCGGGTCGGATTGATCCGACCCGCGCTTGCGCGGGTCGAAATCATCCGACCCGTGCTCGCGCGGGTCGGATTCAATCCGACCCGCACATGAGCGGGTCGGATTGATCTGACCCGCGCTTGCGCGGGTCGGATCGCCCCGTCCTGCGCTCGTGCGGGTTCGCCGACTTTTCTTCTTCTTTTTTTCTTCGAGACTTGTCCTTTCGCGTGTTTGGTTCACTTCGTTGATTTGTATGCTTTGAGTTGATTGATGCGTGCTAGCCGATTAACGTGCGCGTGTCGATCGACGCGCACGAACTGATTGTCACGCGCGTGTTGATCGACGCGCATGAACTGATTGATGTGCACGTGTTGATTGACGCATGCGAGCTGATTGGCGCGCGCGAGCTGACTGTCGAGCGCGCATGTCACTTGATTCGCCGTTTTGCTTCAGGCGCTTGTCGGTGTCAGATAATCCTTTTAGACTCGGATAACGATGTTCATCGTCGTCTTCTCTCTGTCTTGAGCTGTGTGCGGACACCTATAGGTATTTTTAGATGCCTACAGATACCCCCTCCAAAGTATTCCAGACTCATTCTTTTATTGAGGAGTCTGGAATGCTTTGGATAAGATAGGCCATCTCCTCAATTTCGTAGAGTGATCTTGAACTATCTCAACTCTTAACTTCTTCAGTCTTTAATCTATTCATTGTTTCGTCGAATAGGTAAAGTTCTTCCGACGCTGCGTTTATCGTCTGACCGCTGTCGAAATCTTGAACTGAGATTGGTGTGTAACTTTCTGAACTTAGCTCGTGCCATTGAGTTGGCTTTGAACTGATCCTCTCCGTCGGGAATTCATAGCTGATTGTAACTGAAATCCTTGGAGTCATCTTTTGCCTTATTTTGGCAAAATTGCTGATGCGTTGACCGGCATCGATCTTTACTGTAACGCGTTGACCGGCGTTAACACAGTTTATACTCGTACGTTTGCTGGAGTCTACACAGTTTAAGCTCTTAAGGCATTGGAGCGTGACGGTCCCGAATGTTGGGCTGCAGGACCAACTATTAAAGCTGATTCATCTGCACGTGTGGATCTTATCCTGAAGTTTGTTGGATGTTCAAGTCATGAGACCAACTAATGAAGCTGATACGTCAATGACTCGCATTTATAGAATTTTTGGCAAATTCTCAGCCATCAACGGGTTTGATAAGCCTTTACCGACTACCGTTTGAGTCGGGCTAGCATGCGGATTGTTTAAGCCCGTTCCGCATGTAACGTTATGCTAAAAGAGTTAACTCTTTTAGTGCTACGATATTGAATACGTAGACTTCGTCTTTCTCCTGTGAAAAGACTAAACAGCGACGTGTATTAGACGTAGACTTTTAAGGTTTTTAGCAAACCTTCAGCCTTCAACGGATTTAGCGTGCCTTTACCGATTACCGTTTAAATCGGGCTTGCATGCGGATTGTTTAAGTCCGTTCCGCATGTGACGTTGTGCTAAAGGAATGAACTCCCTTAGACTTGATGCTACGATATTGAATACGTAGACTTCACCATTGTTACGGGAATAGGCTACCCGGCAACGTGTGCTAGACGCTGACCTATCCCTACTTAGGCTTCGGGATAAAAGTCCCCAGATTGGAATTCTGGTGTCTTCTTCAATCGGTAAAAGACTAAACCGGCAACGCGAGTTAGGCGTTGACTTATCCCTACTTAGGGTTCGGAATAAAATTCCCTGCGCGTGTGAGGCGCGGATTTTGGCGTTATTAATAACGGCCTGCCACAATGTCGAATATGTGGGCTTTTATCCTTTTCACGGCAAAAGACTAACCGGCAACGCGTGTTAGGCGTTGACTTATCCCTGCTCAGGATTCGGGATAAAATTCCCCGCGCGTGTGAGGCGCGGATTTTGGCGTTATTAATAACGGCATGCCACAATGTCGAATATATGGGCTTTTATCCTTTTCACGGCAAAAGACTAACCGGCAACGCGTGTTAGGCGTTGACTTATCCCTGCTCAGGATTCGGGATAAAATTCCCCATGCATAAAAGGCATGGATTTTTGTTGCTACGATGCTGAATACGTAGACTCGGTCATTTTTACGGGAACGAACCACCCAGCAACGCGGGCTAAGCGTTGACTTATCCCTACTTAGGCTTCGGGATAAAATGCCCCAGACTGGATTCTGGTGTCTTTTTCAATCGGTGAAAGACTAAACCGGCAACGCGTGTTAGGCATAGGCTTATCTCTATTTAGGAGTTGAGATAAAATTCCCCGTGCACAAAGTGCACGGATTGGAAGTTGGGAATTGTGTCTTTTCTCAGAGTAAAGACGGACTGGAAACATGGAAGAGGAAGAATTTTATATTCTATCTCCCGGCACCTGAAGAGAGAGAATTTTATATTCTATCTTCAGTAGGAAAGGAAACTCAAGGTGGGATCTCTACCCCCAGAATCCGAAGAGATGAAACTAAGAGTGGGATTTCTACTCCGAGAATCAAAAAGATTCGGATAACCCTAACTGTCGGAAGGTTTGATTACTGAACTAAAGATGGATTTCTCGTTTTTTTTTCGAGAGGGAATTGTGGTTTTGGTCCTAACTATAGGAAGGTTTGACCAGGTGGGAGGGGGAGTGTGAGATGACCCTAACTTTTATAGGTTTGATCACTCGATTTGTGGACCTCTCGTTCATTGAAGGAATCGAGAGGGGATTTTGACTGTGGTCCTAACTGTAGGAAGGTTTGACCAAATGGATAGTGGGAGTGGGAGTGGGAGTACAAATCACAGTGGGAGTGTTGACTTGTACAAATCACTCAGTAGGGGTTCTTGGTGCTAAGTGATAATGACTTAGCACGAAGGGGTTTGACATTTCGTCAAGGATTGACAGATCAAAATTCTAAGCATTATATCCGGACTCTAACCATGAAAGTGTTGAGTGCACGAACATAGCGGGAGTTTGAATGGATTAAACAGGAAAGAATTTTGGTGATCACACCGTCAATTAGTCTGATCGGTGGGGGATTTTGTGGTGTGAGTCGTTAAGCACCAATGAGAGTTTTGTGAGGGAAGATTGATCTGATGAAGTGATCGAATCTCATCTCAGCAAAAGAGTATTCGAAAGTCATAGTAGGAGTTTAGTGTTTATCATGTTCATAATGATCGGGGTTATCCCTAAGAATATTACATTTAACATTCTTCCGGGAACTTCCCGTTACATGAATTATCCACCCCCAGTTTTCTTTGCAAAACTGGGTGTAACGAGGAGTATGTTATCCTCAGTCGCATGTTCGGGTTATCCTTAAGAATATAAGATTCTCCAGGAACTTTCCGTTACATAAATCATCCACCCCCAGCTTCTTCACGAAACTGGGTTTATCATTGTACTTAGTTGGATGACCGAGAAGCAGTTTATACTCATATACTCTTTGGAGTGTGAGAAGGAGCAGTTTATGCTCTTATACTTGTCGGAGTCTTCATTCGACTTAATTGAGCGATATAATGCCAGCTTCAACCAAGGTTTGAATGCTATTCTTGAGAGCAAAGCAATCCTTGGTGGGATGGAGGATCCTCCTGTGGTACGCACAATACTTTGGATCCAAAATGTTATCAGCTTCCTCCTGATTTGTGATGGGTGGAAGCTTAATCTTGTTGTTTTCAAGGAGAGATTCGAAGATGGCTGGAACGTCTTCATCCTTGAAGGAATACTCTTTTTGGAGTCTCTGGTCCGAAGTCTTTTGCTGCCTTCGGGATTGCTGTTGTGACGTTTGATTAGTACCAACAGCAGCTGCAGGTGCCTTGCCCTCACCACGGGAGGCGAAGTTCGAGTTCGGCAGATTAGCCATCGGTTGGGTCCTCTTAGCCTTCTTCCTTCGGAGGAAGCGTTCGGCTTGTTCACCGCGCACCTTCAAGTCTTTCCAAGTGTTGGACGGTGCGACTCCCATAACTTCCAAGATCTCGATAGATAGGTTGTTATGACATGTCTGGAGGATGAAGTCCTCCGTGATCGGATCTCGGCAGTTCATTGCTTTATTCCGGAAGCGCTTGACGAAGTCGTCGACTGTCTCATCATCTTCTTGCTTTTCATCGAAAAGTGTCCTGATGGATACCTCGTCGTCATCGTCAAAGAAATTGCCGAGGAATGAGCTCTCCATATCGTCCCAGTTGTTAATACTTCTGGGCTTGAGACGGCGGTACCAATCGAAGACCGGCCCGCGAAGGGTACCAACGAATGACCGAACCATCAATGCTTCATTGCTGGAGATCATGCCCAAGTGGGACTTGAAGTAAATCAGATGTTGTGTGGGCGAACCATTCCCGTCAAACGGCGTGAAGTTAATCAGGTTGAACTTCGCCGGATACGGGATCGAATCGGGCGAACCATTCCCGTCAAACGGCGTGAAGTTAATCAGGTTGAACTTCGCCGGATACGGGATCGAATCACATTCTCTTGGATAAGGACATGGAATGCCGGTCCTTTTCACCTCTCGAGCAGACATTAGAGCGTTGATTTTGCTCTCGAGATCTTTTATTTTCTCATCCTCGCTCGTATCGGGGCTTGGACGATTTGTGAGAGGAACAACGGGGCCACCCCCGGTGTTGTCATCATTGGCGGGACCACCCCCGGCATTTTGGTCAACGGGAGGGTTATCAGCGTTGAGACGTTCATCCACATCTGAATCGCTACCTGCTTGGTTAGCAGTGTTGCGAGGACTGGATTCACCTAGCTGATTTGACAAATACCGAATTTGTTGGTCATGCTCTTCCCTCATCCGTAGCATAGCCATTTCCATTTCAATCTTGAAGGCCTCTTTCTGCTTAGTTAGAGCATCCTCAAGAATTTTAGCGATTTGTTCGGTGTTGATCATGAACACTTCACGGGATTGTCCCGGACTGGATACCGTATTATCAGAAGTGATTGCCGAGTTAGCATCCGATGCTTCATCATCCGAGGATAACCCTCTCTGCATTCTCTGATAATCTCTTTGTCTAATAGTTCCCGATCGCAACCGGGTTAGACGGTGTGATATAAGTGGGTCAGAGCTAGAAGGTTGAACCGACTTTCCCTTATCAGCCATATTTATTGTGACTTCCGGAAGTTCGTCACCTTTAATGGCCGACTGTTTCTCGCAGAAACGTTTTGGCTTGGGCTTAGTCGCTCCGTTAAAGATCCTCTCGAATACCGAGACCCTCTGTGGAGCGGTCTTGGGGCAGCTACACGCTAACAATACTGCCCTGATTAACTTGGCGCACGGGCAGTGAGACTTTGTTTCTCGGGTATATCTCTTCCGAGACTCGTTCATACCCCCAGCCCGATAGTATAACTCATCGACGTTACCGTCAGAGCAACCTATCGGCTGTTTACATGAATCCTCAGGTATAACGCGTTCGTTTGTCTTACGTGTTTTCTTCTGAGTATGCAACTCCTTATTAGCGTTCTCAAGAGTCACGCTTTTAGAGTCACGCATTTGTAAGCTGAACTCTCGACGGGCTCTTGGAGCTTAATTCGTCGTCCGAGGCGGTCAATTACAGAAGTTTTCCGTGTGCGACCCCCAGCTCGAATAATTGCTCGGGGTTCAGTCACTAGGCCCAAGCGTTCTTTGATCGCAACCTTGTCTTGATCCTTATGCAAAGGACCTGAGCGATCCGCAGTCCTCACCTTGAAATGGGACAAGTCCACACTATCACGGTGCTCCGTCGGAGGTGAGGAACTCGAAGGGATCGACGAAACATGTGCATAACTTCTTCTGTCTTTACCCTAGCGCGGGTCAGATTTAAGTGACCGACGGGTTGGAGGGTCGGATTCAAGTGACCCGCGATTTGGAAAGCCGGATCCAAGTGACCCGCGAAGTGGAGGGTCGGATCCAAGTGACCCGCAAAGTGGAGGGTCGGATCCAAGTGACCTGCAATTTGGAAGGTCGGATCCAAGTGACCTGCAAAGTGGAGGGTCGGATCCAAGTGACCTGCGATTTGGAAGGTCGGATCCAAGTGACCTGCAAATTGGCGGGTCGGATTGGAGTGACCTGCATTTTGGTGGGTCGGATTGAAGTGACCTGCAAATTGGCGGGTCGGATTGAAGTGACTTGCAAATTGACGGGTCGGATTGGAGTGACCCGCGTTTTTCGATCTTTTTGGCCGGCGTCTTAGACTTTGGCCTCCATACTTGGTGCAGTCTTTGTGGCTTATTTTCCACTCCTTCTTTCTCCAATTTTTTGGCCTCTTGCATAAGAATTTTTGCTTGTGCAAGCAATGCGCGGCGTTTGTGAATCCGCTCTTGAAGATCGATCGGGTCCTTTTGACGCGAACCCATTCGTTCTTCGCTGGTTTGAAAGGGGAGGGGCTGTCCATTCTCTGTTGGGCTGGTTGGCGCCTCCTATACTTCAGATCCGCCTCATAGCGGATTCCATCCACTGGTTCCAAGGCTTTGGCAAGTTAGCGTGCGAGGCGTTGGCGTCGTCTCTGACGTGCTCTCTTTGATAGAGTGGGCACATCATCAACAGTCGATCCCCTCTCGATTCCTTCCATGAACGAGAGGTCCACTTGGAACAGTCAAACCTATAAAAGTTAGGATTGTCCCCGATCTCGCTTAGTCAAGACTACATATAGTCAAGACTAAAGTCGAGTCATTCATCTTTCGATAAACGAAAAAATCCACCTCTGTCCCCTTTTCCACCAAACCTATAAAAGTTAGGGTTGAAATTGGGTTTTCTCCTCAATGAATGAGGGGTTCTTTGGGTTCAAATGACCAATCCTATAAAATGTAATGTCGTTCGACCTTTTCAGATTCTCGGAGTGGAGATCCCACTCTTAGTTTCATCCTGCAGGATTCTGGGGGTGGAGATCCCACCTCGAGTTTCCTTTCCAGCTGAAGATAGAATATAAAATTCTTCCTCTTCAGCACCGGGAGATAGAATATAAAATTCTTCCTCTCCTCGGACCTTTCCGATGCTCGGAGTGGAGATCCCACTCCCAGTTCATCCTTCCAGATACTGGGGGTGGAGAATCCCACCTCGAGTTTCTTTTCCAGCTTCAAGACCAAGCCTGATCTCAAGGAACGGAGGAAACAGGCTTCGGATCTCTCGAACTCTCCTTCTTTATGCCGAAAAACTCGCCAAGATCTGTCAATCCTCGCTGAAATTCGTGCTCCTTTGACTCCTCAATCCGGCAGCACTTCGTCCTCTTGATAATAACTCCACCCCGCTGAAAGGAGGCCCTAAGCTTGTATTTATAGGGCTTCAGAAGCGGTTATTTGGATGAGAACAAGTGATTTGGCATTATCTTTAGTTAATAACGGCCTAACCACGTTTATAGATGATATCAAGCCAGTTGGGAACCTCTGGAACTGAAAAGATCTCGAGAAAACTGTTAAAACCGTCGAAAAACACATCAGGGGTCAAAACAGTGCGGCAGACTGGTCTGACCCGCGCTTGCGCGGGTCGGAATCATCCGGAGCGCGGGTCGGATTCAATCCGACCCGCACATGAGCGGGTCGGATTCAATCCGACCCGCACATGAGCGGGTCGGATTGAATCCGACCCGCACATGAGCGGGTCGGATTGATCTGCATGAGCGGGTCGGATTGATCCAACCCGCGCTTGCACGGGTCAGATCGCCCCGTCCTGTGCTCGCGCGGGTTCGCCGACTTTTCTTCTTTTTTTTCTTCGAGACTTGTCCTTTCGCGTGTTTGGTTCGCTTCGTTGATTTGTATGCTTTGAGTTGATTGATGCGTGCTAGCCGATTAACATGCGCATGTCGATCGACGCGCACGAACTGATTGTCACGCGCGTGTTGATCGACGCGCATGAACTGATTGACGTGCGCGTGTTGATTGACGCATGCGAGCTGATTGGCGCGCGCGAGCTGACTGTCGAGCGCGCAGGTCACTTGATTCGCCGTTTTGCTTCAGGCGCTTGTCGGTGTCAGATAATCCTTTTAGACTCGGATAACAATGTTCATCGTCGTCTTCTCTCTGTCTCGAGCTGTGTGCGGACACCTATAGACATTTTTAGACGCCTACATGAATTATAAGAGAAATATGCACTACTTACCAGTTTTAAACCGTCCCCAACGAACTGTATTAATGCTAGTAAGATTATAATCATATTGTATCATTCTTCTCCTTTCGTCCCTACTTGATTCGTCGGTGTTGAACCATTATAATGTTAGTAAGATTACACACACACACACACACACACACACACACACACACACACACACACATGATTCTCCATTGATATTGAAGCATGGTCACCATATACCTTAAACATTATGCCAAATAGGAATAAGAGATTTCATTGCACGTTTGATTTAATCTATTTTCAGAAGTCAATATTATCTATTAACATAATCTAATTTCAGAAGTTTGAAATAAATGTATATTCAAAAATCACAAATTGTTTAAAATCTTATCAGATTTGTGAGCAATCCTTTATCATCGGGATCCCTTTGAACCTGAATAAATATTAATTGGTTGTTATGTTGGACCCTAGAGGGGGGGTGATTAGGGTCAAGAGGCTCTAAATATGCAATAAAAATTAAGACAAGCAAACCACAATATTCTAATGTAATCAAAGTAAGTGAGATAGGATTAGGAATCGTTATCCTTTGACGCGCGATGTGTTAACGAGGTTCGGTCCGCTGACCTACGTCCCCGCTCCCCACTCTCGAGGAGAAATCCACTACACACCCGGTTTGGAAGCCGGAACTTCGTCTACACAGCGATCCCCTCACAATCTCTCACGACACAGTTGATCTCAACAGATCACACTCCCTCACAGTTGATCTACACAAGATCACACTCACAAAGCAATAAAAATAGTGCAAGACTCTCTCTTTACAAGTCCCTATGGCAAAGAGAAAGAATACTGAAGCTGGGAAGTGAACTCACACAAAAACACAGAGAAAACACAGAGAACAGGTTTTGAAAATTTTTCTCAGGAAAACAGCGTCTCTCTGGTTTTTGCAGAAATTAGGGCAACTGGGAAGAAGAAGAAGTCTGGGTTTAAATAGGAGAGATTAATCATTTTAAAATCACAACCCAATCTTCCCAATTAAGAAAATAATCTCCTACACAGACTGTGCCTCAGACTGTGCCAAACACAGTTAAGTGATAGCACAGTAAACAAGGCAAACGACCGCTTGAAAAAAGTCTTGGTTGACCGAATAAACTTTCGGTTGACCGCCAGAACGTTCGGTCGACCGAAATGATGAATTCGGTCGCCCGACCGAAAATCCGGTCGACCGCGAGCAGCTATGAAAACACAGAAAACAAACAGAGACTTCATCGGTCGACCGGTGCGGTCGACCGATAGAAAAATCGAGATTTCGGTCGACCGCACCGGTCGACCGACAAACTCTCTGGAGCACAGTGACGAATGATCTTAAGTGCGGTCGACCGGTGCGGTCGACCGCATTCTGATACAGTCCAGAAGAGTATTTTGACTCAAACAAAAATATTTAGAAAATATTTATTTGACCTCTGAAAATTATGAAACTTTGTAAAATGTTTTTAATACTAAAAACAAACTGTTTGGAAAAAGAATTTTGTAGATAGGTCCTCATACTTGTGAAAAATAGTATTTTGTGAAAAACGCTTAAAAGCTTAAGTATGAAAACGTGTGTGGGAGTCCCAATAGATTCAAGTGAATTCAATAACTCTTTGCCTACATTCTAATACTAGAGAGAGAATAAAAACTAGCTAATATCCTCACATAGAATACAATTCTTGAGTCTTGATATAGCTTGAGTTTGGATGAAGCTTTTATATGAATTTGTTGTTTTTGAAATAACATTGCTTCATCACTATGCCTCCTCCTCCTTTGGATATCATCGTTGTAGCGTATATTCCGAATGGCACTAACAAGCTTGATATATGAATTTACTACATTTGCACTCAATAAGCCATTAGTACCGTTAATGGTGGTTGTAAAACATCATCAAATGCACTCAATAAGCCATTAGTACCGTTAATGGTGGTTGTAAAACATCATCAAAACATAAGGGCTAACATGTTAATCTTCATGTGAATTGTTGTTAATCTTCATGTGCAAACCGACAAAAAGGAACCATCAACCCGATAAACCAAATCCTTATTTCTATCCATACTGGAGCTTTACCTCGTGCTGGACATTTATTCAAAAAAATCTAAATTAGCCCATGATTGTTGACTTGTATATGGACATTTGTTAGGCCATTGATTTTAGAGGCCCGCTCTTTTCTTTGAGTACATGCCTACTTTTTACCCAAATTCCGACCAAAATATTGGCCAATGAATAATGAGGATAATATTATTTCCTCGCTGATTGGTTTTTTAACAAGGAAATAATTTCTTGCAAAATAAAATCTTTTAGTGAGGAAGCCTTAAATTTGTCGCCATTGAATTTGTAGGTTTGCACATTTTCCCACCAAACTAATAATGAAGAAACTATTATTTCCTCGCTAATTGATTCTTTTAACGAGGAAAGGGTTCCTCGTAAAACAAAAAATTTAGTGAGGAAACCTTCAATTTGTCGTCAATGAATTTGGTGGGTGTTGCACATTTTTTCGCCAAATTAATAATGAGGAAACTATAATTTCCTCGCTAATAGGTTCTTTTTGATGACAAAATGGTTCCTCGTAAAATAAAAACTTTTAGCGAGAAATGCTTAAATTTGTTGCTATTAAACTTGGCGGGTTTTGCATATTTTTCTGCCAAACTAATAATGAGGAAACTAGTATTTTCTCGTTAATTGGTTTTTTTTAACGAGGAAACAATTCCTCATAAAATAAAAATTTTAGCGAGGAAACCTTTAATTTATCGTCAATGAATTTGGTGGTTGTTTCAATTTTCGCCAAATTAATAGTGAGGAAACTATAATTTCCTCGCTAATAAGTTCTTTTTAACGAGGGAATGGTTCCTCGTAAAAACAAAAACTTTTAGCAAGGAAGCCTTAAAATTTTCACCATTGAAATTGGCGGGGATTTTTTTCCCCACAAAACTAATAATGAGGAAACTATTATTTTCTTGCTAATTGATTTTTTTGATGAGGAAATGATTCCTTGCGGATTATGAATCTTCAACGAGGAAATCATATTTTGTCGTTGTTACATTTGGTGGGTTTTCCTCTATTTTTGCCAAAAGAACAGTGATGAAATGATTATTTCCTCGTTAAATGTGCATTTCACAATGAAAAAGTTCATCACCAAAATCTCATATTTTCTCGCCAATAAAATAACTAGTTAGGAGACCAAATCATGATCATCTTTCGTGAGGAACTAAAATTTTCATCGTAGAAGGTGGTCTACTGTGAGGAAAATATATTCATCCTAGAAGACCTACTGAATTTACCGAGGAAACAATATTTTCCTCGTCGAAAGTGATATTTGTTGAGGAAAATAATTTTCTTGTAAAAAGGTGGTCGCTAAAAGACTTGTCTATTGTAGTGCCGTATTGTCTTGCCATCAGTCCATCTATTGAATTCAATGCCTTATCCTTTGCTCTCTGACATTTTCTAAGAGTGACATTGATCTTATAATTTGAAGTTATTTCTTCACAGATTTCCCTTGGTTTCATCTTGGGATTTTTTAAAATTTTATCTAGGAACTCACATGCCACCCAATTTTCTGTAATTAACATATTCTTAAAGGTTCAAGTGCAAGTGTGCAATGGTTGAATGGTTTTAATTTGCCAAGTTTGTTCATCTTCATAGTTAGGCCCACCATTTATTTCCCAGTAGCACATGAACATCCAACGTTTATTCTCTTTTTATAATTTTTCTTATAAAGCAAGTCATAATGATTTTGAATAGAGTAGTTAAGAATAGCTTGTTTCAATACCTTCCTTGATGTAAACTTCAATCTAAGTGCAAAGTACATTGAACTCATATCCACGTCCTCATTGAAGAAAGGATACTTAATCTTCTTGCTCATCCTGTGTTTTCTTAACCTGAGATGGGGCTGGGGCTTGTTCTTGAATTCTTCTTTGTCACTTTCATCTAAAGGGCATTATTCCTCACTATCTCTTTGCTCTGACTCATGCCCTCCCTCATAATTCAACTAGAAGATGGCCAATTATATCTATAGCCGACAGTGCTCCTTGTGTTGTCTGAAACACCTCCTTCCTCTATTATGTTTGAAGTTGCATTACCTTGAACTTCCTCTGTGTTAAGTTGTTGTGCATTCATGTCAGTAGCTCATGCATTGTGTACTGCATTACCTTAAACTTCCTCTGTGTTAAGTGGCTGAAACATCCCCACTCTAGCAGGAGGTCCCTCATCGTCATCTGCCAATCTAGTACTAGTATTGAATGCTATTCTACCGATTGCAGCACTTTTCTTATCCTTATTCATCCTTCTAATTTCATGTAACTCATCATCATCACTATCCAAAGCCCCCTCAGCCTCACTATTAAAAGAACATATTGAATCATCACTTGCATATCCAGTCGCACTGCTACTCCCCTCATTCAAACCCTTTTGTTTAACTTTCTCACTCTCTACTTTGCCATTGAACTCATCAACATACCCTTTCGCATCATCCTCATCTGTCTCATTACCAAATGCCTCGATAGGGTCCAGCTTATATGTCTCATCTTCCACTGAGTCATCATCATCACTGGATTGAATTTTATCCTCCACTTGACCTTCATCCTTACTTTTTTCCTTATTGGTGTCAGCTTCTTTCTCATTTTGGGTATCTATTACACTGCTTCAGTCTCTTGCATTAGTTGCTCTTGCAATGTCTGATTCTCTTACATTGGTTGATTCTCTTGCATTGGAGCTATTTCATCTTGTGCATGGTTGTTTCCTTACGAGAATATTGTAACATATCTTCCAAATTATCTTCCAAAGTAAGAGGCAACAGACCATGGCTCAAACCCATGCTTGGAATACAATACCACTGTGAACAGATTCGTGTAGCCAAATTCTATAATTTTTATCATCACATCTACCATTGATATACATTGCATCCTCGTCTATGGACTTAACATCACATCTACCATTGATATAATCAAAATTCTTAAAATTAAAATTACCACCATGTCGGAATTTAACCAGAATTAATACTCCCATTTGTATAAAATTAAAATTAACTTAATTAAAAATAATATAATTTCAAAAAATATGAACAATTAAAAAAAACGGGTTTCACTTTGAAACCCTAAGTTGGGGGCAAGTAAACACAGATCTTATGATTGTAATCAACTAAAGATAATGAAGACTATAAAGACAAAAAATGAAGACCCACCACCCTCCATCGCCATAAAAAAGAAACAAAAATTACAATGTCTTACCTTTGCCTCCACGACTTGAAGACTGTAGCAAAGGAGAAGACCCACCACCCTCACATTCATGATCTCTCCCTCAGAGAGATTCTTTGTAACTGCCGATTTGAGAGTGAACTCTCTCCTACCCAGAAAGTTTGAGCCTTGGGGGGAAAATTAGGTTTTTTTTTGTTGGGATATTTCCCGCCTTTTCATTACTAAACTGCCGACTCAGCATCCACGTCAACAATTAAAAGGCCACGTGAGCCACTCGAGTTTGCGTTTTAGCGGTCGACGAATAGGATGTGCCTTATTGACAAAAAATACGAGCTTTAATGTCTTGTTATCATCGGAGTTTTTTAAATACTAAATTGGCAAATGCGTTCATATAAATATACTAATTTGGTATTTTAGCCCATATTGATAGGTATGCCTATGAGAAAGTGAAATCTTTAATAATAATCATACTCGTTTTAAAAGCATGAGTTTGGAAAAATCTTTCGGTAGACAAAAATACCGTTAAAATTCAAATAGTAATTAATTAAGTAAGAGTAAGTTGATAAATTGATGAATTATTATTGAATATATATAGTATAAAGATAAAAATATAGTTTAAATTAAAATGTAAACCTGAATGAAATTATTAAATATCAAATTCACAAATGTTTACAAGATGAAGGGCGTATATGCATAAACCAAACAATTTAACGAGGTAAAATAATGTCTACTCTAAAGATCGAACCCAAGAGCAGTGTAGACCTACAAATAAACATAATGTGGATAGGTTATCTGTAAAATTCACCAAACAAATTAAAGACACAAAATCATTAATAAAAACAAAAATTAAAATAAACAGCTGCGATCTGAGGATACAACGGGACGATCTCTCACCAACTAAAATTCAAGTAGTTCACGGTAGTGCATAATTTAGTTTCAAAGTTTAATTATATTATTATTATTTAAATAGTTATTTTTTATTAGATTAGATTAGATTATCTTAATTAATTATATTTTATATTTAATCTTTTTCATATTAAGAAATAACAACAATTTTTACAACACTTTCATATCTATTTTCTTCTTATTAGATTAGATTATATTATTGTAAAATAATTAATTATATTGTATGTTTGATCTTTTTTTAGATCAATAAAGTATGATAATTTTCACAGCACTTTCATCTCCTTCAACATGTATGTATCTTTATTATTTTTCTTCTTATTAGATTAGATTAGATTGTTTAAAAATTATGAATTATAAAATTATAACAATTTTTATATTACTTTTATCTATTTTTCCCTCATTAGATTATATTAGATTATTTTAAAATAATTAATTATATTATATGATCTTTTTTCAGATCACAAAATTTAATTATACTATTATTATTTAAATAGATGCTATTTGTATAAAAGTTAAAGTGAATCTCACACGTATCTTAGATCTTAATGCCAATTGTAATACATATATATGGGTGTTGGTTAAAATAAATTTTACATATGGGGTTAACTTATGTGATCCAACTTTAACCGGATTAAATAATTTAAAACTTTTTCTCTACACCCAAAATCTTTTAGAAAAACCAAAAGAGAGTAGCAATACTATAGCTATATATATAATCACATGACCACAAATTTATTGAAAATAAACGAAGAAAATCACACAAATAAAAACCATATTAATTACCCACACATACCCAGTTTTCAAAACCACTCTTCTCCATCTCCATCTATAATATATCCTCATACACAAATTAAGCTACTAGAGTTTCTCCTCACCATCTACACCATTGATCAACTCTTCTTTTTTTTGTACTTAAATTATACAATATTCATTACGATGAAGACTCGCTTGGGTTCTCAGCCTACCTTGAACGCCCAATAAAAATAATAATATATTAAACTTTATAGTTAGTTAATAACGAGATCCTATTATTATAAATAAATTAAGTAAAGATTATTAATTCTTAAGAATATACTGCTTTCCACTATATTCCACTATAAACTTGTTAGTTGTTTATTCCTGGCCCCAAGAGATTTTTAAAATTAATCTTGTGGGTTGTTTACACTAAAAGAGTTATGTTAGAGCGTCCATATAGTCTATTTTATTGTTTAAAATTATCAACACGTTTTGTCTCTGATACATATCAATTATGAGTAATAATATAATTTAATTGATCAAAGTATATCCTAATATATTTCTAGACTCTTGTCATATCTTTTACTTTTTATTATGTACTAGCCTGATATCATAACTGATTGAGACGATGAAGACATTACTATAGAATTGCCTGGGATAAAGATAAAGTTGGAGAATGATAGATCTCGGCTCAATTAAATATGAAACAGGAAGGAATAAAGAATAATTTTTTTTGAATATTTTATAGTAAATCTTAATTGTTTGAATAAAATTAGCAATTTTAGAAGGAATTTTCACGTAAAATTTTTAATATGCTTATGTGAATGCTTTTGTCATATAAAATTATACTAGAATTATCATTAATCTTTAGTATTTATTTTATTTATTTTAAATCTATCAATAATTAAGATATCTTGTAGTATTGTGAAAAGTATGTGCTCTGTGCTGAGCTTATACAAACCATCTTAATATTAAGTGTTTGGTTATATATTTATTAACACATCAACAATATATTATTGTATTTTTTAAACTTAACACTATATTTTATGACTAAAATAAACAAATGGAGATCGATGATTTGTCCAATAAACAAATATGTTACATGAAGTTTGATATATACAAATTTAGAAAAATAATGTTGTGTATGCTGTTGGCCTCTTTGTTTTGATGATGTTTAAACAACAATTTACGACTAATGTTGTTTGTCTAATATTTGTGGTTTTTTATTTATTGTAGACAAACAATAAGTTGGAGGATGGATGGAATTACGCATTCACGATCATATCCAATGGAGGTTGGCGGGGAATTATGGAATGAAGCAATGCAATTCAAGTTAAAGATTTAAGTTCAAGCTTAATCCGCAAGTATACTAGGTCGAGTTTAATGAAGACCTATAGCTTGAGTAATCTAGTTTAGGAGCTTATATTATGTGTGTTTAGTACTTTAAACTCTATCATATATACACACACATTTTATTAGTTTCCTTGTATGTATATATGTAGTTATATATATATACATAATTGATCTTTGATCAACCTCTATTACTATCCTTACCTGACTAACTACCCGGGTAAAACTTTAATCTTTTTACTTTAAGAGTTTTTGGTTTGGAATAAGAGGACCGGAATTATGAGAAAAATTTATATGCATTTATTTAATTACACTTCTTGCATCATATATTGCCTAATGATAAATGATAAATATATGAGCGAACCAAATCAAAGAGGTGCATCTTTTAAAATTCTATTTTATATGGTGGATTATATTTTGTTTAAGAGGTGGTACTAGCAAATGGCAACATAAATTTGGAAGGTCTCTTTTGAAGGCAACCAATTTAAATTTGGAAGGTCTCATTTGTAGGCAACTGATTTAAATTTGGATGGTCCCTTTGAAGGCAACCAAATTTGCAACCTCTTATAATAGGAAAATTTTAAAAAAAATTGTGTATATGTAGTATGATGTATATTTTAAGATACGAAATCCTTTTATAAGGTTCTCTTTAATGCTTTGCATGTATCTATTAGTAATGTTATTCTTATATGTGCATATGCATGCATGTGAAGATATAACTAAAGTATTTTAGTTCTCTTTAATGTAGTTACATTTTCAGACATAGAATACGATCTTTTATGCTCATTTTAAACCATGACCTTTTATGCTTACATGTTGCATTCAAAAATGCTATTTAATTTTCTTGTTGATTCCTCTATCTTTTGAACTCTAAAGGTTTTATTAGCAATGTTGGGATTTAGTTCTTTAAATATACAACATATTGTGTTCCCAAAGAACCCGGAAATAATGACAAACCTTTTTGTGCTTTTGTTTTCTATTCCTTCCTTGATAATATTTGATCATTACAATTTATACTTGACATGAACACATATCAAATTTGTTTAGACATTTAAAATGAAAATGTCTAATTATTATAATCCATTGTTTATTGACAAGAGACATCAATAACTATGCTAACATGTTTTGATAGTGACTAAAAGAATCATTTTATAGCTCTTCATTTTACTACATGTATAATGCTTTCTCTTGAGATTTTAGGAAATGATTAGAGTTGATATAAATATGCTCTGTCAACTAGTATGTCTAGTTACAGGAGATGTGATGAATCAATGTCTTGGAAATCAAATCAAGAGGTATATCTTATAACTTCTATCTATATGATAAATAAAAGTTCAAAATCATTGAAATTATATTGAAATTAGTACATCAGATAATTAAAAATTACTATTAGGCTCCTTATCCTTATAAGTTTTTTCAAATTAATCTCTCCTCTTGCTACTTGTACTCTTGTCTGGAGAGACTAATTTTAAAGAAGGACCTAATGTCAATTTCAAACAATATGAAGGACTAATTACAAAACAAAATAAGACATTGATAAATAAATACAACGCCTGCTAGGCAAAGTTGTGATTCTAGACTTTGTAAAGTCTGAGAAGAATCTTTCTGACCCTTTGATTAAGAGATTATCCAAGAGTATGGTTCTGGATTCATCGAGGGAGATGAGGTTAAGCCCATAAGAGAGGTCACTGACAGTGGGAACCCAACCCTTATTTGGAGACTTAGTCCCAATGTTGGTTCAATGTGGTAGAAACAAGCTGGACTAGTGACACTCGTGTGGAGCATCGACCCAGATATATTCATATATCACTATGTAGCTTGTGCTACTACCCCTTCTCTATGATGACGATGCTCTTATGATACAGCTGGCTAGGCTGAGTTTTACTCTTAATAAGTCCAACGTGTGTATTATGGGGGGTATTAAATAAATAGTTGTAGTACCCTTTGAGGACTTACCTACGTGAGAGGAACTGTGATAGCCGCGGTTAGGGGGGGCTAGGCTAACCCCTAGAAACTCTCATGAGTCGGTTTATTGTGAGTATGGCCTTTAACGCTCAACCCGCTTTGTTCAATAGATGAAGCGTATTGTGTGTGTTTTCATCAATACCTGGTATAAGGGGCCTAATTCAAGGCTTAGTCCATTATGTCTCTCAGGTGGCGATGAACTCACTAAGGAAAGGTTCAAAGCCGGAAGCTACCTTTCCCGAATTCATGATACGTAAGGTTGCCCAACCTATTTTCTTTTGATTGTTAGATATTTTGTTAAGAAAAGACAATTTTGCCTTCATGAATAGTAATAAAAATTTTATAATTAAAACATGTTTTTATTAGCAATTAAAAATTTGTGTAACGATTATATAATTATGGGGAACGTTACAAAATTTATGACGAACGTTACAGAATTAATTACGGGTTTTGTAACGTCTTTTCCAACCCTATATATATATTCGTATGTTGAGCTCAAAATAATAAGAAAAAATATACAACAAGTTTCTCTTGTTTTTCTTCTCCCATACATATTATTTTTACCTATATCTTAGTTTTATTTTATGGGCAACTTCCTTCATCTGAGCTGAAGCTCTGCACTCTCGCCCGAGTGCAGAGACCGGTCATTTTCGAGGGCTTTTACCGCTAGGAGGGAGGGAACCATCTGCGTCAGGGCGATAGGCGGGTTCTCAATCTTTTAGGGCAGTGAATACACGACTGCTCCCGTCAGGCCTAATTTTTCTTATCTCTCGTTTATTTTGATTTTGGATTTATTTCATGCTATAACCGTAATTATTTGATACATTTCCAACATAAATAATCTCCCCCCTCAATATCAACTACTCCAACCGACTGCATTAAAATTAACTGCCTACGTATCCTCTTGCCCAAGAAATCAAGCCTCATGTAGTTTACTCAAATGGCCTTCAAAGGCCCTCAACAACGAAGAATGTTCAATAGCTCCAAACAATGACCAAATTTTACTCCCATGATAACTTTGATCAATATATCTGCAGGGTTATCCTTTGTATGGATCTTCTCCAATAAGACATCTCAATCATCCAAGACATCTCGAACAAAATAGAATCTGACATCAATATGCTTCTTGCGTGCTTTGTAAACCTGGTTCTTCACCAAATAGATAGCTGACATGCTATCACAATACACCCGAATGGACTCCTATGCAATCCCCAAGTCATCCAATAATCCGTGAAACCATAAAGCCTCCTTTATAGCTTCAGTCACCGCCATATACTCCACCTTCATAGTAGAGAGAGCCACTATAGACTGAAGTATACATCTCCAACACACCGGTGCTCCTACCAATGTAAATACATATCCTGAAGTAGACCGACGTTTGTCAAAATCCCTCGCATAATCAGAATCCACATAGCCAATACAATCATGTTCAATCTTCTCATTCTTCTGATATAGCAAACCAACATCCACGATACCTTTGATATATCGTAGAATTCACTTAACGGCCTCCCAATGACCCTTCCTTAGGTTGTGCATGTACCTAGATACCATGCTCACCGCCTGTAAAAAATCTGGCCTCGTACATATCATCGCATACATCAAGCTACCCATCACATTGGCATATAGAACCTTTGACATGTGCTCTTTATCCTTAACTGAAACAGGTAACATCTTCGCTGAAAGTTTAAAGTAGGGAGCTAATGGAGTGCTCACTGTCTTAGCATTGCCATCAAAGCTGAATTTCTTCAACATCTTCTGTAAGTAACTCCTCTGTGTAAGCTTCAATCTCCCCTTCACCTTATCTCTCTCGATCTCCATACCCAATATCTTCTTAGCTTCTCCAAGATCCTTCATCTCAAACTTGGATGACAGCTCCTTTTTTAACTTTCAAATAGTCGAAGAATTCATGGAAGCAATAAGCATATCATCAACATATAATAACAAATAAATATACTCACCATCATGTAGCTTCTGCATGTAAACACATGGGCCATATGGACTCCTCGTGTATCATTGGTCAATCATAAAACTATTGAATCTCTTGTACCATTGTCGCGGCAATTGCTTCAATCTATAAAGAGATTTCTTCAGCTTGTACACCAATTCCTCCTTTCCTGTAGCTTTAAACCCTATGAGTTATGTCATGTAGATCTTCTCTTTTAAGTCTCCATGTAGAAAGGCTGTTTTAACATCCATCTGGACTAAATCTAAATCCAGTTGTGCCACCAATACAAAAAGAATCTTAATTGACGAATGTTTCACAACGGGTGAGAATACTTTGTTGTAATCAATACCCTCAAGCTGGGCATACCCCTTGGAACCAATCTGGCTTTATACTAAATGTTCCTAATAAAATATCCCTCTTTCTTTGTATTTACCCACTTGCATCCAATAACCTTCTTTCCCTTTGGTAGCTTTGCAAGTTTCCAAGTGTCGTTCTTCTGAAGAGAGTGTATCTCGTCCTCCATAGCTTTCCTCCACCTGATCGAATCAGAGCTAGACTATGCCTCCCTATATGTAGAAGGAACCAAATCATCAATGACCTCCACTGATAAAGCATATGCAACCAACACGGAACCAAATCATCAATGACCTCCACTGATAAAGCATATGCAACCAACACATCATTGTATCTAGCTGGCAAACGAATCGCTCTTCTAGCTCTATTTGTTATAATGGACTCCTGAACATGACCCTGCTTCTAAGTCTCACCATCCACTGTATCCTCCAAATGCTCGTCTATCATCCCATCTCCTCCCAGTGTCACCTCTATAGGAGTCTTAATAGATACAATGCTATCTAGAGTGGGTGGAGTCACATCATCCTTCACCTGCTGTGATATCCTACTAGTCTGGTCTTCCTCCACCTGCTGAGAGAGTTGAGGCCTCATCATGTACGCATCATCAAACGTGACATCTCTGCTATAGACTATATTCTTATCCTATGGATCCCACAATTTGAAGCATTTAACTCCTTCTCTAAAGCTTACAAAGACTGCTTTCCTCACCCTCAGATTTAATTTTCTAACATTGATATGATAATAAGCTAGACATCCGAATAAGTAACTCATAGTCATAGCCACCAAACCAGACCATAGCTCCATAGGAGTCTTCCGCTCCATAGGAGTCTTCCCATATATCGTAGTGCATGGTAACCTATTCACGAGATGGCTCGTATAAACCAATGCATCGGCCCAAAAGAATCTCGACAATCCACTTTGTGACATCATATATCGTACATTCTCCACCAAGGTACGGTTCAATCTTTCAGCCACTCCGTTTTGTTGCGGTGTCTCTCGAACTGTGAAGTATCGCCTGATGTCGTGATCTCGACAAAGCTACATAAATGGATCACTTTTATACTCTCCACCATTATCTGAATGAAGTGTTTTCACCTTTCTACATGTCTGCAGCTCCACTTTCTTCTTCCACTCCACAAAAATATTCAGGACCTCATGTTTATGCTTCATGGTATATACCTAATTTCTCCTAGAATAGTCATCAATAAAAGTGATAAAATAGTTAGCCCCACTAAGTGATGTGTGCTTGGAAGGGTCCCAAACATCTGTGTCAATATAATCCAATATACCTTGGGTGTTGTGAATTGTAGTGCCAAACTTCACTTTAGTTTTCTTTTCAAGTACACAATGCTCACACAGCTCCATCTTGCATGTCTTTGCACCTCACAATAGCTCCTATTTCACCAATATATGTAGGGACTTATCACCAGTGTGTCCCAATCTCATGTGTCATAAGCTAGTAGTATCCTCCTCTATAGTGATAGAAGCTGTCAGACCCCCTGTAATAGTCTTGCCCTTCAAGTAGTATTGGTTGTTTTTTCTAACACCTCGCATCACCACCATAAACCCTTTTGTGATCTTCAAAGTGGCATTCTAAGATCACACAATAGTCTGCTGCCTCCAAAGTCCTAAGAGAAATGATGTCTTCGTCAATTGTAGAACGAACCCCACTTTCTTCAGCTCTCTAGTTACCTCATCACATATTCTGATCCGAACTATACCAATACCATCAATAGGGCATACATGATCATTATCCATAAGTACGGCATCCCTATTTCCAACTCCTTAAAGCTGGAGAACCAATCCCTCCTAGGGCAAATATGATATGTAGCACCCGAATCCATCATCCACTCCGTAGAGTCGGTATAGCAAACTGATGGTCGTGCAGGACATGAGTAGCCCGAAGAATCTAAATCTGAATTGTCGCCAACTGCTTTGGCAACATTCACCTATAAAGCTTGAATGACTTTTTCCTTGTTCTTCCCGGTTTTATCCTTCAACTTTGGGCATGCATTCTTCCAATGTTCCTCTTCTTTACAAAAGGCACATCGATTTCTAACAACACTCTTATGGTCACCTCTATTCTTTGATTTTAAGCGGTTGAATTTGTGGCGGTTTGGACTATGGTCTCGAACTGCATGCATCTCCCAATGCCTTGTAATGCCCCAACCCTTGAGAGGGTGATGTGATTAGTATTGATAGATTTGATTGGAATACTCATACCACCAAGATGTGATTAGTATTGATAGATTTGATTGGAATACTCATACCACCAAGATGCATCTTCTTTTCGGGAACCCAATTCTTAGAAACTCTCATACCACCAAGATGCATCTTCTTTTCGGGAACCCAATTCTTAGAAACTCCAAAGTTAAGCGTGCTTGACCTGGAGAAATTCTAAGATGGGTGACCCCCTGGAAAGTTTTTCAGGAAGCGCATGAGTGAGGACAAAACGTGCTGAAAATTTCATCATCACTCTTCCTCAACTCATAGTTCACCAATGCTGGGGTCACCTCCTTATAGCTAACAGCAGTTCTTCTATTTATCATAGTGAGAACAAAGGTATCATAATCATCCTCTAGTAACGAACACAATACAACATCGTCTTGTCTTCATCCTCAACCATAATGTCCACACTGACCATATCCGAAAGCAACTTCGTGAAATTGTTGACATGCTCTCTAATGGAAACTTCCTTTTATTTTGAATTGGTAAAATCTCTTCTTTAAGTGAACCCGATTATCAATGCTCTTCGTAAAATACTTCTCATTGAGTGTTTCCCACAATCTCTTCGTCGACGTCTCGTTCATCACATCATAAATCAAATCCGACGTCAAGTATGATCGAATAACCCCACATTCTCTACTGTTCAACTTCTTCCAAACCTTGTCCTCCATGTCTTCAGGTTTCTCTTGTAATTCAAGAGTCTCCTCCAAATTTTGGGCATCCAACGCATCCATCACCTGGCACCTCCACAAATCGAAATTAATCTTGTCATCGAACTTCGGAACATTAATCTTTGTATTATTGATGCTCAGACTCTGTATCGCCTTCGAAAGAGATGATCCCGATGTGATTGCTTTACCCATGTTAATGATCTAACTCGTCAAATAAGAATCCTTCAGAGAACCCTCCAAACGAGCCCTAAGCCAAACGCGAAGCTTTGATACTACTTGTTGTGCACGGCGGAACTCGAAACACTCGAAAGAGCACGAACAAGAACGAGATAGATCATAACCAATAAGTAAAATACAATCACCATAGCAAGATAAATGAATTTTATGTGGTTCGACAAGTTGCCTACGTCCACGGGGTAAGGAGGGGGGATTTTACTATTAGAAATAAAGAGAATACAAATAGGGTTTACAATCTCACCTAAAACCCTCAAATAAAGATTTTGAAATCTCTCACAAATTTTTCCTCAAATGATGCACAATTATCTCTCAAAAGCTGCTCAAAACGCTGCTAAAAATCTTGTCCTAGTTAACCCTAATAATCATGTTTAGGGTTATATATCAACACAAAAACAAAACGGGTCAGAAAACATAACCCAGGTCAAAACCCGACTGGCGGTCGACCGCAGAACCTGTAGCGGTCGACCGACCAGATCGACAGAAACATAAAATCCACTACAGAGTTTGGCGGTCGATCATGGCAGTCGTTTTTCACCAATTCCAGAGACCCGGAATCCTACAGGGTCTCTGACGGTCGACCGCGGCGGTCGACTGTCTCCAACTCCAGAATCCCTCTGCGATTTGTGCATGTTTCTGGTCGACCGGGTCGCATTTTCACCGTTTCTACAGATAGCTTGCACACATATATGTTGTTTTGATAGTATTCGTACTCTTTTGCTCTCAAATTAAGCACTTCTTTGTAATCGTTTTCATGCATGGGGCGCATTCATATAGGCTTAGGCAAAGCAAGCCTAATCAGACATGGAATAGTGAATATTTGATGGCACACTCATCAATTAATTAATGCACTCAGATAGCTTAAGTTGATGTCACAAAGTTGTATGATCTTCTAGTTACAAATTTCGATTACTTGAATTTGTCTTTTACTCATGTTGATGTACCTTGTAGGGTCAGGATCTCCATCCTAGTTAGTTAGAGGGTTAGTATATGTAGCTTTTAATTAGGTTAATTTGTATAAACCTGGCGGATAAAATTGTCATGTAGTTTTAATATGGAAATAAGCGCATATATTGATAAAGCTCCTAAATTATACAAGTATTTTAACCCTGCTCGCACACACGGACGAATCTTTCATATAGAATCAGTAATATAAAGCGGATAACAGGAACTGAGCCTGCATCAGTAGCTTGAAGGTTAGAAGTCTAATTTTTTTTAAATATCTTTACATGTTACATGTTTTTTTATGGTGTCTTATGTTTTATCAATATTTTAAAGGGAGACACAGGTGAACCAATAACCTCTCTTTATAGAAATCAGTATAAAAAAAAGTGTGTTCGATATCTTAGAAAATTGCTTTCAACTATTTTAATTTGAAAAAAAAACCCTCCTAAGTTTAGGCATATTATAGATAAACTCACTCAATTTTAAAAATTAAATAAGATCACCCTTACTATAGGGTGTTTTACAAATCTCCCATAACCTTTCACATTTTTCTTACCAAAATCACCAACGTCGTTTCAAACTATGAAATAACTGAAATATCATTTTGAAAATCAACTCATTCAATTACAAAGAAACCTTCAACAAGTAAAAGATAAATTATTTTCAATTTTATAATGTTTTCTGCCCTCTCTCCCCTCTTTCTCTTACCCTAAAAAGTTTAGAGTAATTTTTTAATAATTGAGGGGTATTTAGGTCTTTTCTCAATTACCTACTTGTCATGTGACATGCTAGACCTAACATTGTTAGCTTTCAAGGCATAAATAAGAAGAGTTCATGGAGATTTCTTTAATTTTCGAACTTGAGGGGGGTTATTTACAATGAGCTCAAACTTGAAGGGGTTTCTCAAAATAAAATAGTTGAGTGATATTTTCTAAGACATACCCCGTATTTGAGGGGGTTTAAGTGAGGAAGTTCAAAGGGTTATCTCAAATTTTCAAAGTTGTGCGGGGGTGGGGGTATTATCTACAGTATCTCAAACTTGATGGATGTTTTTCTCAAATTAAAATAGTTTCGGGGGGTTAAAATTAACCAATGATTTTATATAGAGAGACCCTTTAAATGAAATTTTCTTCTTTAATTTATATATTTAAATATATAATTATAAAGATTTTTTTATTATGAATAGTTATAACCTGATAAGTATTACAAAATATTTGAGTATTAGTATTTTCTAATTTTAGGGATAATTTTAATTTGATGAGAATTCTTAGTTGAATATAAGATTAGGTGTCCACATGTCATCTTCTAGTAAGATAAAGATATATGTAGATACTTATGAAATAACACATGCATGTCAACTTTCCACGTATTTATAATATGACACATGTTAGCTTTCTATGCATTTAAGAGTTCCACCAGTTTCTCATTATATGTAAAGGAGTATACCAGAATAAAACCAATCAATTTAGAGAACAGAAAAGGTTGTGATAATTTTCTTTGTTTCCTATACAACAAAATAAAATGGCTAAATTTTAAAACATGCTTAAGCTGTTTAAAATGTGGTCGATGAGAAATTATTCCAAATGAATGTATAGAACTAAGTTATTTTTAAAAGGCACTTTAATCTTAAAATTAGGTTCTTTATGCCGAAGTATTATTTTGAGTAAATGTACATATGTGGGAGAAAATTAACGACTTATATTTAATTTTTCCGGCTATTTTTGTTGGAGGTATTTTTGAAATTATGGCTGCCTGTCATAAGCTCATATTATATACACTATATATCATTTTGTAAATTAGTAGTTTAGACAAAATATTACCCTTACAGTTAACTAGTGTGAATCAGTGATTTTCTTGGTATATAATTAAAACGGTCAGTACAAAATCTAGTTCGTAGTCTACGATCGATGTTCCCTAATGAGAAACACAATAAAAATTTGCAATAAACAATACAATCCTAAGTTTGCAAAACAGAATCCTATCCTAAACTCTACACACCACGTCTTTTAGACAATTTTGTTAATAAAAAAATAAAATCTTATTGTATATCATGGGCTTGTTGTTGGTGTGTTGAAAGACGTCCTTATAAGACGTAAAAAGGGTTCAAAAGGAGAGAAAGGAATAATATGTTCTCTAAATCCCAGCAGTTATTATTCATTGATCTCTCTAATCAAATAAATAAAATAAAATCTAACCTAATTCTATCATAGCTAGTCCAAGCCATTATAGCTATAGCTTCTACTTGTTCAGTCAAACACGTTTCATGCAATAAAGAATCTAGAAACATTAGCCCCTAAAGCCTCCCCTCATAAACTAGCCTCTCTTTTAGTCTCTTAGTTCTCTTTGTAACCCACCAACTATATATATATGGATTCCCTTGTGATTGATTTCAAGTCATTAGATAGAAAAAAAAAAGAATAAAAAAAATCCATGTGTATGCATCCCATTATTGGTAGGCTTTTTTGGGCTTGTGTGTAGAAGGCTTTTGTCTATATAAGAGTTTAAGACTTGTAGACTCTCTCTCTCAAAAGTTCGGAGTGTTGGCAATAATGTCACAAAAGAAGGGAGTTAAGTTTGAAGAGATGGTAGAGCTTAGGAGAGGGCCATGGACACTTGAAGAAGACTCTCTCCTCATTCATTACATTGCTCGCCATGGCGAAGGGCGATGGAATCTCCTCGCTAGGTGTTCCGGTAAATGTGAAGAATTATCTTATTATGATTATGTATATTTGTTGGATTGTTATGTGTAAATAGATTTCTTGATGTTGTTATGTTCTGTATGCGATTAGGTCTCAAGAGGACTGGAAAGAGTTGTAGATTGAGGTGGCTAAACTACTTGAAGCCGGATGTGAAGAGAGGAAATCTCTCTCCTGAAGAACAATTCTTGATTCTTGATCTTCATTCCAAGTGGGGAAATAGGTAATTGCTGCAATTTTTCTTTTCCTTCTTGAGAGGGGAGAGGAGAGAGAGAGAGAGAGAGAGAGAGAGAGAGAGAGAGAGGAGAAGACTTAAGTTATTTCAAAAAAAAAAGAGGGGGGGGGGGGGGGGGTAGGGGGGGCGCTTTAGGTTATTTCCCAAAAAAAAACGGAGAAGCGTATAGAGATCATCCTTGCTTGTGTGGCCTTAATCATTAGTCTTCTTGACTTGAGCTTATAAACCGCTGACATTCTAGAATTATGAGAAATAATGAAGATTATGCTAATTGATACCTGGCTACAAGGTATCATAACAAACTACAGTTTTAATTAATTAATTAAATGTTTAATACAATCACTTTCAAATGTCAAACTGTCGCGATGTATATATGCAGGTGGTCAAGGATTGCACAATATCTACCCGGGAGAACTGATAATGAAATCAAGAACTACTGGAGAACTCGAGTGCAGAAACAAGCCAGGCAGATGAAGATCGATGCGAATAGCTCAATGTTTCACGACGCAGTTCGTTGCTACTGG
>NC_033794.1:116985020-116986983 GCF_001876935.1 Asparagus officinalis | reverse complement strand
TGGATGCCAAGATTGCTTGAAAAAATGGCAAATAACAGCAATCTTGATCATCCAAATACTGATGCACGAGCTATCCTTAGCCAACCTCAACAATTCAATCCTTCTCAAGAATACTTTGATCCAATTAGTACTAATTGTAACTATGAGGCTCAAGTTGCACAAAATGCACCGTGCGCATTTAGCACGACTAGTGCAAGTGTTCCCTTAGACCCTAGTATGCATGGTTTGGACAATGGGTACAATTTGGATGGCTTGGATCTTGTATCAGCTTCCATGTCTATGATCGATTATTCTTCACCATCCGATGGCATCGAAGAAGGGAACAATTGGATGGATGGATTGTGGAGCATGGATGAGTTGTGGCATGGTAGAAGGCTAAATGAATGGAGCAGCATCTTGTAGGAGTTCGATCTTGAGAGGGATTGGAGAAGAGAAGTTTGGTGTGAGTTGTTAGGAGTTTGTTGAGTTTGCCTTTGTGTTTGTGTGCTGTAAATTTTGTTTGGGAGGCAAGTCCAATTCTTTTGTAGTCTAAGTGAGTTACATTCTGTATTTGGACTAGGCTTTAAGAGGAGTCATGTCATGAGTTGATGGATCTATAGTGTACATAATTAAGAGGGGGGTCCTTTTGTAAGGAATTTACCTTTAGTGTTAATCACTCATTCTTGAGCATAGATTGAAGTTTAATAGTGCTTATCACTCTTCCTTCACATGTAACCTTTAGCTAGTTAAGATGCTTTTCATATTGGAGTTCACGCTATAAGCAAAAGTTGTGATGGCCCTCTCTTGATAGTCCTCTCTTAATCAACTGCTTTATACAAAAGATATAAATAGTTATTTGCTTTCTTTTGGTACCAAAAGTATGTGTATCCAGCCCAAAGTAAAACTTTATCAATCATTTTTACAAGCTAGCTAGGTTTGAACCTTCAATGGAGGTTAAAAAGCTGAAATGATGATTTTTTTTATCTTTGAATGGATCCAATTACAGTTCATTGTAAGAATTGTGTACACAATAGTTAAATGTAGCCGAACTAAGCTTTTGCTGAATTCTGATTATCAATTACTAGTTTCAAGCCCGTGCGATGCACGGATTACTCTAAAATACAAAAATTGTTGTAGCAAAATAATACAAAATATATATATCATGAGGATAGGGGTTGGCGTTGTGTATATTATTTCATTTATATTTGGAGAAATAGCCGCACCCAATGGAGGAGGCATCCATTCATCCCCATACATATTATCTGATGCCCATGATGATAGTTTCTTGGACATTACTATTATTTCCCCTTTTTCCCTTATATTGTTAAATTATATTGGTTCCCTTCCCACCTTTTCTAACATAGAGAGGAGGTCACTTTTTCGAAGTTGTGACCATTTGTTATGTAGTCAGCGGCTAATTATTACTGTTAGTAGGAAGATTACTCTCGAAATTAGACACCCACCAAGTGTGTTGCGCATTGAGTTGCTAATTATAGTATGAATATAAGTTCTATTAGAACAATTTTGATGGGAGAATAATAGCTTTCTTTTGTTGTGGAACTAGTATTCTGATATACGTGATGTGTGCATTATACATAACGTGGAGAAATATTCTAGTTGACAAGAGAATAGACAATTTATTAGTTCTAGATTTATTAGTTTGAATGCATTTTATTTGATTCTTTTTCCAGTGTGAGGGCATTTTCTGCTGATTTTTTTTTCAAGTCTGAGAATATTTTCTTTTTCTATATATTAGGGCATTTTTAGATTTCTAAAAGAAAATCTCACACAAACTAAAGGAGGTTTCATTGAAAGTTCTAGATTTATTAGTTTGAATGCATTTTATTTGATTCTTTTTCCAGTGTGAGGGCATTTTCTGCTGATTTTTTTTTCAAGTCTGAGAATATTTTCTTTTTCTATATATTAGGGCATTTTTAGATTTCTAAAAGAAAATCTCACACAAACTAAAGGAGGTTTCATTGAA
>NC_033794.1:116916964-116982896 GCF_001876935.1 Asparagus officinalis | reverse complement strand
ACAAGAGATTTACGTGGTTCGGCAAGTTGCCTACGTCCACTGGGCAAGGAGGGGGGAGTTCTTACTATAAGAAATCAAGAGAATACAAATAGAGTTACAAATCTCACCGATCAAACCCTAAAACAAAGCTCTTAATCTCTCACAACTCTCCCACAATTGGATGCAACAATTCTCTCTCAAAAACTGCTCAAATTCGTCATTGCTTAACCCTAAACAATCAGGTTTTGAGTTATATACAACTCAGAAACGAAACGGGTCAAAAAGCGACGGTCGACCGCGCAGGTCTCGCGATCGACCGCGGCGGTCGACCGAATCACAAACCCGAGAGTTAATTCACTTACAGTCATCCGCGGTCGACCGCGGCGGGCGACCGCACGGCAACGGACTCATGACAACAGACTCCATCCACACAAGTCGAGACCCAAACGGGAGTGCGAACACTCACCCAAATGTCGATATCTACCTGATCAACCCGGCTGCATCTGAAAGACTACCTACGTATCCTCTTGCCCAAGGAATCAAGCCGAACTTAGTTCACCCAAATGGCCTCCTAAAGCCTCAATCCACTAGAAGAGTTCGCAACCCTTCTCCAACATCACGATCAATTCTGCGGCTGATCAACTCTGATCAACCCGGCTGCATCTGAAAGACTACCTACGTATCCTCTTGCCCAAGGAATCAAGCCGAACTTAGTTCACCCAAATGGCCTCCTAAAGCCTCAATCCACTAGAAGAGTTCGCAACCCTTCTCCAACATCACGATCAATTCTGCGGCTGATAGCACCTCCAATGGCTCCAAACTGAACTAATCCAAACATCTCCACCTGAGATGAACCAATGGCCATATCCAGACTATATCTATCAGTTGTACTCAAATCAATCAACCTATCATCTGCATCCAAATCAACACGATTCCCAATCTGTGTCACATCAGCTGGAATCCCAAATGATGCAGTATGATCTGGAGTTTCCACCTAACGTGGAGTAGCATCACTCTCCACCCGCTGCGATGTCCCAAAGATTTGATCACCACTCTCCACCTACCGAGAGTCAAACATGACATACCTGCTCAGAACAAAGTCAGAAGCTAATACCTGATAATCAAACACGCCTCTGAATCCCAAATGTGCTATCGGATCAAATCTCACATCCACGATGTGACCAAGTACTGGATAGCCAAACATCCGACGCAACCCAAAATCTAAAGCAGCTCCATCAGATCCAAAATCTCTACATGCAGCAGTCGGTAACCTATACATAAGACGGCCCAAACATGTCGTAGCCTGCACACCAATGCCAACGCTCGACATCAAACGCCGATCCTCCTCCAGAAAGGAACAGCTCCCTAAATCTGCCATCTCATCACATCGCCTCAAAGTTTCCACACCAATAAAGTGTCTCCTATTGTCGTGAGCTCGGCACAAATGCAAGAAAGAACCCCTACCATAATCAGAACGTCGGGTTACCTTTCTACCAATACACTTCCTCCATCTGTTGCGGGCTTCTAGGACTTCACACCAACGGGACTTGGTTGCAACCCACCAATGCCTAGAGCAATCCCCAACTGTGAAAACCATATACATATTACCTCCCAATAATGCTCCCTTGGAAGGCTCCCGAATGCCTGAATGAACACCCCTCAGAAAACCCCCTCGAATGATGGATAGAAGTGCCAAACTCCAACGCGGTCTTCTCGCTCATACCAATGGGTTCACAGGACTTCAAACTGCAGATCAAAGCACTCCTCAATAACCTATGCACGGCATTACCAATCAAATAACCCAGCATCAAACAACACCACAGTCTAGCCAAATCTGATGAAGTCGTCATCTCCCTATCAATCGTCGTGCTTTCGAGAAAATAATACAAATTGCTCATTCTGACGCCCTTCATCACAATCATGGACCCCAATGTGACCTTCAAATGTGCATCCACCAAGGTCACTTTATAGCCAGATGCCACCAAAGCTCCTAGTGAAATGATGTTCTTCGACAACTGCGGAACGAACCTCACTCCTTCCAACTCCTGAATCACTCCGTCATACATCCGAATACGAACGGTACCAATACCACCAATAGATCATGCATGTCCATTACCCATGAGCACAACATCCTCTCTTTCCAACTTCTGAAAGTTGGAGAACCAATCCCTCCTAGGACAAACGTGGTATGAAGCACCCGAATCAAACATCCACTCTGTAGAGTTGTCAACACAAACTGACGGAAGTACAGACAATAAATAGCCTGAAGAATCCGAATCTGAATTGTTGCCACTAGCCTTAACAACATTTACCTCTAAAGCTTGTACAGCTTTCCCCTTATTCTTCTCGGCTCAATCTAACTTTGGGCATTCGGCTTTCCAATGTCCATCCTCTTTATAAAAGGCACACTGATTCCTACGAATCCCATGATGTTCACCTCTAGACTGCGACCTCCTGCTTCGGTTTGAACCATGACCATGAACTACTAATGCATCTCCCGATGCCTTCTCGGAGGACTCATCAACACTCTTCCTCAACTCATAATTCACCAACGCTGAGGTCACCTCCTTATAGCTAATAGTAGTTCTTCCATTAATCATAGTGAGAACAAAGGTACCATAATCATCTTCGGGCAACGAACACAGAAGTAGCATCGCCTTGTCTTCATCCTCAACTATAATGTCCACGTTGGCCATATCTGAAAGTAGCTTAGTGAAGTTGTTGACATGCTCCCTGATGGAAACTCCCCTCTTCATCTTGAACTGGTAAAATTTCTTCTTCAAGTGAAGCTGATTCTCAATGCTCTTCGTAAGATATTTCTCATTGAGTGTTTCCCACATCTTCTTCGCCGATGTCTCGTTCATCATATCATAAATAAGATCCGGCGTCAAGCATGACCGAATAACTCCACACGCCCTACTATTCATCTTCTTCCAAACCTTAGCTTCCATCTCGGTAGGTTTCTTTTTTAACTCAAGAGTCTCCTCTAAATTCTGAGCGTCCAACGCATCCATCACCTGGCACCTCCACAAACCGAAATTGATCTTACCATCAAACTTCGGAACATCGATCTTCATGTTATTGATGCTCAAACTATGTATCGTCTTCGTAAGAGACGATCCCGATGTGCTTGCTTCACCCATGTTGTCGATCTAACTCTTCAAATAAGCCTCAAGTCGAACCCGAAGCTCTGATACCAATTGTTGTGCGCGGCGCAGAAGCGGTCAAATCACACAATCCGAACAAGAGAGATCACAACCAAATAAACAAGCACAATCACCAAATAATACAAGAGATTTACGTGGTTCGTCAAGTTGCCTACATCTACAGGGCAAGGAGGGGGGAGTTCTTACTATAAGAAATCAAGAGAATACAAATATAGTTACAAATCTTACCGATCAAACCCTAAAATAAAGCTCTTAATCTCTCACAACTCTCCCACAATTGGATGCAACATTTCTCTCTCAAAGACTGCTCAAATTTTTCCTTGCTTAACCCTAAACAATCAGGTTTTGAGTTATATACAACTCAAAAATGAAACGGGTCAAAATCCAAAAGGCCCAGACTAGAACATCGACGGTCGACCGCGGCGGTCGACCGCGCAGGTTCGCGGTCGACCGTCGACGGTCGATCGAACCCCAAAACCCGAGAGAAAATAGATTACAGTCAATCGCGGTCGACCGCGGCGGTCGACCGCCACCAGCTCCGATTCCTACTACCCTTCATGCACGTTCGCGATCGACCGCACCGGTCGACCGCCAGTCTGCCTGGCAGATGGGTTTGCTGTTTTCCTGTAATTCTTCATTATATACATTAATCTCTAAAATTACCAATATCCTTCGACTGTCGATATTATAAAAAAGTTCTTCAAAACTATAAATTACACAAAATAAGTTTCACCGCTATAGATGCAAGGGGGGTGTTGCCAGACCAAGGAAATAGGCGGTCGACCGCGCAGGTCTTGCGGTCGACCGAATCACAAACCCGAGAGTTAATTCACTTACAGTCATCCGCAGTCGACCGCGGCGGTCGACCACCACCAGCTCCGATTCCTACTACCCTTCGTGCACGTTCGCGGTCGACCGCAGCGATCGACCGCCAGTCTGCCTGGCAGATTTCTTTGCTGTTTTCCTGTAATTCTTCAGGACATTGTAAGAAGATGCAGTAAGACCAAGAAGGATAAGAATGCTTAGATGTACCAGCTAAATAGTACTTAAATATCAACGGTTTCACTCTTTTATTACTTATATACCCTTAGTTGTATTTTATAACATTTATAAACCCTAAATTGTTTCAAATTGGCATGTTAATACACTATGTTATTCAAATGTAAAAGTTTTCATCCGAAAGTTCTTATAACATTCATAGGTTAAACTTAGAGCTTTTTAGCCATTAATATTATTTGTTAAATTATTATTAAACCTACCCAAACTCTAATTTAAATGTATCCTAATTCTATTTTATAAATAGAAGTTGAAAAGATTTAACAATGAAGTCAAGAAACTTAATATATTGAAAGTTATAAAATTAGCATATTAATGTTATATGAGAAGTGTCGCTTGCAAAATAGAGGGTATTAACGTGCCAATTTTGAACAACTAATGGAGTGAAACTAGAAGGTGTTTAAGTTCTATTTAGCCAGATATATCCAATAACCTAGATTATATATGCTTGACTGCAATAAAATGACATGCATGTCAAGAGATAATAGTCTTAATTTATACATTAATTATTAGACTAAAATGTTTTGGATTGATTTCTAACGAGTGATGCTACTATGATTACTTTTTATCTTTAGGAATTAGAACATACAAGCACCACAACAAAAGTTGTAAATTATGATACATTTTTTTCTCTAAGTGACACATTTTTGTGTTGCACAAATATTGAGTTACACATATCAAAAGTATGGTAAGTATGTGAGGAAAGCGTCGTTTTACACATGTGAGAATGTATCATAAAACTCGCGACACATATATATATATATATTGAGAATGATGACACATAGATGTGTTATAAAACTCATGACGCATATATACATCAAGAGTGGTGACACGTAGTTGTGCCTAAACCATATAAATATAAAGAGTGTCATCATTCATTAATACTATTACTTCCAACAAGGTAACCCATCCTAGGATTACTCTCACCAACTATTGAATTTTTACCTTATACACTATCATAAATGTTTAATCATTATGATAATTAAAATCTAAGATTTATTATTTAAGCACATTAATAGACATATCTAATAACACAAATATGTATCGTGATTTCCTACATTTTTTATTTGTATGGCTATTGTTTAATCCTTTGTAAATAAAATGACACTTTTATATGTGTCATAAAATAAGTGTGGACACGTACAACTTTTGCTATAGTGAAGGTATATAAAAAGTCATATACACAAGAAGTTGTGTCATTTTGCTTTTACAATGAAATACTCGTGGTAACCCGAGAGGGTCTAATAGAGTTGATAACCTACCTATACATATGAATTTAATTTTTTGTAATATCCTAGGCTGTGCGATGAGTACCCTTGGGGGTGCCCTTTAGTCACACTTGGAGGATTAATACCCATGGTTCATGTGAAAACGGCGAAGGAATTGTGAAAAACGTGAAGAATAACCCAAAACAGACTCCACCACACCCTGGTGTGGTGTCTGCCATGGGTGTGGTAGAATCTGTCCTGCACCACACCCTCTGCCACACCCACGGTGCAGGGTGTGGCAGAATTTGTCCTGCACCACACCCTCTGCCACACCCATGGTGCAGGGTGTGGCAGACTCGTTTTTAGAATCCTCCTTTGTATAGGAATCCTCCTTTGTATAGGAATCCTTCTTTGTTTGGGATTGTGTTTTATTATAAATAGGACCACATTTTTTAGGGTTTCTTAAGGAGAGGAAAGGAGAGAATTAGCATTGTTTTGAGCACTTTGAGAGGGAGATATTGTGAGGGAGTTGAGAGCTTTGGTTAGGGTTATATTTGAGTGATTTTGTGAGTTGTAACCCGTTGTATTTCTCCTCCATATAGTAAAATCTCCCCATCCTCTCCCCGTGGACGTAGGCAATTGCCGAACCGCGTATATCTCGGTGTTTGGTTTGATTTGTCGTAATTGGCTTGGTTTGTGCAAGTGTGTGGCTTTCTTCTTTCGTGATCTCAAGTTCGTTGTGTGTGCGTGCAACGCTTCCGCATAGGCGCGCGACAAGTGGTATCAGAGCTCAGATTTCAGATCTAGGGTTTTGGATTAGGTGGAGGAAGATTCAGTTGGAAGCTTAGTTCTTGGAGTTCTAGGCTTTGATGAAGTTAGGGTTTGAAGTTGCCGTTGAAGATCTCACTTTCCTCGTGTGGTTAGGAGTTCTATTTGGAATCCAATCTAGGGTTCAGTTGGGTAATTTCTTATTCTTTTCAAAGTTTAGATCTTTCTCTACAATTTAGAATTTGTGATTATGGGTGAAGAAGTTGGTGAAAGCAGCAAGATGACAGACACAGTTCAAGTGGGTTTTCAGAACACTAAGATTAGTATAGTGAAATATGACAGCAAGATCAATTTTGGTTTATGGATGAGCGACGTACAAGATGCGCTCAATGCTCAAAATCTAGAGGAGACCATCATGGTCGATGTGAGGCCACCTAAATATGAAGAGGCTCAATGTTGGTTTGGTTTATGAGCGGGACACTACAGGTGGGCAGTTGTGCATTGGATATGTTGATTCGAATTATGCCGGGGATTTGGATAAGCGTCGGTCTACTACGGGATATGTGTTTACTTTGACCCGTGCGTCAGTCTACTACGGGATATGTGTCTACTACGGGATAAACGTCGGTCTACTACGGGATATGTGTTTACTTTGACCCGTGCGTCGGTGTGTTGGAGATGCACTGAAATATGATGTGATTGGGGTGACGTCTGCAATGAAGATGTGGGAGATTCTCAACAACAAGTATCTCACAAAGAGTGTTGAGAACAGGTTGCATTTGCTACGAAGATTATTTAGATTTTAGATGTCCAGAGGCACCTCGCTTGCGGCTCATGTGAACAACTACACTAAGTTGTTGTCGGACTTGGCGAACGTGGATGAGAAGATCACAGATGAGTACAAGGCTATTATTCTTTTGGGCTCCTTACCGGATGAGGAGTATGATACCATCGTGCTTACGTTACTGAATGGGAGATCTTCTATCACTTATAGTGAAGTGACTAACGCATTGACGAACTATGATTTGAGGAGGAAGGATAAGGAGACTTCCCGCGCTAGTACTTCAGGAGAGGCCTTGTCGACGGTAGGTAGAAGCTCATATCAGAAAGATGGAAATAGAGGGAGGTCAAAGTCAAGAGGTCATCACCAGCTTGGAAAGAACCAATGTGCATTCTGTAAAGAACAGGGACATTGGAAGAGAGACTGTCCGAAAGTCAAAGAAAAGGAGAATAGCAAGAATAAGGGCCCGAAGGCCAATGAGGTGAATGTTACGAAAGGCGATGATTCCGATGATTCGAGCTTTTTTCTTTTGATTACTCCGGAGGTGAACCATTTGGATGCATTGGAGTGGATGCTTGATTCTGACGCTACTTATCATGTGACTCCTAGGCGAGATTGGTTTTCATCATTTGAGAGACTCGATGGGGGTGTTGTTGTTATGGGAAATGATCAATCCTGTGACGTTTGTAGGATAGGTACTGTGAGGATTCGGATGCACGATGGAGTAGTCCGTGAGTTGAAGGAGGTGAGATTGGTTCCTTAACTTAAGAAGAATCTTATCTCAATTGGGGCTTTGGAGGCGAAGGGATTCAGGGTGACCTTTGAGGATGCTGTAGCAAAGGTTACTAAGGGATCTTTGGTGGTGATGAAGGGAGTCTGCAGTCATAATTTATACTATCTGAAGGGGAGCACCGAGATTGGCCAGGTTGCTTCGGCTATTTCAGGGGCGGACATGAGCAGACTTTGGCATTACAGGTTAGGACACACAGGAGAGAAGTCATTGCAGGCTTTGTGCAAGCAGGGGCTATTAAAGGGAGCCAAGAGTGGAAAGATTGAGTTCTGTGAGCACTGTGTTCTTGGCAAGAAGACGAAGGTGAAGTTCGGGACGACCATTCATAGGACGAGGGGCATCTTGGACTACGTGCACATAGATGTTTGGGGTCCCACCAAGACGGCATCACTTGGTGGTCGACATTGGTTCGTCATATTTGTTGATGACTATTCTAGGCATTGTTGGGTGTATACCATGAAGCATAAGAGTGAAGTTCTAGATTTGTTTGTGGAGTAGAAGAAGAGATTGGAACTGCAGACTGGGAGAAAGATCAAGACGTTATGATCCGACAACGGCGGCGAGTATACTTCAGACCCCTTTTAGCAGCTATGTCGAGACGAGGGCATAGAGAGGCACTTCACAGTTAGTCATACACCACAGCAGAATGGGGTGGCAGAGAGGTTAAATCGGTCTTTGCTGGAGAAGATTCTTCGATGTTTATTGGCGCATAGTGGTTTGGAGAAGATCTTTTGGGCTGAGGCACTTTTTTATGCGAGCGACCTCATTAATAGGTTGCCTTCATCTGCGATTGAGGGGAAGACCCCTATGGAGATGTGGTCGGGAGAGACAGCACATGACTATGACAAGCTTAAGGTATTTGGTTACCCTGCATATTATCATGTTAGAACTGATAAGTTGGAACCTCGAGCTAGGAAGGTCATATTTGTAGGATTCAAGCGTGGTGTCAAGGGATACAAGCTTTGGGATCCAGTTGATAAGAAGATTGTGCTGAGTAGGGACGTCACATTCGATGAGGCTTCTATCTTGAAGCTTCCCAGCTCTCATCAGGTGGAGAGCGACCCGACAGAGGAGATTTCGCAGGTGGTGGAGATTGATGCAGCTCCACAGAGTCCAGATAGTGCAGTATCTATTAGAGTGCCGACTGAGGTGACGCCAGGCGAGCACGACGGTGATGTGGAGGATACGGGTACTCATGAGTAGGATTAGGGACCGACGGCTCAGGTTCAGGATTCTATTGCGGCACGGAGACAGAGGAGAGACATACGGGTGCCAGCACGGTATGCCGACACAGTTGCATATGCACTTCCGGTGGAGAGTATCGATGAGATGGTACCTACTACATTCAGGAGGAGATGGAGTCCCTTCATAAGAACGATACATGGGAGCTTGTTGAGCTTCCAAAGGGGCGGAAGGAGATTGGGTGCAAGTGGGTGTACACGAAGAAGGAGGGCATTGAGGGCACTCCAGTGAGATTCAAGGTGATGCGGCATAAACATGTACCAAAATGGTTGCAAGTGCACAACCGTGTCAAGTTATAGTATTTAAGATATCGATCCCACGAGGAAGGTGTTTTGTAGGAGAAAATATGAAATCGGTTTTTATATTGTGTACGTGACAAATAAGATTGGTGAGTGAATGTGATTGTGAAGAGATTGAGAGAGTGAAAGTGGTGTGTGAATAGGTGCAAGTGTAAGTGAGAGTGGATTTGAAAAAGAATGAGTATGATCAATAAGGTGAGAAGGAAAAAATGAATAAAATTAAGAAACAAATAAAAAATCAAGAATGAAGAACAAAATTCTAGAATAAAAGAAAATGCAAGAAATTAAAGATGATGGATTCAATTATAGATATGGATAATCTAAAATTGAACTCACTTCTTAGAAAAGGGTGATTCCCTAGAGGGTTCTAGCCTAAAGGCGAATCAAACAAAATAAAAATAAACAAAAAGAAAAAAACTAAACCCAAGAGGGTTCTAGCCTCAAGGTGAATAGTATAAGAAATTAAAATCTAATTACAAAATAAATTACAAAATCTAAACTACAAAATAAAATTGCAAGAATTAAATGCAAGAAAATAAATCTATTCTATAAGCATGAAATAAATCTAAGGCAAGAGGGTTCTAGCCTCTTGGCTATTTAACAAGAAAATAAAATCTAAACTACAAGCATAGAAATAAATCTACACTAATAAGCAATAAAAGAGAAAAAGAAAAGAAATACAAACCTTCAAATAATTCTCCATCTTCATCTTCATCTTCATCATCCAATAAAGAGAAGAAGAGAAAAATTTAAAGTGGTGAAAAAATTATTATTATTAATTGCAACTAAAGTTACAATTTTGGAAGGCCTTCTCAATTAAGAGTAGCCCTCCTCTCCAAAAGGAGTTACAAAAATTTCACCTCTTTCCAAATTCTGATTTCACGGATAGCTTCGTCTCGTCGAGATAGGCGATTTTCATATATTATATGTTAAATTCCGCCTTCCGGATTAGGAGATATCGTCGTTTCTTTGTGGCCAACCATTTTGAATATGATTTCTTTTCATATTGGATTTTTGATTTTCTCCGGCTTCTACAGGCTACTCGGCTTGATTCTGGACTTTTGGATAATTTGGAAATTGATTTTCCAATGGTCTTCTTTGATTCATTTCTTCATTTAATCGATGGGTTTTTGTTGAGAGATGAGAGTTTGAGATTTATTCTTCATTAACCTGCAATTAAAAGATAAAAACAATTGTTAGTGATATATTTATTCATATAAATTAGATAATAAGGGTATAAAATTGTAATAAAATATGATTATCACAAGGCTAGGTTGGTTGCGAAGGGCTATGCACAGGAGGAAGGTATTGATTACAATGAGGTTTTCTCTCCGGTGGTGAAGCACTCTTCGATTCGGATTTTGCTAGCTTTGGTGGCACAGTATGGTTTGAAGTTAGATCAGGTTGATGTGAAGACGACATTTTTTCATGGTGATCTTGATGAAGAAATATATATGACTCAGCCATTAGGATTCCGAGCTGCAGGGAAAGATAAGTTGGTTTGCAGGTTAAAGAAATCGCTATACGGTTTGAAGCAATCTCCTCGACAGTGGTTCAATGTCGGTATTGTAAAGAAGAAGGACATTGGAAGATTGACTGCCCAAAGTGGAAAGAAAAAGCCGGAAAGAATAAGGGGAAAGCTGCACAAGCTTCAGAAGTGAATGTTGCAAAAGCTATTGGTGAGCATTCAGATTCAGATTCTTCAGGCTATTCATGCCCTGCTTTACCGTCGGTTTGCTATGCGGATTCCACGGAGTGGATGATGGATTCGGGAGCTACATATCACATCTGCCCTAAGAGGGAGTGGTTTTCTAGCTTTGAGGAGCTGGAAAGAGGGGATGTCGTGCTTATGGGTAATGATCACGTATGCCCTATTGGTGGTATTGGTTCAGTCCGGATCAGGATGCATGATGGTGTAGTGAGGGAATTGAAGGAAGTGAGGTTCGTGCCGCAGTTGACGAAGAACATCATTTCTCTTGGGACTTTGGAGGCAGCAGGATATCGAGTGATCTTAGAGGATGCTACAGTGAAGGTCACGAAGGGTTCTATGGTGGTGATGCGAGGTGTCAGGGAAAACTACCTATACTACTTGAAGGGCAAGACAGTTACAGGGGGTCTGGCAGCTTCTATCACTACAGAGGAGGACACTACCACCTTATGGCACATGAGACTTGGACACACAGGAGATAAGTCCCTACAGTCATTGGCTAAACAGGGGCTATTGAAAGGTGCTAAGACCTGCAAGATGGAATTGTGTGAGCATTGTGTACTTGGGAAGAAGACTAGAGTGAAGTTCGGCACCGCTGTTCATAACACCCAAGGTACATTGGATTATATTCACACGGACGTTTGGGGTCCTTCCAAGAACACATCTCTTGGTGGGGCCAACTATTTTGTCACTTTCATTGATGATTATTCCAGGAGGAATTGGGTATACCCGATGAAGCATAAACATCAGGTCCTGGATATTTTTGTGGAGTGGAAAAAGAAAGTGGAGCTGCAGACAGGTAGAAAGGTGAAGACTCTACGTTCAGATAACGGTGGAGAGTACAAGAGTGATCCGTTTCTGCAGTTTTGCCGGGATCACGGCATTAGAAGACACTTCACAGTTCGAGAGACACCGCAACAGAACGGGGTGGCTGAGAGATTGAACCGTACCTTGCTGGAGAAGGTGCGGTGTATGATGACGCAGAGTGGATTGCCTAGATCTTTTTGGGCCGAGGCGTTGGTTTATGCGAGCCATCTTGTGAACAGGTTGCCGTGCACTGCGATAGACGGGAAGACTCCTTTGGAGCGTTGGTTTGGTTCGGAGGCTATGACTATGAGTCGCTTCGGATATTCGGGTGTCCAGCTTATTATCATGTCAGTGATGGCAAATTAAATCCGAGAGCGAGGAAAGCAGTCTTTGTGGGATTTAGGGATGGAGTCAAAGGCTTCAAGTTATGGGATCCACAGGAAAAGAAGATAGTTATTAGCAGAGATGTCACATTTGATGAGGCGTACATGATGAGGTCTCGAGCCCCTCAGCAGGTGGAGGGAGACCAGACAGGAGAGATATCGCAGCAGGTGAAGGATGATGTGACTCCTTTTATTATAAATAGGACCACGTTTTTTAGGGTTTCTTAAGGAGAGGAAAGGAGAGAATTAGCATTGTTTTGAGCACTTTGAGAGGGAGATATTGTGAGGGAGTTGAGAGCTTTGGTTAGGGTTATATTTGAGTGATTTTGTGAGTTGTAACTCATTGTATTTCTCCTTCATATAGTAAAATCTCCCCATCCTCTCCCCGTGGACGTAGGCAATTGCCGAACCACGTATATCTCTGTGTTTGGTTTGATTTGTCGTAATTGGCTTGGTTTGTGCAAGTGTGTGGCTTTCTTCTTCCGTGATCTCAAGTTTGTTGTGTGTGCGTGCAACGCTTCCGCATAGGCGCGCGACAGTTCAAAGGATCACGGAGAAGTTTGTTCCCTTGCAAACTAAAAAAAATGAAATACTTATTGTCCAAATAAGACCAGATAAATTAAGAGTTTGTCTGATACCTTTTTAGTGACAGCACATATTTGATATTATTATTATTTTGCTTTATTTATTAAATTTGTAGCCTTTTTTTTATTTATTATACATATGCTCATAATTTTCTTGGTTAACTTGTTCTCACTTTTGACATGGACTAGTTTTTTCTGTTTTGGATCTTCAATGAGGTCATTTGATCATCTTTCTGTTGTTCATTCTCACCTCTTTATTGAAACACAGTGATGTAAATATACATGCAAATTGAAGGAATTTCAGCATCAGCAGCAGAATCAGGAAAAACAGGCGGCGGTCGACCGGTCCGGTCGACCGTATTCGTGCACAAGGGTTCCTGTGCGTCTGGAAGGAGGTCGGTCGACCGGCCCGGTCGACCGCAGATGTTTCGGTCGACCGGTGCGGACGACCGACGGCTCTCTGGATTTTTGGGGCTTCTGCTGGATGGTGATCGGTCGACCGGGCCGGTCGACCGGAATTGATCGCGGTCGACCGGGCCGGTCGACCGACGAAGCGGATATCAGTTTTTCAGGTTTTCGACCCGGTTCGTTTTGTAAGTTCTATATATACCTAAACCTGTTTGTTTAGGATATAGGTTGGACGAATTTGAGCAGCCAAAGAGAGAGAATCATTGCATCCAATTGTGAGAGAGCTTTGAGAGATCTAGAGCTTTGTTTTAGGGTTTGGTCTGAGAGATTTGTAACCCTATTTGTATTCTCTTGATTTCTAGTAGAAAGAACTCCCCCCTCCTTGCCCCGTGGACGTAGGCAACTTGCCGAACCACGTAAATTGTGTGTTCTTGCTGTGATTGTGGTTTGCATATTGTTTGTGGTTTTAGTTCGAGTTATTGTTCGTGTTGTCCTAGAAAGCTTCCGCCACGCACAACAATTGGTATCAGAGCTAGATCGACAACATGGGAGATGCAAGCACGTCAGGTTCGTCTCTAACAAAGGCGATACAGAGTCTGAGCATCAATAACACGAAGATTGATGTTCCGAAGTTCGATGGCAAGATCAATTTTGGATTGTGGAGGTGTCAGGTGATGGATGCTTTGGATGCACAGAATTTGGAGGAGACTCTTGAGTTAAAAGAGAAACCCGCTGAGTTGGAGGATAAGGTTTGGAGAAAGATGAACAGTAGAGCTTGTGGTGTTATTAGGTCATGCTTGACGCCGGATCTTATTTATGATGTTTCGGTCGACCGGTGCGGTCGACCGAGGGGTTCTCTGGAGTTTGGGTTTTCTACTGGGTGGTGATCGGTCGACCGGGCCGGTCGACCGGAATTGATCGCGGTCGACCGGGCCGGTCGACCGACGAAGCGGATATCAGTTTTTCAGGTTTTCGACCCGGTTTGTTTTGTAAGTTCTATATATACCTAAACCTGTTTGTTTAGGGGAGAGGTTGGACGAATTTGAGCAGCCAAAGAGAGAAAATCATTGCATCCAATTGAGAGAGAGCTTTGAGAGATCTAGAGCTTTGTTTTAGGGTTTGGTCTGAGAGATTTGTAATCCTATTTGTATTCTCTTGATTTCTAGTAGAAAGAACTCCCCCCTCCTTGCCCCGTGGACGTAGGCAACTTGCCGAACCACGTAAATTGTGTGTTCTTGCTGTGATTGTGATTTGCATATTGTTTGTGGTTTTAGTTCGAGTTATTGTTCGTATTGCCCTAGAAAGCTTCCGCCGCGCACAACACAAATATACACGAGAGAGAAAGAGAATGAAATCAAGAATATTACAAATGAAACTTAATGCAATTAGTTACTAGCATATCTTATGAACTTCACAAAAAGAACAAGTGTCAATCCTAAAACTAGTGGACAAGTGATGGTCTTTTTCACATACTTACGGTTTACTGTTCAATGAGCGTGAGCTATATCTTATCCTTGCAGTATTCTTTACTTGATATATAACTGGCTTGTTTGACTCCTAACAACTATAAGAAGATTAATTGACCTATGCCAAATATCTATGACTACTAAAACTGCATATATAATCTTTATTTACTAAAAAAAGACATTTTTAGGGGTCAGCTTGTGGCATAAGGACATTAACAACTAAATATTTATCCCAAATGTTTGGGCTCTTCAACATGAATTATTTTCTTCTATTTAGTTTTGCTAACGGTTATCGCTTCGGCAAAATTAACTATTATAATATCCTTCTTGTTTGTTTAAGGCCATGTTCCTAACAAGTCTATTTTTAATCCTCTCCTTTCCCTTATTAACTATAATCTTATCAGTGACGGTCTTATTGGTGCAAGTTAGCTGGCGAAATTTTCTCCGCTATTGTGCACCTCCGTCTAGATCTGCCATGAGGAAGAAGAAGAAGAATGGAAGTAAGGGGACTCCTAGTGCCGCTTTGAGAGATTCTATCTTCGTCTTCCCCTCCTCTTCGTCTAGATCTAAGGAAGCAGAGGGGATTGAAAATGGTGAGAAAAGCAATGGAACAGCCGAAGCAAGGGGAGATTCATCAATGGAGCTAATAGGAAGCACAGGTCTGCTCGAGGCAAAGAAGAAAGTGCTCATGGAGGAAGTGCTGGCTCGAACTACCTCTCTCTCAGATCCAGTTCATCTTGGATCTGGTTCAATCTTTGCTCAACAACTAAGTAAGAGCCCTAACTCAATCTCCCGGGCTGAAGATATAGAAGATGATTTTGAAAATGAGAATAATGAGGATTGTGATGAAATTGAAAGCAATGTGGGGATTCTTGCAACTCCTATAGCTCAATCTTCAAAAAGTTATGAGAAAATTAATCTGGAGGATAAGGATGATGATTTGAAAGATGAGAAAGGTTTAACAAGGGAGACTGAAGCAAAAAAAATCCTTTGCTAGCTTATTTACAGATAATAGAAAACCTGGAAAAGGTTTATCTCTTAATTTCATCCCATCTGATCAATCTAATGCTGCTGTTTTTTCTGAAGAGGAATGGAGGGAAGGAGTTGATTACTGGAAAAATGCATTAGTAGGTCATGTTATTGGGCTGAATGCAAAATTCAAATCTATAGAAGCATATGTAAATAAAGCCTGGGGGAGAATTTCAATTCCAAAAATCATATTAATCAAATCAGGTGTTTTCTTATTTGATTTCCCATCGGAACAGCAGATGAGAAAAGTGTTGGATACAGGACCATGGTTCTTTGGTTCAAGGCCATTGGTTCTCAAACCATGGTCAATTGATGCTGAAATGGAGAAAATAAAAGACTGTTCTTATCCTTTATGGGTGCAATTTCCAAACTTAAAGCTCAATCTATGGAGTGCTACAGGTATTAGCAAAATCTCAAGCATTATAGGATGTCCAATAACAACTGACATGCTTACATCAACAAGGCAAAGGCTAAGCTATGCTAGGGTTCTTCTTGAAGTGAAACTACCCTTAAAAGAGCCATTACCTGATACTGTTGAAATACAAGGACCTGATGGAAAAAAGTATAGGCAAAGTGTTATATATGAACTAAAGCCAAAATGGTGCACGGTATGTAATATTGTGGGGCATGATACTGAGTATTGCAGAAGACAAAAGGGTAGGAAAATGTGGGTACCTGTTAATAGACAGAAGGAAGATGTGCAAGCACATAATGCACAAACTGATATGCAAACTGATATGCACAATGTATAGGTGCAGGTCACTGATTTAAACTCAAATGCTGAGAAGGATAATGATGGGAAGCATGATTTCAATATTTCCAGGAATGAATTTACTCATGAGGTTCTGGAGAAAGATAGCATGAGAGAGGAAGGAAACAATACACCACAACAACCTATTGAAAACATGCACAGGTTAAATGACAAGGGTAAAGCAATTGATATTAGCTCACCTGGCACACAAGGTATAAAGCATGGAAGTCCATGTCTTACAAATGTATATCAATCCCCAATAGTGAATGCATCAGTATTCACAAATGTGAGTAGAGCACATATTGCTAGAAGAGCAACAATCAACATTGCTGTGAATTCAAATCAGAAGACACAATTCTCTCCTCTAGATCCTCAAGCATATGATTTTGACCCTTGTTATATTGATAGGGGGGAGGGAATCAATAAATGCACTTAGCCATTTGGAATATTAGAGGATTTAACAAATCCTCGAAGCATTTAATTGTTAAGCAATTAATATACCAGTACAATATTCCCTTTATAGCTCTTCTAGAAACAAAGCTAAAGGAAGAAAAGATGAAGCATATAGCCAGGAAAATTGCTAGAGATTGGAGTTGGATTTCAAATGTTCAAGAAGCTGGTAATGCTAGAATTTGGATTCTCTGGAACAATGATTTACTGACAGTTCAAAGTGTAAACTCAACTGATCAATGATTGACATGCTCTGTTCAATTGAAAAATGGGAAAGTATCATGCCTAATGTCTGTGATTTATGCTTCAAATCAGAGGGAGAATAGGAAAATGTTATGGCAAGATCTTCTGAACATCAAGCAGAATATTAACTGCCCTTGGTTGGTTGGTGGAGATTTTAATGCAATAATAAGTGCTGAAGAAAAAATGGGAGGAGCTTCTATCTCAGATGCTGATACAGAAGACTTTCAAGATTCTATATCATCTAGCCAACTTCTTCATATCAAATCTATTGGATGTTTCTATGCTTGGAATAATAAGCAAGATGCTAATACTAGAGTTTGGAGCAGATTAGACAGAATTATGATTAATGATAAATGGTTGCATCGCTATACATCAAGCCATGTGAAATTCTTAATGCCAATCTGCTCAGATCACTCTCCAGGCCTTATTTCTGTTGGGGAGGAGGATTCTCAAGGAAAAAAAACCTTTTAAATTCTATAAAATATGGACAAAACATCCTGATTTCCTTGCTCTTGTGAATTCTATCTGAGGACAAGAGATGAGAGGGTATAACATGTACAAACTTTATTCCAAACTCAAGAAGCTGAAACATGCCCTCAAGGAGTTAAATAAAAAGCACTTTATGAACATAGGGGAGCAAGTTGCAAGAGCTAAAGAGGAGCTGCTTGGAGTTCAAAATCAGATGAGTAGGGATCTTCTAAATCAGGATCTAATCACCCAGGAGAAAAAATGTATTCAAAAATACAACAGTCTGCTGCAATGTGAAGAATCATTTCATAGACAAAAGGCTAATATTAGTTGGGCCGTGCATGGGGACAAAAGTTCACATTATTTTCATTTAATCATGAAGGCTAAAAGACATCTAAATAGAGTGTTAACTCTCTATTCAGAGAATGGAAGAAGACTTACAGATGTACCTAAAATTGCTACTGAATTTATTGAATATTATAGGAATATGCTTGGGAAAAAGTGAATACACTTGAACCAGATCCTGTAGTTATCTCTGATGGCCCCATTCTTATGGATATACACAGAAATGAGCTGGAATCTCCAATTACCAATGAAGAAATCAAGCATGCTGTTTTTTCAATTTCTGATGAAAAGGCCCCTGGACCTGATGGCTATAGTGCATCATTCTTCAAAAGTGCTTGGAATATTATAAGTGCAGACATGATTAAAGTTGTTCAGGAGTTTTTTAACTCTGGTAAGCTACTTGGCTCTCTCAATACAACTACCATCACTTTAATTCCTAAAGTTCTGAATCCAAGCTCACCATCTGAGTTTAGACCAATTTCCTGCTGTAATTGTGTCTGCAAAGTGATCTCGAAAGTAATAACTGCTAGAATCCAGAAAGTTATTAGGTACTTAGTGAATGATGCACAGAGTGCATTTGTCAAAGGAAGGATTATCTCAAATAATATCCTACTTGCCCATGAGTTGGTTAAACATTATGGTAGAAAACATATATCCCCAAGAGCTACTCTCAACATAGATTTGAGAAAAGCATTTGATACAATAAGTTGGGAGTTTATTAAAGTCATGTTGATTGGATTGGGATTTCCAGAAAAAATGATTGGATGGATTATGTCTTGTATAACTACTACAAAGTTTTCACTATCTCTTAATGGATCTCTACACAGATATTTTAAGGGAGCAAGGGGATTGAGACAAGGGGATCCTCTATCTCCATACCTATTTGTTATTGGGATGGAGTACTTGTCTAGGAGAATGAAGAAACTCAAAACTGATAACATGTTCAAATACCATCCTAGATGCTCTGACTTGGAGATAACTCACTTGATATTTACGGATGATTTGCTATTGTTCAGCAAAGCTGATATATAGTCAGTTAGTAAACTGAATAGTTGTCTTCAAGAATTCAGCAAAGTATCTGGATTGGAGGCAAATTCTAACAAGTGCGTTGTCTATCTAGGAGGTGTTGAGGAAAATGTAAAGAATCAGATATGTTCTCTCCTAAATTTCTCTGAAGGGTCTCTACCAATCAGATACTTGGGGATGCCTCTGATCTCTAAGAGGCTTTCCCATCTTAATTGTTCAATACTGATTAGCAAAATTTCAGAGCAATTTCAAGGATGGCAAAGCAGGAGAAAACTCTCATATGCTGGAAGGACTCAGTTAATTAAAACTGTCATTATGGGGATTCAAAATTATTAGACAAGCAATTACATTCTACCCATAAAAGTCTTGCAGAAAATAGACAAACTTTGCTCTGATTTCTTATGGAATTGTAAGATACATCTAGTGTCTTGGAATGATGTATGCAAGGACAGAGAAAAGGGTGGCTTGGGATTATACAATGCAAAAACATGAAACTATGCAGCTGCAGTGAAAATATTATGGATGATCCACACTAAAAAGGATATATTGTGGATAAAATTGGTGCATGAAAATTACTTACAACAAATGGATATATGGCAAGTTCAAGCTCGAAGAACTGATTCTTGGATGTGGAGGCAATTACTCAAAGTTAGAGATATGGCTATCAATAAATTTGGAGACAGTAATAATCTGCACAGAACTATGAATGAATGCTATGATAATGGGAAAATTCAAACATCTGAGATATATAAAGCCCTGACTCATTCGACAGCTCCTATTGATACAATGTCAGCTCAATTTGGAGTGGACTCCACTATCCTAAACACTCGGTTATTCTATGGCTAGCCAACCTCTCAAGACTGTTAACTAAGGAAAGACTATGTAGAATAGGGATGCTAACTGAAAATCTGTGTATCCTGTGCGCAAATCAACAAGAAACATGTAAGCACTTGTTCTTTGAGTGCCAATATTCAGCAACTATAGTGAATGAAATAATGGAATGGTTATGTTACTCGAGGAGATCATGCAACTGGACTCAGGTGGTGAACTAGTATAGTGCAAAACTAAAAGGGAAAGGATACATGAAGAAAATAAATAGAATGGCTCTTTCGGCAACTGTTTACTGGATTTGGAAGGAGAGGAATCTGAGGATTTTTCAAGGGAAGCAGCGCACTCCTGTTCAATTAATTAGGGAAGTGAAAATCTCAATATTAACTAAAGTGCTCAATGAAGATATACCTGAATATGTAAAGGAAAAAAATAGGAGAAATGTAACCTAACATAGATATGTTGGGTATTCTTGTTCTCACCGGAAAAACTGGTGAGATTTGATGCGTGTACAAACTTTACAAATTGGGAGATGAATAAATATTTTTTCATTGACAAAAAAAAACTATAATCTTATCATTTCTCCAAACTAATGCATTTGTTGTCTTTTGTTGCACATGATCAAATTATGTGAATCGATTGTATCTCATTTTGTTCTCAATAAGATTAATCTCTGGCCTCTCGTGAATGCCCTTCAGTTGGTACATCCACAACCATATATAGTTAATTTAAACATTTAGCTGTCTTTAGAAGAGTTGTGAGTTTCTTCCTCTCTCTATAACAAATATATTTAAGAGAGTTATATCAAATTTCAAAGGACTAACATGAAAATAAGGCTTAGCAAAAGCGGTTACAGCGCATGATAGTATGTGAAAATTTTCCTGCTAACTTGCGCTTCGTTGTGATCTCAATGGCGAAGAAGAAGAAATTTAGCAGGAAAAAAGTTCTCAGCTCAGGATTAGGAGCTTCGATCTCATCTCAGATCAACATCGAGGAACATTTAGATTCAAATTCTGTTGATAGCGGGGATGACGATGTTTCTCTCATGGGGTCTACGGGTCCAAAGGGAGCAACAAAATCCAAATTGATGTCAGAGATTCTGGAGTCATCTTGTTCTGTGATTGATTCAAATCTTGATCAAAGGCCGTCTCCATTGGCGAGAGCTCATGATCGTGTTCTCTTGGTGGCGGGAATCCAAGATCGTCAGCTATACAAGCCTCCGGTGGCGAGAAGTCCAGATCATCACCTATGTAAGTCCTCTTCTTCTTGTAATAGCGAAAAGCTCTCTGTTAGGGTTTCTTAGGCTGAGGAGATTGAATCGGAGCTATCTTCGTCAAGATCTATACCTATCTCTAACCTTGTGCTTCTGAATTCAAATATAAGAATTGTTGAGAATGCTGGTTCTTTGAATCCAAACACTAAAAATAATGTTGGTGATAGTTTTTTGTTTCTGAATGAGGAGAATAAAATTAGTTTAGATGAAACTATAGATCCTCCTCTTGAGAATTCTAAAACTCCTGCAAAGAGCTGGAGTAGCTTGTTCTCTGATAACAGAAGACCTGGGAAAGGCATGGTTTTGAATTACTTGCCTCCAGATACTAATGATTCAGTAATATTCAATGAAGAAGAATGGAATGATGGTGCTTCAATGTGGTCTTCCTCTATAATTGGATAAGTTCTTGGTTTAAATGTTAGTTTCAAGGCTATGGAAAGTTATGTGCACAAAGTTTGGTCCCAAGCTCCTGAAATCTATCTTCTAAAGGCAGGCTTGTTCTTGTTTAAATTCAATGATAAAGAAACTATGAATGAAGTTCTATATAATGGCCCTTGGTTTTTTGGTTCAAGACCAATGCTTTTAAAACCTTGGACTGTTGATATGGAAACAAATAAATCTGATGAGTGTTTGTATCCTTTGTGGATTCAATTGCCAGCTTTGAGACTAAATTTGTGGAATTCCAAGAGTATAAGCAAAATTGCCAGCATCTTAGGGAAGCCTATTGCAACTGATATGTTGATAGCTAATAAACAAAGACTGCCATATGCTAGGGTGTTGGTGAAGGTTACAATGCCATCACATCTACCTGACCACATCACTATTCAAGGCCAAATGGTAAAACTTATAACCATAATGTGCTTTATGAATTTAAGCCTAGGTGGTGTGATATTTGAAAATTTGTGGACCATGATACCAATTTCTGCAAGAAGAAGAAAAACATCCAGAAATGGGTTCCTAAGGTAAAGCCAGTTATTGGTGATCTCAACCTGGTAGCTTCTACCTCAGATGTTCATAATCTGAAAGTTATCAATCAGGAAGCTATCAAAGTAAATAATAAGGGAAAATCAGGTGCACGTGAGTTTATGCAGGCTGGTAAAAATCTCCAGTCACCCGTGCATGTGGTGCATGTTTGAGGGGATTCTTCAAATAATGTGACTAGGTCTGTACATAATGAGAGATCTAGATTGCATATGAATAAAGGAAAATCTATTGAAGGGAATGATAAGGGAAAATCTATTACACAAGAATTTATGCATGCTGACATAAATTGCTAGTCACCAGTACATGAGGTGCATGCTTTTGGGGATTCTTCTAGAAAATATGGAATGCACATTCAGGGGAACTCTTCTATTAATGAAACACATTATGGAAATAATCCAAGGCTGAACATATGCTCCGAACTTGCACATTTGGTAAATATTCTAGGGGAGGCTACTGAGGCTAGGTCTGTGCATGTTGTGCACATGCAATTCCCTGAGTCTGGGAGTCCCAATGAAAATAACACTTGGATACCTATTCAATGTAATAAATCTAAAATACATGACAACTATAATGATGTTTTACCCAGATCATCTAACAATAAGATTCCTGGTAACTCCATGAGCATAGTTTCTGACCCCCTCTACTATTGATAGAGGGATTTCAATAAAATGAATCTATTTTTTTGGAATGTGAGAGGGTTAAATAAACCCTCAAAACAAATGTTGATCAAGCAACATATACAGTTCTATTTTTTGGAATGTGAGAGGGTTAAATAAACCCTCAAAACAAATGTTGATCAAGCAACATATACAGTTCTATCACCTCTCTTTTATTTCTCTCCTATAAACCCTCAAAACAAATGTTGATCAAGCAACATATACAGTTCTATCACCTCTCTTTTATTTCTCTCCTAGAAACTAAAAGTTAAGGAAGCTAAAATGTTGAATACAACAAGAAGAATTGCTAAGGAATGGAATTGGCTTTCAAATGTGAGTAGCTCAGAGAAGGCTAGGATTCTTATACTATGGGATCCCAATATATAGGATATTCAACAAATAAACCTCTTTAGCCAACAGTTTCATGTAGGGTCAACTCTATTAATGGAAGGTTTTCATGTGTGATATCATCAGTGCATGGCTATAATAATATGCAAGGAAGGAAGGACTTATGGACAGAATTATCTCTTATTCATAATTCAATTGGTAGCATACCTTGGCTTGTATGTGGAGACTTCAATACAGTTCTATGCAGTGAAGAGAAATTGGGTGGTTCTGATTTAACTGATGTTGATACAAATGATTTCAGCACATTTATTGAAGATTGCCAGCTCTCCCATCTGAAAACCATAGGATGTTTCTTCACTTAGAACAACAAACAAGACAATGATACAAGAGTTTGGAACCATCTGGACAGAGCTCTAGTAAATGATGACTGGATTCATCAGTTAAACTCTAGTCATGTGGAGTTCGTGTTACCCAAATTTTCAGACCATTCCCCAGCTATTGTCTCAGTTTATGAAGATTGTTCTCAAGGTAAAAAACCCTTCAGATTTTTTAAAATGTGGACAGAGCATTTTGATTTTCTACCCACTATTTCTACCATATGGAAATCTCATGTTATTGGCTTTCATATGTATTATGTATGCACAAAACTTAAAAAGCTAAAAGGAGCTTTACAGTCTTTGAATAAAAGACATTTTGGGAATATAAGTGAGCAAGTTATAAGAGCTAAGGTTGAGTTGGAGGATATTCAAAAGAAACTTCAGGCTGACCCTCTCAACCCTGCTTTTATCAATTAAGAAAGGAAGTCTATTTTTTTATACAATAAGCTCTTAGATCATGAACTATCTTTCTACCAGCAAAAAGCAAGAATCGCATGGTCTATTCAAGGTGACAGAAATTCCAAGCTTTTTCATTCAGCTATTAAAGCCAATAGGCACAATAATAGGATTATGGTCCTCTATAATAGCCAGGGAGCTAGGCTTACTGATGGTGATGAAATAGCCAAGGATTTTATTTCCTTTTATAAGAACTTGATGGGTACAGCAGTGCATACAACTGAACCTGAAGATCAAGTTATTCAATAGGGCACATGTCTGAATGCATGCCAGGCCAGAGAACTATCTAAGGTAGTCACTAAAAATGAAATTAGAAGAGCAATATTCTCAATGCCAGACAACAAAGCCCCAGGACCTGATAGGTATAGTGCATCATTTTATAAATCTACATGGTCCATTATTGGTGATGAGATCTCATTAGTAGTTGAAGAGTTCTTTAAAATAGGTAAACTGTTGGGAGCTGTTAATTCCACTTCAATCACTCTCATCCCAAAGATAAAATGTCCTAAAACACCTGCTGACTACAGACCTATTTCTTGTTGCAATTGCCTCTATAAAATCATTTTAAAAATTTTAGCAACTAGAATTCAGGCTGTTATGGGGAGTATAGTAAATAAAGCTTAAAGCGCATTTGTAAAGGGTAGACAAATTTCAAATAATATCTTACTTGCTCATGAACTGGTGAAGAACTATGGAAGGAAACACTTATCACCAAGGATTATGATCAATATAGATATCAGAAAGGCTTTTGACTCTATAAGTTGGAATTTTATGCAAGGGATTATGAAGGGGCTGGGTTTTCCTTTGGTCTTTATCAAATGGGTTATGAGCTGTATTTCTAATCCAAACTATTCTATTTTCCTGAATGGAAGTTTACATGGTTTCTTCAAGGGACAAAGAGGACTGAGGCAAGGGGATCCTCTCTCCCTTTATCTTTTTATTCTTGGAATGGAATACCTAACAAGGAGTTTAAATATGCTGAAGAGTGATACAAACTTCAAATTCCACCCCAAATGCAAAAAAACTAAAAATAACACATCTAATATTTGCCGATGACTTACTTCTTTTCTGCAGAGGGGGTTATTATTCTGTGAACAAACTCTTTCAATGTGTTAAATCTTTTGGAGCTTGTTCTGGCTTGGAGGCAAATCCTACTAAATGTTCTATCTTCTATGGTGGTGTATCGGAAGCAACGAAGCATGCCATTAGCAATTCTCTGGGTTTCCCTAAAGGAACTCTGCCTATTAAATATCTGGGCCTTCCCTTAATCTGCAAAAGGATGTCATACTTGGATTGCAATCCTCTGATCATAAAGATTTCCAACCAATTCCAAAGTTGTCTGAAACATAAGCATTTGTCCTATGCAGGTAGGATTCAGATAATCAAAAGTGTCATATTGGGTGTCCAAATTTTTTGGACATCTAGCTACATTCTTCCAGTTAAAGTTCTACACAAGATTAATGAGTTATGTAGGAGTTTTTTATGGGGCAAATCAGATCAGGTATTCAAGGTTTCTCTTGTGTCATGGAATAAAATTTGTGTGCAAAGGAAACATGGTGGCTTGGGAATTTTTTCGTCTCAACTTTGGAACACTACCGCTGCATTAAAACTTCTTTGGAATATTCACATGAATAAGGAACAGCTGTGGATTAAATGGATACATGAGAATTACCTAAAAACCAAGAGTATTTGGTAGGTTAATGCTAGGAAGGGAGACTCTTGGATGTGAAAACAACTATTGAAAATCAGAGATAAGTGTCTAGATTTGTATGGAGGAATCGATAATCTCAAGCAACTCATAAACTCTTGTTGTGTCAATTCAAGAATACAACTCTTTGGTCTATATTCCTGTCTACATCTTGTTACTACACAAGTTACATGGCATGACACAGTTTGGGAAAAATTGAGTTATCCTAAGCACTCGTTCATCTTGTGGCTGGCGGTTCAAGATAAACTTCAAACTCAAGATAGATTACTCAAGCATGGGATCATTCAGGCTTCTGTATGCAAGCTATATGATGGTTCAAGTACTGAGAGCCGTAATCATCTCTTTTTTGAATGCTTGATGTCTAATTATGTTTGGAATGGTATAATGGAGTGGCTTAAATTCAAATGGAGATGTTGTGAATGACCTTCCCTCATGAATTGGTACAGTTTCAGATTGAGGGGTAGTGGGTTTAAGCAAAAAATTAAGAGGATGGCATTAGCTGCTACAGTCTACAATATTTGGAGAGAACGAAATTCTAGAATTTTCAAGATGGAGAATAGATTCGCTGACAGTTTGATCAAAAACATTAAGTTGGACATCCTCACATCTATCTTGAACAAATCTCCGTCAGCTGAATGCAGAGGATGGGTTCTCTCCTTGTAGAGCTCAGAAGAAGTCTCTGTGTTGCCAGATTGCATGTATGAAGTGGAATATCTTATGGTGTGGAGGATAATTCTTAAGAGGGTTTACGGAGGAACTTGCTTTTGTCTGTTCGAGTATAGGATTATATTGTATGTTTCATGCACAGGATTTACCAAAATTGATGTTTAGGAATTGTTTGCTGAGCTCTATTATTAAGAGCCGCAAGATGTTATCTCACTTTTTGGCAGTGAGATTCTTGATGTATATACCTTTTACATTTTGGAAATGAATAATTTTTTCATTTACCAAAAAAAAAGGCTTAGCAAAAGCAAAATATTGACAGTTGTTCAATAGCCAGATGTGTGCAATTCCAACGGTAGGAAGGTGGGCAAAAAAACTTTAGCTCTATGGCATTGAAGAAAATGTTTTTGTTTCTTCTGGCATATGCCATTTGTATAGTTCACTTGTTTCTTTTAACATATGTCATTTGTGTTGTACGCCGTGCGGAAGCGTGCTCGACAACCAAACGAGTTAGTGAGCGATGAGAGAAGAGAACCAAACCAAATTACGAGTGCAATTCACCAAAATACGACACAAATCAAACCAAACACGGAAATTTACGTGGTTCAACAATTGCCTATGTCCACAGGGAGAGGATGAGGAGATTTTACTATATGGAGGAGAAATACAATGGGTTACAACTCACAAAATTACTTAAATATAACCCTAACCAAAGATGTCAACTCCCTCACAACATCTCCCTCTCAAAGTGCTCAAAACAATGTTAATTCTCTGCTTAAGAAACCCTAAAAATGTGTTTCTATTTATAACAAAAAAAACAATCACAAACATGGTGGGAATCTGAAAACGAATATGTCACACCCGCGTGTGGCACACACCACATCCCTGGAAATAGGGCAGATTCTGCCACACCTTGGTGTGGCAGACACCATACCCCTAACAACATGGCAGATTCTATCACACCTGGGTGTGGCAGACACCACACCCCTGCCTAATTTTTATGTTTGCTAACACTTTGAACAATTTGACGTCGTTTTCTACAATTCTTTACATCGGTGAAATGTTTCCAAAACTGAGCCGATACTAACATGAGCATCAATATGTCATCTCACCAAATGTGCCTACACCAATGTGGTTGCTGTAGGCTGTCTAAAAATCACAATAGATAGTTGATTCCCCATCAAACACCGATGATAAAAGTTACAATCTGACGACTTACAGAAGGCTATAATTTAAAGACTTTCACGTAGATCGATGAAGGTTACAATCCGATGACCTTCACAACAACTGATGAAAGCTCTAATTAACAGCCTTCACAATCAACATCGGGAGTTACAATCTGACGACTCTCACATATCAAAGAGTTAAAGCAAAGATTACAAAACAACGATCTTTACAACGCTCTAGAGACTACAAATAGACGATCTCTTCAAATCAAGACGCGGAAGTCCTCCCCGCATACCAGCATCAAGATGCACCGTGTTCACAGCCACAGACGCAGCTCAGATCCAGCTGCCAACGCTGCCAACGCAGCTTCCAAATTGCTACAAACGCAGCTCACGTTAAGCTCCAAACACTACCAACGCAGCTCATGTTCGCTGCCAACGCAGGTTCTAAATCGCTGCAAACGCAGCTCAGATCCAACTCCAAATGCTGCCAACGCAGCTTATGTTCGCTGCCAACGTAGCTTCCAAATCGCTGCAAACGCAGCTCAGATCCAGCTGCTAACGCTGCCAAACGCAGCTTCCAACAAGTAGCCAAATAAGCTTCCAGCCGTTACGTCCGAGCTTTCAGACACTGCGTTCAAGCTTTCAGACACTGCGTTTGAACGCAGAATTCATGCCAGAATGCGGATTTTGCGTTTGACTTGTTCAAATACGAGTTGAACGGTTTCAAAACTGTTTCCCACGATCTGAGGGGATCACAACTCCACTCAGGAGTGATTTAAGGGGCGGTTACATCCCATTAGCCCCACTTAGGAGCGAATTAAGGAGGTGGTTACACCCCTTAATCCCCTATAAATAACTAAGAAATAAGCTTAGTTCGGGGAGATCTTTCATCCGGCTCTTGGGCAGCAAAGAAGAGATCCTTGGCTTGTCTAACCAATTACTGTTAAGATCAATCAACTCATCAAGAGTTCTAAAACATGCTTTGCAAGTTCTCCACAGCGTCAAATAGTGAGGAGGAGATACCATTCCAGTGAATCAAGACGTGCGGATCGTCAACGGAGAGCAAGCTCGACACGAGCATTCGAGGGAGGCACTCCATCGTCACCGTGAAGAACCCAGAATTAAACAAAGGGGAGAAACAAATTTATTCTCCTCTCTTTTGTAATCAGGAAATCCAATTGTAACTGAGATTAAAGGAATACAAATCAATTTTCTTTCATTTTTATTTACTACACAAACAAAAGATGGCGACTCCGCTGGGGAGGAGCTTCTCTGATGAAGAAGTGGTGGCGCAATCCGATGTTCATCTCACTGGAACGACGGTTGAAACTCTCGTCGTAGAGTTCGATCAAGCCAAGTACGAGGAAGCGCTCTCCTCCGGATCCCTTAGCCCCAAGGCTATGCGCAAGATCCACAAAGTCTCCAAAGAGACTAAAGGTTCCGGATCCCTTAGCCCCAAGGCTATGCGCAAGATCCACAAAGTCTCCAAAGAGACTAAAGGTCTAACTCTCCAATTGTAGCCAAATCACCCAAGGAGGCCCTCCCCTTTGATCAAGACTGCTCGAACAGCCCCTCCTCTAAAGGAGTGGACTCGGCTTCTGCTAAACTCGTTCAACGAGTTGAAAGTTCTATACCCACATCTTCACAGCAGGTATTGGGTCATAAAAGGCCCATTGTAGCGACGAGTTCCATCAACGCCAACAACCTCGCTGCAAAGGCCTTAAAAAAGGCCAAGAAGAACGCCGCTCGACGAAGGAGGAGATCCCTACGACGAGCACATCTCCGTGAATGCCGATCTTCAAGTCAACACGAGCTTCGTGAGCCTAAACGCGACCAGGTGCTCTACGTTTCTGCTTCAGAACGCAAGCCTCGTGTCTATGAGCCCAAACATAGGCTCTGTGTGAATAAGACTGAATGCAGCCCTCAGTGGTGTATTGTACAGTCAAAACGCAGCCTTCAGGAGTGTGTTCCATTAACTGAACGTAACTCTCAGGCATGCACTTCAGAACCAAAAAGCAGATCTCAGGACTGCGTTTCACCAGTAAAACCTGAATCTCAGTCATGCGTTCGGGGAACGAAATCCAGTACAGAACCTGGTGTATGCCGTGGAGCTTCAGGGCGCTGCCCCGAACCCCGTCAGGGGGTAGTCCACCCCCCCTCCCCCCGGGACCCCCCAGCCAGGGGCACGCCACCCCCTGGACCCCCGGCTCGCTGATCGGGCAGTGAGACCCCCGAATACTCTGCATAGCGCAACTAGATTGAGGGGCAGATATAAAAAGTTCATGGATTCAAGGCATCTCAACCAGATCCATGTTCACCAAGAGCCAATCCTGTCCAATCATGGACTAGGGGTTCCAATTCAAACCTCACGATCAGTGAGTAGTTCTCCTCGAATCTTCACAACAGATTTAAGAAAGTTCATATCGAGAGAAAGACTGATGCAACAAGTCATTCGTTCATTCCAATGTGAACGACTAATTCCTACGGTCCTCTCGGGATGTCAATGTTGCTCATATGCGGCCAAACTATTGGTGTTCGACCAATTTACGAACGTTGCTTTGCCCAACCAACGACGACGTTCTCACGGGAAGAAGTCTCAAGAGACCGAATATCCTAGGGTCACTATCAATGTGATCAGCAGAGGGAAAGCCTCAGATCCTAGTTCCGATAACTATGAGACAAGTCGTTCACCGACCGTCAGAGAAATCGCTAACGAGTTTGAAGGAGTCTACCAACGCACTCGGACGCGAATAGGAGCTATTCTCCCTGTCAACTATCGGAGGCTAGTCAGAGGAACTAAATCCGATGATGAACACTCAGCCATTGCAGAGTCCCAATCATCAAGCTCTTTTGTTGAACATGAGAGCTCCGCTTATATGATGGGAAACCATGAAGATCTCGCGAAGAGACTTGATGAGCAGGAGGCCATGCTCAAATCTCAGCAGGAGGCCATCAATGAACTCTTGGCCCTGATGAATCAAATCATCGCAGACAATGCCAAATCTCAGAAGACAGATTCGCCACCTCGGCAAGAATCTTCCCGGAGAGGAAAAGTGTCTTCATCCCGACTTCACACAAGCAAAGGGAAGGAAAAAGTGGTTGATGATGCTGCTTCTGATCAATAAGCCCACAACCTGAAATCTTCCTCTGATGAAGGAAGAGAGACGGAGAACGAGTAGAATCTCTAGTCTGCTAAAATAGAAGAATTGGAAGCCCGCCTCAATGTCATTGTTAACAGAAGCGAGCTCCAAGACGAGGGAGTTGTCAGGCCCTATCCTGTCGAATGGGATGCAACCCCTTATCCTCCAAAATTTAAGGTCCTGACGCTACAAACTTTTGACGCCACAAGATCACCGAACCAACATATCTATCATTTCAAGTCACGGACTGGGAATGTGATATCAAACGACGCCATACTAGCTCGATTGTTCATTAGCACCCTCAAAGGAGTTGCCTTTGAATGGTTCAGGTAACTACCTGCGGGATGTATCCAAAAGTGGAAAGATTTAGAGAGACTCTTCCTGTCAAGATTCTTTGAAGAGGATACAGAAGTCTCCATCCATACCCTTCTCGCCACTAAGCAGAAAAAGAGAGAGTCTGTTAAAGCCTTCGTCAAAAGGTTTCGAAACATGGCTCTGCGATGTCCCACAGGTATGACACAGTCTACCTTAGTGGAGACCTGTCGACACAACTTGCAGACAGACCTTCTAGCACAAATGAGGGTTGTCGAATGACGTTCCTGGAGATAACTAATCTCTCAAGGTGAACATGCTGAAAAGATTATTGCCAGGATCAAAACTGAAAAACAAAGTATGCAGGATCAACCTGAGCAATCGGACCAAGCCCAATCTTCTCAGTCAGAAGAAGAAGATACTACGGCTACTGAAGCTAATCCTCTTCAGTAGGATGGTAGGTCCACCAAAACTATCACGGTAATAATTATCTCTGATAGTCAAACTCGTTAGATAGTGGCCCACTAGGTGATATGCCATGTCTACCATTTTCCCCTCTACACTTGTTCAAGACTAGGGGTTGGTTTATTTGTAGTTTATTGGATTATGAGTAATAAATTTTTTGAGTTTTCATGTTCAATAGAATACCTCTGTCAACCACGAAATCTGTCAAAACTATCAAGTTGGCGGGTCCACCAAAATTATAACGTTAATGATCACCTCTGATAGTCCATTTTCTCCAAATTCCCCCACCAATCCTCTTCAATAGGATGGCGGATCCACCAAAACTATCAAGTTAACAATTACCTCTGATAGTCTATTCCCTCCAAATTCTCCTGACAATCCTCTTCAATAGGATGGCAGGTCCACAAAACTATCACAGCTACCTCTGATAGTCAAACTCATCAGATAATGGCCTATCAGGTGATGTACCTTTATTCCGACTTTATGGATAGTGCCCCACTAGGTGATGTGCCTTGTCTACCCCTTTTTATTCCCCTGTTAAGTCTTAATCAAGACTGGGGGTTAGTTACATGTAATCCACTGGATTAAAAGTAACGAATCTTTTACATCGTCGAGATAACATTACACTTCTGACGATCATTACCCCCACAGAGTATGAATACAGCTTACATCACTCCCAATTTGTTACGTTAACAATACACCTCTGACAATCAACTTATCAATCCTCGTCAATAGGATGATAGGCCATCGAAATTGTTCAAATCACAATCTTCCCCAGCAATACACTAAGTCTTCAAAATCTTATTCAAATCACAAGTATCAAAACGTATCGCTTCTAGTGATAAACTCACCTAGCAAGTTTCCCTAGCGAGACGCGAATTCCCAAAATCTTGTGCAAGTCACAAGTACACATCCTCTTGTCACGTTAATATCACACCTCTGACAACCCACTTATCAATCCTCTTTAATAGGATGATAAGTCCACAAAGTTGCTCCGATCGCAACATTCTCTTGTCACATTAATATCATACCTCTGATAACCCACTTATCAATCATCTTCATAGGATGATAAGTCTATAAATTTTCCCCGATCGCAACATTTTTTTGTCATGTTAACACCAAACCTCTGACAATTAACTTATCGTCTCTCTTCAATGGAACAATAGGTCCACAAAAATCCTGTCACGTTAATATCACACCTCTGACAATCAACTTATCAATCCTCTTCAATAGGATGATAAGTCCAAAAAGTTGCTCCGATCGCAACACAAAAATCCTGTCATGTTAATATCACACCTGTGACAACCCACTTATCAATCCTCTTCAATAGGATGATAAGTCCATAAAGTTGCTCCGATCGTAACATTCTCTTGTCTCGTTAACATCATACCTCTGACAACCCACTTTTCAATCCTCTTTAATAGGATGATAAGTCCATAAATTTTCCCCGATCGCAACATTTTTTTGTCATGTTAACACCAAACCTCTGACAATTAACTTATCATCTCTCTTCAATGGAACGATAGGTCCACAAAAATCCTGTCACGTTAATATCACACCTCTGACAATCAACTTATCAATCCTCTTCAATAGGATGATAAGTCCATAAATTTTCCCCGATCGCAACATTTTTTTGTCATGACCTCTGACAATCCACTTATCAATCCTCTTCAATAGGATGATAAGTCCACAAAGTTGCTCCGATCGCAACACAAATTCCTGTCATGTTAATATCACACCTCCGACAATCAACTTATCAATCCTCGTCAATAGGATGATAAGTCCACAAATTTGTTCCGATCGTAACATTCTCTTATCACGTTAACATCATACCTCTGACAACCCACTTATCAATCCTCTTCAATAGGATGATAAGTCCATAAATTTTCCCCGATCGCAACATTTTTTTTGTCATGTTAACACCAAACCTCTGACAATTAACTTATCATCTCTCTTCAATGGAACGATAGGTCCACAAAAATCCTGTCACGTTAATATCACACCTCTGACAATCAACTTATCAATCCTCTTCAATAGGATGATAAGTCCACAAAGTTGCTCCGATCGCAACACAAAAATCTTGTCACGTTAATATCACACCTCTGACAATCCACTTATCAATCCTCTTCAATAGGATGATAAGTCCACAAAGTTGCTCCGATCGCAACACAAATTCCTGTCATGTTAATATCACACCTCTGACAATCAACTTATCAATCCTCGTCAATAGGATGATAAGTCCACAAAGTTGCTCCGATCGTAACATTCTCTTGTCACATTAACATCATACCTCTGACAACCCACTTATCAATCCTCTTCAATAGGATGATAAGTCCACAAAGTTGCTCCGATCGTAACATTATCTTATCACGTTAACATCATACCTCTGACAACCCACTTATCAATCCTTTTTAATAGGATGATAAGTCCATAAAGTTGCTCCGATCGCAACAAATTCTTGTCACGTTAATCCTACACCACTGACAAAATCCACTTATTGACTCTCTCCAATAGAGCGATAGGTCCATAAAGTTGCTCCGATCGTAACAAATTCCCGTCAAGTTAATATCACACCTCTATGACCAAATCAACTTATCGACTCTCTTCAATAGAGCGATAGGTCCATAAAATACTGTTAGGTTAACATCACACCTCTAACAGTCAAACCCCCCAATGAACTTGTTAATCTTTTTTCAATAAGAATAGCAAGTTGTCATTATAAAATCTCCAGTGGATTAAATATTTTCTGGAATTATCCTAGTGATAACAAAGAAAATTTTTGAATTTCACTCTAAGTGAAAATTCATGCCAAGTTAATATTACACCTCTGGCGTTTCTAACTTTCTTTCAGTGTTTCAAGTAACACAGGAAGAAATAACAACAAAGTCTACGTATTCAATATCGTAGCATGCCGTTATTAATAACGTCAAAATCCATGCTTTACACGCATGGGGGATTTTATCTCGATCCCTAATTAAAGATAAGTCTACACCTAACACGCATTGCCGGTTAGTCTTTTGCCGTGAAAAGAACATCAAAATCCATGCCTCACACGCATGGAGGATTTTATCTCGATCCCTAATTAGAGATAAGTCTACGCCTAACACGCTTTGCCGGTTAGTCTTTTGCCATGAAAAGAACATCAAAATCCATACCTCACATGCATGTGGAACGGACTTAGACGATCCCTAATTAGAGATAAGCCTAATTAGAGATAAGCCTACGCCTAACACGCGTCGCCGGTTAGTCTTTTTCCGTGAAAGTGACAAAGTCTATGTATTCAAAATCATAGCATCAAGTCTAAGAGGGTTCATTCTCTTAGCATAACGTTACATGTGGAACGGACTTAGACGATCCATGTGCTAGCCCGACTCAAACGGTAGTCGGTAAAGGCTTATTAAATCCGTTGATGGCTAAGGGTTTGCCAAAAATCTTATGAATATTTACAGGCCCATCAGCTGAATGGAGGTGAGCCGTGACGTGACGTTTGATAGATTCTTCTTATGAGTAGCTTGTACCATATCTACACTTTCTCTTCGAGGCTCATCCTCATACAGGTCTTGCGTGGCAAATCTTTTCGACTAAGATGCCTTTGAAGCGGGTGCAAAGAATAATTCCATATGATAAGGAATCAAAAGCTCCAAGATCAGAGTTGAGATCCAAAGTATTTCAAAAATTCATCTCAGTCAACCGCGAACTTTCAAAAATTTTGGAGGAGGTTCTATAGGCTGTCTAAAAATCATAATAGATAGTTGATTCCCCATCAAACACTGATGATGGAAGTTACAATCTGACGACTTCCAGAAGGCTACAATTTAAAGACTTTCACGTAGATCGATGAAGGTTACAATCCGACGACCTTCACAACAACTGATGAAAGCTCTAATTAACAGCCTTCACAATCAACATCGGGAGTTACAATCTGATGACTCTCACATATCAAAGAGTTAAAGCAAAGATTACAAAACAACGATCTTTGCAACGCTCTAGAGACTACAAATAGACGATCTCTTCAAATCAAGACGCGGAAGTCCTCCCCGCATACCAGCATCAAGACGCACCGCGTTCATAGCCACAGACACAGCTCAGATCCAGCTACCAACGCTGCCAACGTAGCTTCCAAATTGCTACAAACGCAGCTCACGTTCAGCTCCAAACACTACCAACGCAGCTCATGTTCGCTGCCAACGCAGGTTCTAAATCGCTGCAAACACAGCTCAGATCCAACTCCAAATACTGCCAACGCAGCTTATGTTCGCTGCTAACGCAGCTTCCAAATCGCTACAAACGCAGCTCAGATCCAGCTGCTAACGCTGCCAAACGCAGCTTCCAACAAGCAGCCAAATAAGCTTCTAGCCGTTACGTCCGAGCTTTCAGACACTGCGTTCAAGCTTTCAGACACTGCGTTTGAACACAGAATTCATGCCAGAATGCGAATTTTGCGTTTGACTTGTTCAAATACGAGCTGAACGGTTTCAAAACTGTTTCCCACGATCTGAGGGGATCACAACTCCACTCAGGAGTGATTTAAGGGGCGGTTACATCCCATTAGCCTCACTTATGAGTGAATTAAGGACGTGGTTACACCCCTTAATCCCCTATAAATAACTAAGAAATTAGCTTAGTTCGGGGAGATCTTTCATCTGGCTCTTGGGCAGCAAAGAAGAGATCTTTGGCTTGTCTAACCAATTACTGTTAAGATCAATCAACTCATCAAGAGTTCTAAAACTTGTTTTGCAAGTTTTCCACAGCGTCAAATCGTGAGGAGGAGATACCATTCCAGTGAATCAAGACGTGCGGATCGTCAACGGAGAGCAAACTCGACGTGAGCATTCGAGGGAGACACTCCATCGTCACCGTGAAGAACCAAGAATTAAACAAAAGGGAGAATCAAATTCATTCTCCTCTCTTTTGTAATCAGGAAATCCAATTGTAACTAAGATTAAAGGAATACAAATTAATTTTCTTTTATTTTTATTTACTATAAATTTTCCCACAAACAGTTGCCTACGTAACCCCCTCTCTCAAGGGATCAAGTCACCCGTAGTTCATCCAAATGACCGCGAACGGCCTCAACAATCACGAATTTGCAACAACTTTCTATAATGATTGAACTTGTTACTGAGAACCACCTTTGTGAGCATATCTGCTGGATTATCTTTTGTGTTGACCTTTACAATCTCCAATCCTTATTGATGCGGCATAAACATGTACCAAAAAGGTTGTAAGTGCACAACCGTGTCAAGTTATAGTATAAAGATATCGATCCCACGAGGAAGGTGTTTTGGAGGAGAAAATATAAAATCGGTTCTTATGTTGTGTGCGTGACAAATAGGAGTGATGAGTGAATATGATTGTGGAGTGATAATGATAGTGAAAGTGATAGTGTGTAAATCAATGTTTTTAAGAGTGGATGTGAGTAAAAAAAATAAATATGATCAACAAGGCAAGAAGGAAGAATGAATAAAATCGAGAAACAAATAAAAAATCAAGAATGTAAAGATAGCGGATTCAATTAAAGATATGGGTAATCTAGAATTGAATCCACTTCTTAGAAAAAGGTGATTCCCTAGAGGGTTCTAGCCTAAAGGCGAATCAAAGAAAGTGAAAATAAACAAAAAGAAAAACTAAACCCAAGAGGGTTCTAGCCTCAAGGTGAATAGTATAAAAAATTAAAATCTAACTATAAAATAAATTGCAAAATCTAAACTATAAAATAAATTGCAAGAATTAAATACAAGAAAATAAATCTACTCTATAAGCATGAAATAAATATAATCTATGAGCATGAAATAAATCTAAGGCAAGAGGGTTTTAGCCTCTTGGCTATTTAAACAAGAAAATAAAATCTAATAAAAGAGGAATAAGAAAAACAAACCTTCAAATTAATCTCCATCTTCATCTTCATCTTCATCATCCAACAAAGAGAAGAAGAGAAAAATTTAAAGTGATGAAAAAATTATTTTATTAATTGTAACAAAAAGTTATAAATTTGGAAGGCCTTCTCAATTAAGAGTAGCCCTCCTCTCCAAAAGGAATTATAAAAATTTTCACACCCTTAACCTCTCACTCTCTATCCTTATTTATAGTAATCATCAATGAATATGAGCCATTGGATTTGTCTTGAGCCCCAAGCAAGGCAATCTCCATCTTTGAATTTGCTTTTTGTTCTTCTCTAGCCCAACCATAGGAGGCCCATATGATTCATTTGATTTTCAAAAGAAAATCAAAATCCAAGTTGCAGCAATCAATGTTTGGTCCATACATTTATTTCTTGTGAAAATCCAAGTTGCAGCAACTCCACCTCAAGTCCGGCCCACATATTTATTTCTTGTGAAAATCCAAGTTGCAGCAACTCCACCTCAAGTCCGGCCTACACATTTTTTTCATTTGATTTCTAAACCAAAGTCCGGCCCACTGGATTTTCCAATGAAAATTTAATTCACAAGCCAAGCCGGCCCACTTGTATTTGATTTTCAAAATAGAAAATTAAGAGGTGACCTAATTCAAGATTCTGCAGCAAATCCGGTCATGAGAATCAATTCAAATCTTTGCATAAAAGCCCAATTCATTCCAACTATTTGCATCCAAGTCCATTCCAACTCTTTGGTGTAATTTTTTTGATGGGCTTTGCTCTTTGGGCTTCAATCATTTTCCTCTTTTAAGCTTTTGCTTCATGGGCTTCTAAAATGCTACAAAATAGAGAAGAGAGATTTTGAGGGGTTTTTATATGCTTTATTCTTCATTAACCTGCAATTAAAGATAAAAACAGTTATTAGTGGTATATTTATTCATATAAAATAGATAATGAGGGTATAAAATTGTATAAAAATATGATTATCAAATACCCCCACACCTAAACTTTTGCTAGTCCTCTAGCAAAGAAAATAAAATCTTAACTCATTTTCGCAGGAATCGCGGTTGTATTTAGCGCATACAACAAGCCTTTAAACCCCTAGGTTACCCTAGTGGACGAGTTGTAGTCTCGTGAGGGTTTGCAGTAAATATCAAGAAAACATTTTTATATATAACTCTAAGGTATATTTTCAAGAAAATCTTCTCATTGTAGCAATACAAAACCAAGCCAAACTTAGAAATTTAATTTAAAAGTTTTGAAAAGAACATGCTAACTCTTTGTTTTAAATAATTTTCAAGTTGCTTGATTTAAAATATTTTCCAAGACCATATATACAATTATAAAACATTTATTAGTTTTTTTTAATTTTTTATTGTTTTTTTTATATTTTTTAACTCTTTCTTTCTTGGTGATTTTTTTACTTTAACGGGCTTTCTAAGTGACCATTTAACGAGTTTTGGGCCAATGGATCCCAACCCAAATGGGCTTAGATCATTAAGTATGGAATACTCTTTGGGCTTAATTACTCGGTCAGCTTAGGCTTTATAAGATAGAATCACCTTGAATTCAAGAGTTTTTTTTTTGTGCCCATTTTTCGCACTCTTCTTTTGCAAATATTTTTTTTTTTGTATATGTATATATATTTTGAAAAATATGTAAATCAAGACACTTTGAAAAAAAATTATTTTCAACTCTAAGTTAAGCATGCAAAAATTTTATTATTTTAAATAAAAGTCCAAGTTAAGGCTTAAGTAAAGTATACTACTTTGAAAATGTTGGGTCGAAGCGGGAGTGAAGTTTTGAGTTCTGGGAGAATTTTCTAGATTCCATGCAAAGTTGGGATGATTTCTCCAACCTGAATTGTAGGTTGGAGAAAATAGATCATTTCTAGGGTGCTGGAATGCAGCGTTCATCTGTTCTAATGAATTGTTGTTTCCTATGAGAGGGCATTCCTCTGAAACGTGGGTAGGAGACTGACAGTTATGACATCCTGGGGCAGAAACATGATTGATTTGAGCTGGTGCTCGTTTCTTAATTTCTAAAGCTTCTAACCTTCGCAGAATCGTCGCCATCTTTGCTTCAGAAGCAATGTTTGACTCTAAAGAAAGACCACAAGACTTAGATTGGGGAACTGATGAAACTCTATCATCTCATTGTTCCCATTGCATTGTTTTTTCAGAAAGACTCTCCAAAAACTTCCAAGCTTCATCAGCATTTTTCCTCATAAAATCCCCATGGCACATTGATTCTAAGGAAGTTTTTGCAGAATAATCTAATCTCTCATAAATTATTTAGCACAATCGCCATTTTTCTAAACCGTGATGGGGACATTGGATGAGAAGATCTTTAAATCGGTCAAAATACTTCCAAAAAGGTTCTCCTGAGATAATTTTAAAATTCATGATGTTGTTTCTTAGCTTTACTGTTTTATGGATAGGGAAAAAATTTTTAAGAAAAATTATGATAAATTCTTCCCAATTAGTGATGGAATTTGTTGGTAAGCTGTACAACCATTTTTTAGCTTTATCCTTAAGAGCAAATGGAATAAATCTAAGCTTAATCGTATCTTCGGTTAATTCTCTTATTTTAATCATAATACACACTTCCTCAAATTCCGAAATAAAAATATATGCATCTTCTGTTTTATTACCAAGGAATTTGGGAAGCATGTTTATGTATTGCGGTCTAAGCTCAAAATCCATTCCATTTATTTCGGGGAGCCTAATGCATGAGGGGATTGCATTCCTAATGGGATAGCACATATCATGAAGAACGGGTGGATTAGGGTTCTCCATTTCTATGATTGGTTCAAAGCGAATTAATCGATGTGTATTATCACTAATCTATTGTGGCATACACCAAAATATTTCTTTTTATTTTTTATTTTTTTTTTAAAGAAAAGAAAGAAAATTAGTTTTTTTTAGAAGATAAAGAAAAAGAAAAATCCTAACTAAAACAAATCAAAGCAATCACTTTAATTTTAGGGTTTAACCTAACTCAACTAGACAAGCTCCTAACCAAAAACTCCTACAGTGAAAAGATCAAAGTTTTACCCAGGTAGTTAGCCAGGTAAGGATAGTACTAGAGGGTGATCAAAGATCAATTAAGTACCTCTTTCCTTACGGAGCGCTTTACGCAACCCCTAAACCTTGCCTTAGACACCAACTATTCTGAGAAAACTTAAACCGTTCACTTAAGGATTTCTTGTTCCTTATTGAGCTCGAATCCTTAGGGGCCAACGTCTAATGAGTTTTATTAGGCTTGGGTTTGTGAAGTGAGTAATTAGTGATTTTTTGGCTAAGGAAAGGGTGATAAAATCCCTCACCTTATCTTGATTATGGGTTTTTACCCTTAAAGATATTTTTAAGTGTGTGCCAAATCAAGATGCTCAAATCACTTGGTGAATTCCCTATATCAATATGAAATGCAACCCTATGAATTAAAAGCAACTAAAAAGGATGGAAAAGAAAAATCTTTTTTTTATTTAATTAGGGTTAACAATCAAACAAATGAGAAGGGGGGATTTGTTTGAATTTATTATCTTGTTAGTAAGTGTCAAAGTAGATGGTGAATTTTATTATGGTCTACGGAAAATAAATTTTTTTTAAGACCTAATTGTCTCTAATTGTGAAGAAGTAGCTAAAGGGTGGAATTAAAAACTAGAAAGATGACTTACCCGAAAGCAAATCTTCAAATCCTAGCTTTCCAATCCGCGATCTTCAAGCTCCAAGCGTTTCCTTCACAAAAAACACAAAAGTTAAAGAACCAAAATAATTAAAACCTACTTAAGCACCTTCCCCGGCAACGGCATCAAAAACTTGATGTGGCATAAACATGTACCAAAAAGGTTGCAAGTGCACAACCGTGTCAAGTTATAGTATAAAGATATCGATCCCACGAGGAAGGTGTTTTGGAGAAGAAAATATAAAATCGGTTCTTATGTTGTGTGCGTGACAAATAGAAGTGATGAGTGAATATGATTGTGGAGAGATAATGATATTGAAAGTGATAGTGTGTAAATCAATGTTTTTAAGAGTGGATGTTAGTAAAATAAATAAATGTGATCAACAAGGCAAGAAGGAAGAATGAATAAAATCGAGAAACAAATAAAAAATCATGAATGTAAAGATAGCGGATTCAATTAAAGATATGGGTAATCTAGAATTGAATCCACTTCTTAGAAAAAGGTGATTCCCTAAAGGGTTCTAGACTAAAGGCGAATCAAAGAAAGTGAAAATAAACAAAAAGAAAAACTAAACCCAAGAGGGTTCTAGCCTCAAGGTGAATAGTGTAAGAAATTAAAATCTAACTACAAAATAAATTACAAAATCTAAACTATAAAATAAATTATAAGAATTTAATGCAAAAAAATAAATCTACTCTATAAGCATGAAATAAATCTAATCTATGAGCATGAAATAAATCTAAGGCAAGAGGGTTCTAGTCTCTTGGCTATTTAAACAAGAAAATAAAATCTAATTACAAGCATGAAAATAAATCTAAACTAATAAGCAATAAAAGAGAAATAAAAAAAACAAACCTTCAAATTAATCTCCATCTTCATCTTCATCTTCATCATCCAACAAAGAGAAGAAGAGAAAAATTTAAAGTGGTGAAAAAATTATTTTATTAATTGTAACAAAAAGTTATAAATTTGGAATGCCTTCTCAATTAAGAGTAGTCCTCCTCTCCAAAAGGAGTTATAAAAATTTTCACACCCTTAACCCCTCACTCTCTACCCCTATTTATAGTAATCATCAATGAATATGAGCCATTGGATTTGTCTTGAGCCCCAAGCAAAGCAATCTCCACCTTTGAATTTGCTTTTTGTTCTTCTCTAGCCCAACCATAGGAGGCCCATATGATTCATTTGATTTTCAAAAGAAAATCAAAATCCAAGTTGCAGCAATCAATGTTCGGCCCATACATTTATTTCTTGTGAAAATCCAAGTTGCAGCAACTCCACCTCAAGTCCGGCCCACATATTTATTTCTTGTGAAAATCCAAGTTGCAGCAACTCCACCTCAAGTCCGTCCCACACATTTTTTTCATTTGATTTCTAAACCAAAGTCCGGCCCACTAGATTTTCCAAATGAAAATTTAATTCACAAGCCAAGTTGGCCCACTTGCATTTGATTTTCAAAATAGAAAATTAAGAGGTGGCCCAATTCAAGATTCTGCAGCAAGTCCGGTCATGAGAATCAATTCAAATCTTTGCATAAAAGCCCAATTCATTCCAACTATTTGCATCCAAGTCCATTCCAACTCTTTGGTGTAATTTTTTTGATGGGCTTTGCTCTTTGGGCTTCAATCATTTTCCTCTTTTAAGCTTTTGCTTCATGGGCTTCTAAAATACTACAAAATAGAGAAGAGAGATTTTGAGGGGTTTTTATATTTAATAATATTTATTTATATTTTCATTCATTTATGTGCAAACTAAGCTAACAACAATTATTAATTGTATATTTATTCATGTAAAATAGATAATAAGGATATAAAATTGTAATAAAAATATGATTATCACTTATCTTCAAGAACATCTCGAACGAAGTGATAACGAACATTAATGTGCTTCGTCCTCGCATAAAAATCTGATTCTTCACCAAATAGATAGCATTCATACTATCATAATGAATAGTGACGGATCGCTGTGAAACATAAAGATCTTCCAAAAGTCCTCGAAGCCAAATAGCCTCCTTAACAGCTTCCGTAATCGTCATATACTTTACCTCCATCATAGACAAAGTCACCGTAAACTGCAAGGTACATCTCCAACACACCGGCACACGGGTCAAAGTGAACATATATCCCGTCATCGACCAGCATTTATCCAAATCTCCAGCGTAATCCGAATCTACGTATCCAATACATAGCTGCTCACCGCTAGTGTCCTACTTAAAAACCAAACCAACGTTGAGAGTACCTCGAATATACCTCAAAATCCATCTCACGGCATCCTAATGACTCGGACCTGAGTCATGCATGTACCTAGAAACCATGCTCACTACCTGTAACAAATCCGGCCTTGTACAAATCATAGCATACATTAAACTCCCAACTACGCTCGCATAGGGAGTCTCTGATATTAACTCTCGATCTTCAACTGTCTTCGATAAAAGGTCGGCTTAAAGCTTCAAATGGGCTCCCAATAGTACACTAACTAGCTTCGTTTTCATGCTCACATTGAACTGATGTAGAACCTTCTTCAAATAAGTCACATGTGTTAAACAAATTCTGCCATTGTCTCTGTCTCTGTCGATCTCCATTCTCAAAATACGCTTAGCTTCACCCAAATCCTTCATCTTGGACTCGCTCAAAAGCTGAAACTTCAATCTATCTACCGCGGATCTAGAAGTAGAAGCAACTAACGTGTCATCGACATAAAGTAATAAATAAATATGCGCACTTCCATTCAACTTGCGATAGTACACGCAATGAACAAACTGACTCTTAATGTATGAATGACTGATCATGAACCCATCAAATCGCTTATACCATTGTCGAGGAGATTGCTTCAAACTGTATAGCAATTTCTTCAATCTACAAACAAATTTATCCTTCCCTACAGCTCAGAATCCCAATGTCTGAGTCAAATAGATTTCTTCATTAAGATCATCATGAAAAAATATTATTTTTATATCCAACTGATCTAACTCTAAATCATATTGTGTCACTAAAGCTAGAAAAATCCGAATCGAAGAATGCTTCACCACCGGAGAGAAAACGTCATTATAATCAATACCTTCCTCCTAAGTATAGAGCCCTTCGCAACCAACCTAGCTTTGAACCTCACGAGAGTGCCTTCAATGCTCTCCTTCTTCATATACACTCATTTGTAACCAATTGTCTTTCGTCCTTTTGGAAGCTCGACAAGCTCCCATGTGTCGTTCCTAGGAAGAGACTCCATCTCCTCCTGCATAGCCACCTGCCATAGACCTTCCTCCAAACTCTGCTCGGCCTCTCTGAATATAGTAGGAACCATCTCATCAATACTCTCCATCAGAAGTGCATACGAGATAACTATGTCTGTATACCTAGCTAGCATCTGTATGTCTCTTCTCTGTCTCTGAACCGTAATAGAATCCTGAAACTGAGCCGTCGGCCCTGATCCTGCTCAATTGTACATGTATCCTCGAAATCATCATTGTACTCGCCTGGCGTCACCTTAGTCGGCACTCTAATGGATACGATTTCATCTAGATAATGTGAAGTTGCATCAATCTTCACCACCTGTGATGTTTCCAATATCGGGTCGCACTCCACCTGATGAGAGCTAGGAAGCTTCACTCATCGAATGTGACGTCTCTACTCAACACAATCATCTTACCAACTGGATCTCAAAGCTTGTATCCCTTAACATCACATTTGAATCCCACAAATATGGTCTTCCTAGCTCGAGGTTCTAATTTATGTATTCTAACATGATAAAATGCAGGGCACCCAAATACATTGAGCTGATCATAGTCGTGTGCTGGCTCTCCCGACCACATCTTCATAGTGGTCTTCCCCTCAATTACAGATGAAGGCAGACTATTAATAAGGTGGCTCACATAAGAAAGTGCTTTAGCCCAAAAGATCTTCTCTAAACCACTCCGCGATAATAAACATCAGACCTTCTCCAGCAAAGACCGATTTAACCTTTTTACTACCCCTGTAGGCACTAAAAATGCCAAGAAATAAAGCAAGCTTGAACCTCGCTACAAGCATGATGAGTCTAGTCATCATAATGTACCACATCTTAGTCAGCAAAGTCCATCAATAGAGTCGAAGTTCGTCATTGAAAACGAAGTTCGCCTAGAGACAAAAATCCTCTAGAAGATGAAGTTCATCCAAGAGACAAAGTCCATTTGTAGACGAACCTCATCAAATAGTGTCTCACCCCTTAGAAGACAAAGTTCATCATTGAAGACGAAGTTCGTCCAGAAACGAAGTTCATCATTGAAGATAAAGTTCGTCGTTACCATTATTGATGAACCTCTTGCATAGCCGAACATCGTCTGTCATAATTTTCAGATGTTACATTTAAGGAGGGTTAATGACCACCCATTTAAGGAGAGTTAATGATCACTAACTCACATATTTAAATGAGAGTTAATGATCACTAACTCCCTCATTTTAAAGGGAGTTAAAGCCTATTAACTTACTCCATAATGCTCCTAAGCCTATAAATAGGCACGATCAATATGAAAGAAAGGTGGGGGATTCAGAGGCTAGTCAAAAATCTTATCTCTCCTTCATTCTTATTAAGCTTCATAGATCATTATCATTGGCTAATCATTTGGCCTTGTGGGCATTAAAAATGCCAAGAGACAAAAGAGTGTCGAGACTCACTCAAACATGATGAGGTTCATCACAATGGCAAACCTTGTCTCAGTCAAAGATGAGGCTCTCCACGCAACGAGGCTCCACAACAAAGACGAGGTTCGCCACGTAACGAGGCTCGACATCAAGACGAGGCTTGCCACGCAGTGAGGCTTCACATCAAGGACGAGGTTCGCCAACGCAGTGAATCTCGTCACCCACATTAAATCAGGTTGTAATGACCACAAAGACCTAGTCAGACATGTGGGCTAAATCTCAGGAGTCGGTTACGCCCACGACCCCACGATTATAGCATGTTAGTTACGAGCTAAAGCTCTATAAATAGCCACAAGCAGCTATGAAGGATGAACTTTTAGACCTTTTGGCAAAATCCCACTTCGGAAATCATTTAGCAATCAAAAGGAGCGTTCGTGATATGTTTCTGATCATCAATGGGAAACAATCTCGACTCAAGCATCGAGTGAAGCATCCTCTCGCCACCTAGAACCCACCTCAAACAAAAGAGAAGTCAAATCTATCTTTTCTTACTCTGTAATCGAGAGAGTGAGTGATTGTAAAAGGTTCTTTCCAAGTGGTAGAACCCATTCTTAATCAATCAACTTTAATTTTTTGACCCTACAACCTCATTCTGCTGCGGTATGTGACTAACTGTGAAGTGTCTTTCTATGCCCTCGTCTTGACATAACTGTTGAAAAGGGTCAGAAGTATACTCACCGCCGTTGTTGGCTCGTAATGTCTTGATCTTTCTCCTAGTCTACAATTCCAATATCTTCTTCCACTATATAAATATATCTAGGATTTCACTCTTTTCGTCATGGTCTACACCAAACAATGCCTAGAATAGTCATCTATAAACGTAACGAACCGATATCGTTCACCAAGTAATACCGTCTTGGTGGGACCCTAAATATCTATGTGCACATAGTCCAAGATGCCCCTCGTTCTATGGATGACTATCCCGAACTTTACCTTCATCTTCTCGCTAAGAACACAATACTCACATAACTCAACTTTCCCATTCTTGGCTCCCTTCAATAGTCCCTGCTTGTACAAAGCTTGCAGTGATTTTTCACATATGTACCTCAACCTATAGTAAAAAAGCCTGCTCGCGTTCGCATCTGAAATAGCTAAAGCTACCTAGCCAATCTCGGTACTCCTATTCAGATAATACAAATTCCTACTGCGGACTTCCTTTATCACCATCAAAGATCCCTTTGTAACATTCGCTACAACGTTCTCAAATGTCACATTGAATCCCTTCGCCTCTAAAGCTCTAACTAAAATAAGATTCTTTTTCAATTGAGGAACAAATCTCACTTCATTCAATTCATGGACTACTCTATCGTGCATCCGAATCCTGGCAGTATCTATCCCACAAATGCCACAGTATTGATCATTTCCCATGACTACCACGCCCCTATCGAGTTTCTTAAATGATGCAAACCAATCTCGTCGGGGAGTCACATGATAAGTAGCACCAGAATCAAGCATCCAATCAGATGCATCCACATGGTTAACATCTGGAGTAATCAATAGAGAAAAGTATAAATCATCGGAATCATCATCTCTCGCGACGTTCATCTTATTGGCCTTCGAGCCCTTTTTCTTGCTATTCTCTTCTCCTTGAGCTTCGGGCAATCTCTCTTCCAATGTCCTCGTTCCTCGCAGAACGCACACTGGTTCTTTGTTAACTGGTAATGGCCCCTTGAATTTGACCTGTTCCTATTATCACCTCTCAGATATGGACTTCTACCTCTCGTCGACAAGGCCTCTCCTGAAGTAAAGTCTCTTTGTCCTTCCTCCTCAAATCATAGTTCGTCAATGTATTAGTCACTTCACTGTAGGTGATAGAAGATCTCTCGTTCATCAAAGTGAGCACGAATGTATCATACTCCTCATCGTATAAGGAGCCTAACAAGATAATCGCCTTGTACCCATCCGTTATCTTCTCATCCATGTTCGCCAAGTCCGACAACAACTTTGTATAGTTGTCCACATGAGCCACAAGTGAGGTGTCTCTGTACATTTGGAATCTGAATAATCTCTACAACAAGTACAATCGATTCTCAACACTCTTCGTAAGATACTTGTTGTTAAGAATCTCCAACATCTTCATCGCAGATGTCACCCCAATCACATCGTATTTTAGCTCTTATTCTAAACAAGACCTGATCACCCCACAAGTGTTCCTATTCATCTTGTCTCATATCGCATCATTATATTTTGGTGGTCTCTCATGGACCATGATGGTCTCTTCCAAATTTTGAGCATTAAGAGCGTCATGTACGTCGCTCATCCACAAACCAAAATTGATCTTGTTGCCATACTTCACAACACTAATCTTAGTATTTTAAAGTCCAACCTGAACTGTACTCGTCATCATCTTGCTGTTATCACCAACTTCTTCTCTCATGCTTATAAACTCCAAATTGTAAAGAAAGATTCAAACTTTGATAGAATTGAGAAATTACCTAACTGAACCCTAGATAGGATTCCAACTAGATCTCCTAACCACACGAGAAAAACGAGATCTCCATTGGCAACTCCACAACGTTATCTCCACCAAAGCCTAGAACTCCAAGAACTAAGCTTCCAACAACGAATCTTCCTCCACCCAATGCAAAACCCTAGATTTGAAACCCTAGAGCTCTAATACCAATTGTTGCGAGCCGTGCGGAAGCGTGTTCGACAACCAAACGAGTCGGTGAGTGATGAGAGAAGAGAACCAAACCAAATTACGAGTGCAATTCACCAAAATACGACACAAATCAAACCAAACACAGGAATTTACGTGGGTCGGCAATTGCCTACGTCCACGGAGAGAGGATGGGGAGATTTCACTATATGGATGAGAAATACAACGGGTTACAACTCACAAAATTACTCAAATATAACCCTAACCAAAGCTCTCAACTCCCTCACAATATCTCTCTCTCAAAGTGCTTAAAACAATGCTAATTCTCTCCTTAAGAAACCCTAAAAAACGTGTTTCTATTTATAACACAACATAATCCCAAACATAGTGAGAATCTGAAAACGAGTCTGCCACACCCGGGTGTGGCACGTACCATACCCCTGAAAACAGGGTAGATTCTGCCACACCTGGGTGTGGCAGACACCACACCCCTGCCGAATCTTCATGTTTGTCAACACTTTGAACAATTTGATGTCGTTTTCTACAATTTGTAGTTCACTTGCTTCTTTTAGCATATGCCATTTGTATAGTTCACCTCTAAGGGAGTAGCCTATATCATCACTAAATCATGCATATTTGAAAGTAACTTTGAGGTGACTCAAGATCACCAAAGAAGCTAACATACACTGAACTTGACAAAATGGGCGGTGAAGAGGAAAAATTCAAGTCCTGAAAGCGAACTCCAAAAGAACTTGATGGAGTTAGGAAAGTGATAGCCGCAAGCTTGACCAAAGAGAGAAGAGCTTGGTTGTTTGAAGTTATGAGACATTGGGCAGTTAGACTAACCCTTGGAAAGAGAGGAGAGTCGTAGAAAAACAAGTGTAAAAAGAATTTTGACCACCAAAAGAAATCATGAAAATGGATGATACCTAAACGTGACTTAATTTAGGATGTGATCCCTTCAACATTTCATGTCATGTCAGTGTCATTTCAATGAGGGTCCCATTTGACCAGAGGAGAGAGAAAAATAGAGAGGGAGACTGAGAGTTTGGGTGTGGCCACAAGAAAGCATATCTAACGGATCAAGTTTACTGGATGTTGGTGACTGAAAGGATAAGAAACCTCTTATCGGTGAAAGCATGAGATTTAGATATAAATATATTGGTCTAAGCATACTCCACTTTTTGAAACATCATATATGCAGAGTTCAATATTCATATCGAAACCATCCACATGCGAATGGCGATTTTGAGCTTTCACTAGAACTAGCAGGAACATAAAATGAGAATTTCGTTTCCCTAATGTGTGGCTCGGAACCACCCATCGCTTGTAGATGATTTTGATAGGTGAGTGAGAAGCTAGGGGGAGAGGGGAAATGAACTTTTTTGATTGATTCTATAGCTAATATAAGTAAATTGTATTTTGCGGATTACAAACAGATTCAAAGGAAGAGAATACGAGGTCCATATTAAAACAATAATTCATGTACAAATGCATGAGGTTGGGTTTTATACTATTATGGTTTTTGTTTGATTTGACTTCGTTGAATTGCACATATTTGCCGGTAAATCAATAATGCAATATTTTTTAGCTACAAATGTGGTTATTTAAACTATAATTGTATTTCTTAAAAGAAGTAAAAAAACAATTGATACTCCGAAACAAACATCAACAACTAAAATCGCAATTTTGATTCTATACTCTACAACTAAAACAAACAAGTGTAATTATAATTGTGCTCAACCGCTATTAGAGTAATTGCAGCAACATGGAACTAACACTTCCTTCGCAATTACCGAGAGAGCGAACCAGACAATCTCCAAGCTTAATTCGAATGTAACGGAGCAAAGTAATTAAAAAAAAAAAGAATCACAACGTTACAAATTTAAAACTCCGTACAGTATTTCCCATTTTGAATCAAATTGGTATTCTGTCCCACTCTTTGCACCTGTTCAAATTTAAACTTTTTACTTCATTTTTCATCCGTCCGTTTACATATCCAGTTTTTCTCCTCCTTTAGTCAAAACCTTAGCTAAGATTTCAATGAGCATCAATTCTCCACATCGCTTCAATCTGTGGCAATCATAAAGTCTTCGTAGAAAACAAAAATCCGAAAGGAAAAGTTTTCAGAATTGAAGCTTATATGTGGCATATTCAAATGAAAAGCTCGAACTTTTCATTAACCATGTGAGCAGTTGAGTGTGCGTCCATCTCAGTCTTTGTCAAAGCTAGAGTCACGATGGGACTCAACTCCAGAGAGAGAGAGAGAGAGAGAGAGAGAGAGAGATGAAAGCAAAATCAACTCTTAAGGCAGATCCCAATCCATCTGTGGATCATTAAATCTGCTTTCACTGTGATCTTTAAATTCAATCATCAATCATCACCAACTAAAATACTTCCTTGTTAAGTGACCTTGACTATTTGGGAACTCGAAATTGTTCTCTGCTAAATATATATATATATATATATATATATATATATATATATATATATATATTATATATATATATATATATATATATATATATATATATATAGAGAGAGAGAGAGAGAGAGAGAGAGAGAGAGTTAAAATAATTGTTACTCCTAATTTTTTAACATAAGGCAAAGAGATCATCAAATATTTCAATGTGTTCCGACGAGGTTAAGAGACTCTCTGTTGTACTGATATCAAGGAGTCCAAATGCTAAAAACTAATCTTAAGAGATACAAAGTATTGGTAATACATGATGTGTACTGACAATTAGCTCTGATTTCGACTTATTACATCATCGCCATTTTCTTAAACATCTCCAGACGATCAGCCCATCGTCTAATCTCATTTTAATTATTGTAGTTCATATATTTGTTATAAGCTGTCTCTTCCAAACTAAAGTTCCAATAGACCACCAGTAAACTTGTAACGATGATGAAGGAAAAGACTAGAAAGAAGACGATCAAATCTATCCTAGACTATTAATCTAACCAAATCACTGACCAGGACTATTTCAATTTGGTCCCTAGAAAGAGAACAGGCCAAAATACTTGTACTTGGCAATAGGCAACCACGTCCATAAAGGAACAAATTCAACTAATGATTCAAATAGCTTGATTTAAACCTACCAACAACCAAACTTCGCAATTCAATGGGAAGTACTATCATCCACTTTCAGGGTTTTAATAAAGCCACGGCTCCTCAATTGGAATTATGACAACCACTATGATTTGATGTCGAAATTTTATTATATGATATACAGGGTAAATAGTATATTACACCACTAACTGTAACTTTCTTTAGCAGCAAATCCCCTCTTGACTTAAAACACAGAGAATCATACTGCAAATCTAATAAATAAGGTGTTTATGGCAAATCCATTTGTCAAAACGCAGCTTTCTGCAAGTTCCCCTGACATATGTAGTAAGAAGTTTAAATCTGGAGAAAAAGATTTCTTGATTATATTTAGGTGAAATCAATGTTGATACAAAATAACTTATTTTTTCAATTAATTTTACATTTCGGATAAAGTCTGTATTACAACTCATAATACACGGTATAACATAACCTTCAAATAAAAAATTTTAAAAAAAGAATACAGAATACTTACCCCTTTCACCACAATCTTGGTTTCTAACAATCAAAGAACTCGTTGTTTTCTCTAGCTCTATACAGCTGCAACATTCCATGAGCATCAGCACAAATTTTGATCTCAGTATTGGCCGGCACAAAGAGTATATGGCCCTCACAGATCACTGTACCTGCAGCTGCTGAGCCCGTGCACAAACTGCCCGTGCCATACTTTTTTTGAGTTAATTTTACATTTAATACAAATAATGTATTACACCGTATAACATAAACTACAATAAATAATTTTTTTTAAAAAGAATACAAAATACTTACCCCTTTCACCAGTAATCTTGCCTTCTAACACTCAAAGAACTTCTTGTTTACTCCAGCTCTATACAGCTGCAACTTTTTATCAGCACAAATTTTGATCTCAGTATTAGCCAGCACAAAAAATACATTACCCTCACTGATCAGAGTATCTCCAGCTGCTGAGCCCGTGCACAAACTGCCTGTGCCAGCTACGACAAGAAGTAGGGATGAGCAAGGGACAGCAGAGATAACTACAGACTCTCCTGATGGAAGTAAGCAGCGATCAACTTCAAATTCATCAAACGGAGGTGTATACCGTGAGATGTGAGGGTTTAAGGGAACACCTTGCAATATTTCAGGGAAGCCCTGCATAGAGTTTTAAGAACATAAGAATGAACTAACATAAACTATGTTGCCAGGCATTTTTAATTTATATCAAATTGTATATCTGATATGGTGTTCATGAATTAACTCCTACATCTTAGCAGTGGAGCTAGGCTTTTCATTCAATAATCACATAAAACAAAATACGATAAAACCACAAAGCAGTAAAACAAACAGAACACACAGAATACGAAATAGCTACAAGAACAAATCCTAAAAAACAGTCATTTTCAATAATCCGTATCATAGGAGATTTGTTTTTATTCGCCTCGCGAAAGGTATTAAATCAGGTTAAAATAAATCGCAGAATATGACCTTTAACTAGAGCTGTGACAAAGTACAGCTTGAGGGAATAGGTAAAAGCTCGTAATAGCTGGTTTGAGAACAAAACAAGCCGAGCTTGAAAAGAAAGATTAAATATTGAACAAACCTGAGCAAAGCTTTATTTGCTCTGTTTTCCTCGAGGTACAAAGGTTCCATAGGGAGCTTGTGATGTTATCTACATTATTTCCATATTGATAACTATAAAGCCATATTTTTTCGGTCACTTGATTTAAATTGAACTTACAGTCCTGCTGATTCTGTACATTAGGTTTAGCAAAGTAAATACTTCTCTAAATGAAAGAAAAAAAAAAGATTTCTTAGTTATCAAAGAGGATCCTACGCTCTTCAGGCTTAAATGAGAAGGTTGAGTTTAGCTTGGCTTGACTCGAGCTAGTAAAAACAGTACCTTAACAAACAAAACCGGAAGAAATTCTGAACTCCTTCACAGGAAGAAAGGAACAGAAACAACCATACACTTAACAGGATTCATTCAGGTAACGACAAAAAGCTAGGAAAGGGTTCGCCTCAACCAACAGTCTACAAGAGAACCACGGTTTACTTTGATACAAGCTGTTTATGCATATGATAGTTAAGAATGATACCAGGCTAGGCAAAATAAAGTTGTACTCTCCTTTTGTTAAAACTACTTAGATGAATAGTTATACTGAACAGCTATTGACAGCAGGATATGAATAATGAAACTCAACAGAAACGAAAATTAGAAAGTATGTGAACTGCACCTAAGCTAGAATAAGCCTTCATATAAAAAAGTGTAAAAGAGCGCAGAAAAGCCTTCATATCAAAATATCCAGCTTCCCTTTTTTCGTTTTATCTTTCTTCAATTGCAAAGAAATGCAACCAGACTTCAGTGTTGTTCAATTCATCTCATTACCATCCTTTCCTCCTCCAGGTTTGCGTGTCCTCAGGTAGTACCTGCAGTCTAATTGATTGCCAGAATCTCGTTTACTAGTTATCAGGTAGGATGATGTCAATCATTCGCGCCTCACAATGACAGGTTTGATCCCAATATCTCTCAACAAATTTCAAATAACACTTCTTATGTTGGTATCATCTTTTAATATAATTAAGGAGAAAATGCCCTTCTCGTGAGAATGCGCATTTAAAAACACTAGAAAAAGAGAAAAAATATGGCAAATAAAAGTTGAATACAAGAAAAGCCACTTTCAAGGAAAATAAGCAAATGATCAGAAATAAAAATATAGAAAATAAAGAACAGTGAATGAAAACACTCACCTGTTTATATGTCAGCATAGAACAAAGAGTTTGCACATCCCTGTACTTAGGAGTAAGTCCAGCTCGCACAACATTATCTGATGTTGCCATACATTCAATACATTCGCCAGAAATATACGCATGGGGTTCATTAGCACCAATGTGCAAGGCTTCACCTGGGTTAAGCTTCACATAGTTGAAGAAGAATGACGATATAACTCCAATATCAGATGGATACTGCTTCTCCAATAGTAGCACAAGGTCTTCCTTCTCATTCAGCTTTCTTATCTGATCCCAATAAGATATATTTTATCAGCTATGTCATTAAAAGATGGTAGAATAGATAGCAAAATCAGGTAAAATAATTGAAAGGTTTGAGTCTGTATAGAGAATAACACTAATAAACTGATTTAAGTGGAATAAAAGAGAGGAAGAATCATATTAATTTTCAGGTTAATTTCAGAAGACTCCCTGAATTTTGGGGTTGTTGCAGATAACACCCTTCAACTAATTGAGCCCCCCCCCCCCCCCCCCCACAAGGTGGGGCCCCCCAAAATAACCATAGGGGGTGGTGCAGATATCCCCCTGATTTTTTTTGTACACTAAACCCGCTGAACTTTGGGGTGTCTAACCGACCCACTGACTTCAAGCTTTTCCCAGCGGACCCTCTACTTGTACATGACAAATAGCTAAAATATTTTTGAGAGAGAAATCCCCAATTGGGGGGTGGGGAGGTGTCCGTTTATTGTAAATGACGATTAAATTTGGGAAATTTTTCTAAAAAATATTTTTATTATTTGCTATTTACAGTTAGGGAAGGTCATTGAGAAAAGTTGGAAGTTGACGGGGTTATGTGGGACACCCCTAAGATTTATTTATTTATTTATGTCTTTTCTTTTTGTTGGGGGGGAGGGGGCGAGGGGTTAGTTACATACCAAAATTTCAGGGGTTCATCTCAACACCCCCCTAAAATTTAAAAGGATTTCTCAAATTAAAACAGCTCAGGGTTCATTTGCCACACCCTTAAGTTCACAGACGGGTTTACTGAAATTAACACTAAAATTTTCATTTAAAGAAAATAACAAATCCTACGAAAGTGGAGCTTGTACTAATTAATAAACTATGATTCCAAATAAGACATCAAGCCAAAAACTGTTGCAGGTGCTTTACTTATCATCATAGCGGCATAGCCTATATCCCATCAAAACAGGATTAACCATAGAACAAGACAATTTACATAGTTCTATTTAAAACTAACCAAAATATTCACCACCAAGGGGCGATCTGCCATTAGTCATCAAACTAGGTGCCTAATTCTTCAGCGAGGAAGCTAAAAGTGGGAGCATTTCCATATAATCCCAACCAAAAAGTAGTATAAGCTATTTACTCACTACTTGCTACCAACCAAAGAGACCTACTCTATCACTCTATCACACAAGTATAATCTTGACAATGAGGTACTCCTCCATCAAATTGTCATAATTGCTAACTTGTTGCAATACAGGATACAAGTTAATGGTAATACATCATGAGTTTTGAGTATCAAATGAGAAGTTTTGTCTGGAAATGCAAATATGAAAACTCAAACACTAAAAGCCATCCAATTTTAAATATTACAAACACAGGAAAAGCCCCATTGCTGTTCATAAAATTATAATGATTGTATTTTCTGGCGAAAATTGACAATTTCCTATTTACGTAGGTGACATGATCATTGTTGACCATATTGCCACTTCCTTTTCAACTGGAAAAAGCAGCTCACAATGGCTGCTGCCATGAAGGACCTCAATCCTCCAAAAGTGTCCCAAATTGAAAAGGAGAAAACAAGAAGTGCAACACTCCAGACAAGTATGTTACAATATAACCCTATAGCTTGTGCTATAAAAAGAACCCTAGGCACCAAGGTGGCTTGCCTACCAGGCTGGCACTCATAATATTAAGAAACCAAGGAGCTTACGGCCCTAATAAGAATGGAAACAATCAATTTGAATCAAATATCAAGGTGTTCATATTGCATTTGTCTAAAATTTCGCATTTCAAATTTGAATTTTCTTCTCAGAATTCTAATGAGAATACTCCATTTTACAGATATCAAGTTTTTGACTATAAAGACACTTGTATTTGATTATTATTTATAATATTACACACATGATATTATATCCCTCTTACTTATAGATATCAAGTTTTTGACTATAAAGACACTTCTATTTGATTATTATTTATAATATTACACGCATGATATTATATCCCTCTTACATTTCTTAATCTACATTTTATACATATCTTCAGGGATTGAGATTCCAAATTTGTTAAGGAAATGATAAAATATGTGAAAGCTCATGTCGATTCATTTAATATAGAAATATCAAAATAAATTTGATTTCTCTTAAATGATTTTTGAAACAAAAATTTTGAAAGAATAGTAGATGATTAATAACCAAACTATTTCCAAACCTAGACTGCAGAAAGCTGAGTTCCACTTAGGACCGATCAGGGGAAAACATGTTCAGTGCCTAGGTGCCTGACCTACAAATCTGGCCATCCTAAAAAAGGGGTTGGCCTGAATTAATCTTCCTAAGTGATTCTCTCTTGCATCATCCCTCTGTCTATGTCATCTCTCCCTCTCTACCAAACTCTGAAAACCTCCTGCTCACTCCATAACCACATTAGCACCTAACTTCAATGTCTTCTTTTCGCTTTCGCTCTTGGTTTTTTTTTCCATTGCTTTTTTTTCCCTCGACTTCGCAGCATTTTCTCTCACTCAAGATACATATCTGAAACTTTATGGATTTCACCCACGATGCTACATACATCCTATCCTCTTTCATTTTCCCATGCATACAACACTGAATATCAACATGGCTGGTAATCTCATGTAAACTCAGCCAAATGTCTCCATAGATAACCATTACGCATGACTTCCACGATAGTCTTTGATTGAGCACTAATATGATCTAGCTATTAACATCACACATCCATTAATCCAGTTAGTACCCGTAAAAGGAGTGTTTTGCAACTCTTATGAACAGTAACTTGAGAAGTAGACACAGAATACCTATGTTGAAAAAATACAGGTGCGGGCATGGACACGGGACACGGAAAAATTGTCAAAGTAAGGATACAGGGACAGCTATAAACATAGATATTAAAATTAATAATCTATATGAGATCGATAGTATTTTTCATTTACAAGTAATGAGAACTAAAATCCTTATCTGTTTTATGATTCTTTTATTGAGTAGTTATAAGTTGAAAAACCACTCGTTTTTTAACCAGATACCCAAACGACCATTTAAAATCATACTCATGAACTAGGTACGTGCTACAACAAACATGCCCCAAGTCCAACAAGTTGTATTAATTAAGGTGGGGTACGATACACGTTACTGAAGTGTAACAGGATTCTTTTAAACTAAAACAGGTAGATGAGTAAGTGTCTGAATATATGTATGTATATATTCAGGAAGTGTCCAAGGAGTGTCGGACATGGACACAAATACGGGAATTGTCGGACATGGATACAGGAGCCTAGATGAAGTGTCCAGGTAACCTAACAGAATATTAATGCAGACCCACTCTCATTGTAAGTTCAATGTCTCAATCTCTCCTCATACACCCAGTTTCTTCACAAAGAAAGAGGTTTGCATGGACTGACGCATGTATCATTTCAGGTGAACTGTTTGTGGTTGACCTACTCAAATTTCAGATTATGTATTATATCTTCTGTGGTTGACCTACTCAAAGTATTTCTGTGAGCATCAACATGTGTGTATGCCTATCTGCTATCCTTTTTTTATCCAGGTACCACCATTCTCTCACCAAGATATCTAAATTTCTATCATATTTATCAGTTATAAACAGTTTTTTCAAAGGCGCGCGCCTCATGCGCCTCACGATGCAGGGCAATGGCGAAGCACCCCACATCTGATGTAGCAGCGCTTTTTACGCCTCGCATACATCCTTACTTTGTGCAGAGTGCATGTAGTACATATCATCATATAGTTTTGTTTGTTAACATTTCAATCGAGTCTTTATACTTGATATTCCATATCCCAAAAAGCAAAATAAATCCATTAGACCTTTTTAATAGCCTTCAATTGAGGACCATTACCAAGGTTTTAAATATCGGATGTCGGGTTCATGTCGCTCGCGGCTCGGCCAAAATTCATGTCGGATAGCGGAAATCGGGGATATATCGGGGGACATGAAAAAAATATCGGATTGCCATATCGGATAGGTTGATATAATATCATAAATGGAATCTTCACATACTTGATAATTATATTGTCTAAACATATAAAAAAGTACATATGAGAAGGTCTTCATTTTCACAAGCAACCACCAAGTTTTTGCTTTTGCATAGAAAACCAAATAGACACTAGAACAGCTTAACTGCATATGTTTAGACAATTCTTATTAAAGTATAATAATTATCCAGAATATAAAAATTACTAATACAATTCTTTATACACAACTTTATTTATTAATGTAAAGATTTATTAATTGTTCAATTTAAGAATTTATGTTATTATAAAAGTCACTTCATAATTTTACACTCAAAGAAAAAGATTACAAAAAAAATGTTCACATACAAAGCGCGTGCATTATACTAGTAGGAACAAAAAGAATATTCTACTGATTGAAAATTAAACTCGTAATTGCTATTCTAAACTACTTAACTGCATCGACTAACAATTGCAGAATTTTTATTATATATCTGTCATTTCTCCAAACAAGAAACTAGTAAAACCGAAGTATATGTGCACCTAATACAAATAAATTCATGTGTTCTTATAGCCTTCCATTATAAAGAAAACACATGCAATAACAAGTAATTAAAACCTACAACAAGCACCCATATGGGTAGTGGATGGGAAACAATGTGAACCTTTACATAAATAGAAGGTGAAAGATATTGCAAATCATATGATTTCAACATGTCAATGTGAAACCGATAAGGTGAAAGATATTGCAAATCATATGATTTCAACATGTCAATGTGAAACCGATATTTCTGAATTTTGGCCAATATTTGATGGCCGAAATGTCCTCCGATATATCCGCTATTTTCCGACATGTCCCCGACATGACCTCAAAAACGCCATACGCATTAAATTCAACAATTTCGTGGCGGCTAGGCTCCGAATCCGCAATATCGGCCGCCATGTCCGATATGACGGCCGATATTTAAAACACTGACCATTACTAATCCTTTGCTTGGATATTAGTCTTGATTTAACATTTGATTTAAAAATTGATGCATTTTGCTACTATGTTGGGTTTTAGCATTAGAATTAAGGCATTATATTGTGATTTTGTAGTAAGTTATTATTTATCATTATATTTTTCATGTAAATTCTTAAAACATGTTCTTTCGCGCTTGATTACATATATTGAAAAATTATGTGCGGCGTGCGCCTCACATCACTCGGGCATGCACATCACGTTGCGCCTTGCGCATGTGTGCGTAATATTGTTTTGCGCCCCGCATTGCGCCTCGCGCATTGACAACACTGGTTATAAATTCATGCTATCAGAACATGCTCCATCGCCATGATAAACCTCCAGAATGATCTGGGACCGTAATAGTAGCACCAGAGTACACATGGAAAGAATTCAGAAAATGTGAAGATTATATACGGTAAAAAGAAGATAAGAAGATTATGGACTTGTTGCCTTGTCAAAAATTCAGTGAAATAAAGGAAGTTAGTCTACTTCATTTAATAACTAAAAAACAGCTACAACTTAAGCATCGTCAAATGTGCAGATAGAAAATCACTTTTCTAACAATGCAATTAAAAATTGGGAAAATTGCTTCTAGGCCCCAAATTCGAACTTTCAATATGCCCCAGCCCCTCTTTTTTTTTAATGTGCTTCAGCCCCTTTTTTGAAAAAATTGTGTCCAGACCCCTCCATCATGATTAGATATGTCAGCTCATGATTAGATATGTCAGCTCATGATTAGACATGTCAGCTCCTAAAATCCCGATTTTATCCTCTTCTCTTTCTCATGCCAGCAGATGTTAACTGTTATAGATAACATGTTAACTTTTATAGATAACATGTTAACTATTATAGATAACATGTTAACTATTACAATTCACACATTGAGCTCAAACGAAAACCATTGACACATCCTTCTCCTCCCCCATTGGCACGTGGGCCGCGTCCAGCATCTCCGCCAAGCTCCCATCGTCTGGAAATGCTTAGAGAGCGGAGCAGGGGAGGGAGGTGGGGCGTGGAGGGAGCGTGGGAGGCGGAGCAGGAGGAAGCGAGCGAGGAAGGGAGCGAGCGGGACGGGAAATGAAGCGGAGGGAGGGAGGAGGCGGGCGACGGGAGGAAGGCAGCCCGGGAGGAGGCGGGGCGGAGAGGGAGGTGAGAGCGGAGCGCGGGGAGGAGGCGGGCGCTGAGAGGGAGGTGAGGAGGCGGAGCGGCGGGACGGCAGGCGGGGCGAGGGCTGCAAGGGGCGATCCAAATCTGGGTGTGGAGGTGGAGAAGGTAAATGGGGATTATGTATGGAGTTTGCATGGGAATTTGGGGAGAGGGGCTTGGACACAATTTTTTCAAAAAAATGGGGTTGCGGCACATGTGTGAAAGTTGGGGGGCTGGGGCACATTCAAAGTTGGGATTTGGGGCCTTGAAACAATTTTTCCTTAAAATTTTTAAAGATGAAAAATTAGAAGAGAATTGAGCAGTACCTTACTTTCCTCATTCAAACGGCTTATCAGTTTTAGTACTAGTTCAGAAATTTTGCCTTTATCAGCTGACATAAGCCTAGTGAAGATTGACCGTAGAATAGCCTTTACTCCCTCATGTTTGTCTTGTTGCTTAATATCCATTATTTTGTTTGCATCTTCTAGACCAACCAGCTCTTTGATCTCAGGAACATTACTAAAAACATTCTTGAGCTCCTGCATCAACAAAGAAACATTTCAACTATTACACACTGTGGTTCTTAATTTAAATTTTCAAATGCTGTTTGGATTAAAAACATAACCTGGGATAAGAAACTATACACCCAGCTCAATGTTAATGGAAGCACCAACTGAAAAGCAAATCCATTATGGCATTTCAAGAAACAAGTAGATGGAAGCGGGAAGCCTGCCTACTAGAAAGAAGACATTTTCTTCCCTATATATACGTAGTAGGACAAATTTGCAATTGTGAAACAAAGTTTTCAGGATTAAATTTACTAAAGGATACACAACATGCCAATAATATACATGCAAAACTAGCATAAACCTGTACATCTAATGAAAGATACACAAAAAAAAGGAAATAAGGCAACATCACGATGGAAAATTACTACAGTTTTATAAATCGATTATATCATTGATACTTGTCTGCAAGATGACATTTGATAATATTCTTCAACATGAAAACGTGTTGACAAAAGTCACAAAACAATGGTGCAAGATGAAACTACTTCACACACGCAGCACACAGAACAATGGTGCAAGAAAAAGTTTCAAAACAACCAACAACATGACAATGTAAAACATTCCATTCCATTGTTTTGTGTTATTTCATAGGTATAAACAAAGACATTATTCTATTCTTAAGCTACCCTGCTACTACCATTCCACCATATTGAGTGGACCACTCCGTAAGCTGCAAATACATATCCTTTTTTACTATACTGATTCATGTTCCTCGTTCCTACATAGTATTCATACTTCTGGTTGCTCCAAATACAATTCTTTCACACCCCTAAATGGTGAATACTTGTTTGTTCAAACTATTTCAAACAGTAATTTTGTTAAAAAGAGGGAAATGGAAGTCAAACATAGATCCTAAGCATCATGCTGTTAGTTTTGTTAATAAGATCATTTGATCCATGTGACACATAATTGGCCTGAGACAAGGTTATCGACAACGGATAGCGTCGCGTAGCGATGAGGCATTGCTAAGGCTATTTGGAGCTATTGCGGCAAAATAGCAATAAAAAGCGCAAAATCAAATAGCGATCTAATTTAGATATGTGTAGATACTAAAAAAAGATTAAAGAAAAATCTAGAAAAACTAAAATTGCATATTTGATGATTTAAAGAGATCCTAAACATGAAATAAACATGTAACATAATACCAAAGTCGACTGGAGGAGAAGTCAAAGAGTCGTCGTCTTCGAGAAGATGAGCTGAACAGTGAGAGGACCGCTATAGGAGGAGCTCACGGAGAAGGAGGTGAGAGGAAGTGCTGAGTTAGGTGTCAGAGACTATGAGAGGCGGCGGGAGCACGCTGAAAATCGTGGGAGACGATCGAATGCAATGGTTAAAGGTCGGGTTTAATTTTAAAAAAATAAATCCCAAACCGCTTTTAAATAGCAGTCAAAAAGTGAATTTTGCACGCAATCGCCCGCTTACCGTTAGGGTTCGCTATTGACCGGCCGCTTTTGCAAATGGAAAGTGTATATTTTGCAATATATCACTGCTATTGGGCGATAGCATAGCGGGAAGGGACTGCTAACGCTATTAGCGCCGCTATTGCGGGGCTATTTACCATTATTTATATCAATGTTCACAGGTGAAGAACATGACAAGATTCAATGAGATGATTTTTTTTCAATTAAATAACCTTCAATAAGGTGCAAATATATGCTGCTAATTAGCTCACCTAGAAAATGATAAAATTCCTATCGGACAATGAATTCTATGCAAGTAACTTTAGAAAAAAAATCGCTATCTATGTTATCCTGGATTTCCTAACAACTACACTCCAGGCCCAAGCCTAGAAGAAATAGGTGGGCAGTAGATAGGGTGGAAATGACAAATAATTAACAAATAGTTCGGTTATTATTCGTCCAACTATTCAATTATATTCAATTTAATAGATCATTTATCAGTTTTTAGTATTTGGTTCATAAACGAATAGAACTTAATCGAATGTATATTTGTTTCACTTGATTATTAAATATTCGTTTATTTTTTGTCTATTGAATTAAATGGCAAATTTAAATATTTGTAAAAAATTTAATTATTTTAAATTGACGTGTAAACTTGATGAGAGATAGAGGGGAAATAAACAATTATGATGCCTTTGAGAGAAGATCTACAGTTATATACAATTTGGAGGATTTATGTGCAAAAATCTCCAAACAAATTAAAAAGACAAAATTGTGTCAGTCCTAAGGTTCAAGTCAAGGTCCATTATGTTTAGAATGGAAGCTACCAGGCAAGTGGACTATCGAACATTCGTGAATAATTATCGATATAGATGAATCGAATATCAATATCATTGTGGTATCTGACTTGAATTCAGATATTTGAATTTTAGCAGAATTTGAATTCAAATATCGTGATATTTGATTCAATTTGTTGTTTTCCACCCCCACCAGCAGGCAGCATGTACCATATAGGATCTATGGAATGAACAAGTACTAAAGGGTGCATATTTCAGTGACAAAGAGGAGAGATTTTATGAAAGCATGAACACTTGAATCATGATGGATCATTATGTCATGAAATGAAAAATATCAATATGCGTCATGTTTATCCTGCCAATTTCTTTCTTTTCAAATTTCCATATCTATAAAATTTTCTTAATTTTTTTCTTTTCTTAAAAAATTATGCATAAAAAATTTTCGGTTAATTTACTTGTTCTTCTTTGTACAGCTATCTACATTATTTGTTTTCTACTTTAAAATTTAAATATCATTTAAGCAAAAAGTGATATTTTTCTTAGATAAAGCAGTATACTTTGAGATAAACTTTCATGTCATATACTTTCATATCATATATTAGATGATCAAGATAAATTTTGATTTGACTTCCTTTATATTATAGTATGGATGGATCAAATCATATACAGATAAATTTGTGTATCAATTTATATTGTTTTCATTGAAAATATTGTGATAAAATAATCAGTTACTATACTTTTACTTGTTTAATTTTTTTGCTCTAACTGGTGAAAAAATTAAACTCGTTTCATACATTTTGATTTCATGAGGGTGAAGAAATTTTCGCTGGGTGGATCTAACTAATTTGGAGGGTAACAAACATTTTTGGAAAGATAAGAATAGGTATATATATAGAGAGAGATTAATGGGTATCCTTGTCATAGGAGGGGATTTCCTCATTGACGCCTCTAAAATCACATGATTGAGCGATATTATGGATGATCCGCTCCGTTGAACTTGATCTACATATTCTAAAACCCCAACACACCAAGTTTGGGGTGAATCCGTCGTCGTTTGACCCTCCATCGAGCCATGTGAAAAGTTCTATTCATTCAAAACCGTTAAAATTGATACGAGTGGATGAAGGGTCAAACGACGACGGGTTCACCCCAAACTTGGTATGTTGGGGTTTTAGAATATGTAGATCAAGTTCAACGGAGCGGATCATCCACAATGTCGCTCAATCATGTGATTTTAGAGGCGTCAAGGAGGAAATCCCCTCCTATGACAAGGATACCCATTAATCTCTCTCTCTCTCTCTCTCTCTCTCTCTCTCTCTCTATATATATATATATATATATAGAGAGAGAGAGAGAGAGAGAGACCCGTATTTTTCTAAAATTAAATGGATTAAATAAGTTGTGTAAACAATATCATTCATGGCTCTCACTGGATCAAGAGATGTTATCAGTGAATTATAAAGTTTCCATACAACCAAGGCTGTAAATGATCTCTACTCCACACAGATTCGAAGTAAAATTAATTAAATTAAACGAAGTACACTCTTCAAAGAGTGTTACCAAATAGAAATTTCAATGTAAAGGAATAATTTTGAAATATGAAAGATTTAAGGGACCAATGTAGAATCCTAAAAGCAGGTTTTTTATGCATACCCCTTAAATCCTGTGTATTTGCAAAACCATCCCTAAATATCACTATTTACAGAACTACCACCACACCATAATCAAATTTGGGGGAAAATACCTCCAAATCAGAAAATAATCAATTTTGATATACTAATTTGCTACAATGTAAAACTATCAACAAAATAGTCAAATATTTACTCATTATATGGCTTTGAGTATGATTTTGGGTATTATTTAGATTATAAATTGGTTTGGTCATTAAGGGACCAAATTGCAAGACTTCTAGGAATTTGAGGGACTTATGAGCAATTTAAAAGGTTCGAGCGACTAATATGACATTATGAAGATTTGAGACCATAATGGTAGAGATTTATTCCTATCAAGTGGGCTATATTGTCTACTTCATATAGTTTGGGTTTACATTTTGATTATCATCACCGAAGTGGGAATAATAATAATAATAATAATAATAATAAACATTGTAGCACAAAATAATTGTGAAGGATAATGGCAAATAAAACAATTACAATATGCTAAGTCGGTTGCAGTCGTGAAATAGCATACTTGGGTGACATTTAGTGGGGCCCACAAAGCCAAATAGAGGAGAGGACCGAACGGTAGGAGCAAACCTGTCCGAACATAATGTTACACCACAAAATAACTAAGCACACAGCTAGCGACTAGGCTCTTTTTATATGTATCGTATGATTTCATTTTAAAGGAATTAATAAAAAATAAGTTGATTACAATGTTTTAAAATTAATTACATTGAATGTTAATATATAAATAATAAATAATTTAGGAATATGAAATATTTTTAAATTAAATATATTTAATTTGAAATATATTAAATATTTAAATAAGTAAAGAGAAGAGAGAGAAAATACACAGAGTGGAGATCACAATCCACCAATTTTGATTTGGACTTTCTCAAAAAAATTCTCATTTAAAACTATAGAGTTTGAATAGAGTGTGGATTTTGAAATCCTAGTCCTAATAACAATCATACACAACAAATAACACCTTAATTCAAATCCAAATCCTAGTCCTAAAACAATAACACATTAAATTCAAATCCAAATCCTAGTCCTAAACCAATAACACCCTAAATACAAATGTGAATTCTAGTCCTAAACCAATAACACCTCAAATTTAAATCCAAATTCTATTCCAAAACGAATAACACCCTAAATTGAAATCCAAGAAAAAATCCAAATCAACAT